>NW_022900947.1:39791726-39812376 GCF_012274545.1 Fukomys damarensis | reverse complement strand
GGTGAGTCAGGGATACTGGCCGTCTGCGGGGCGGGGGGTAAGGCCTGAGAAAATCCGAGAGAAACAGGGACAGGAAGTTCCGTACCGCCATATAGCCACTCTTCCTCCTCATCCCCTCCGGTCCCGCCGCTCAGCTCCGACACTAGGCGCTCGACCTCGCCGGCCGACATGGCCGCTCCGCGCACGGTTTAAAGACGGAGGTCAACAGCTCTTTCCAGCCTCTTCCCCGGGCTCCCTGGCCCGGGGCGCGAGCCCAGCAGTGAGCGAATCAATAAAACGCGAGACTCAAAACCAGGGAAGGCAGCAGCGGAGGAGGCAAAGACGAAGACTCAGGCACGGAACCGTCTGCGCACGCGTAGCAGCAATCAAGCCGCACGGCGCAGCGTCTCTAGGTGGCTTCCCTTCCGCCACGGCGGCCACCTGGGGCTGGTAGCGCATGCGCGGCACAGTTAGCCCCGCCCCCATGCTCCCCGCAGGCCTTTTGGCTTGGTTTTCTTGCTGAGGCGTCTGCTCCCCTCCCCCAGTCTCCTCTCTAATATCTTTATCGCTATTGCTACACCATTGTACCCTTCTGCCCTTGATGTTACTCTCCTTTTGGACCTCTTATACAGTATTTTCAAATCTTCCTAAACGCCTCACTCTTCACGTGCATACTTGATACAGAGACATTACCTGTTAAATAGAGAAAACATAATCAGTGTTGAGTTTCTTAAAAAATTAGTTTTAAAAGCCAACAAAGGCAAAAGTAAAATATGAGTAATACATTGCGCTTGCATTGAAAACGGATGCAGTTCAGGTTAAAGCCTGCTTTATCCATTACCTCTTTTCTGCTAGGAGTGCATTGTTCTGAAATTTTGTTTACTGTACCTGTCATATTTCGATAGGAGAACCAGAGGTTGAGGAGTCTTGACAGGTACAGTCCTCTTTGTATATTCTTGAAGCTTGCCATTTCTTTTCTTTTACGTTAAATCACCAGTGAAGATATTTTCGATTTTAGTGTATCAAACTTCATTATTTAGTAGTCCTTCAAAATTTCCATAGCACTCCTGTTATAAAGTAAATGTAGCTATTTCCCTAGTGACGTATACGTAGGTTGCTTTCAACTTTTCACTTTTGTGAAAAACAAAAACCCCTGTTTCAAGTTCCTTGTGACTTGCCGATTAGTTCAAAGTGTTTCTTCAAATTGTATGATAGCATGGTTAGTTTTTAAAAGATAATCTTAAATTTTCAGACCACATCTTCCAAGGAAAAGATGGCACAGGATGGGTCCAAACAGAGTTTCAAGTTTTCAATTATAACTAGTTAGATTTGTGATTGTGGGTGATCGACCTTTCTGTCTATGCTTCCGTTTACACAACTACAAAACGGGGAGTTGAGTTAGGTATCTCTTACATTCCTTTCCGTTTTAAAGTTTTCAAACAAAGTTTTCAACAGAAAAAGGGGGGGTCCACTTTAGTTGTACAAATAAATGAATAGATATTTTGTGCTCTCTAATGAATATTCTTCCATCTGTTTGACATTTATTGAATAGCTGCTCTGTCTTAAGAATTTGGAAAATACAGACATTAAGTAAAGCCTAGTCACTGTCTTTAAAGAGGTATCAATTCACTGAGAAAGATAGAAGGGTAGTAAACAACTGTCCTGCAGGGAAAATGTACATGCACTATAATTGAAACACAAAGTGTTTACATCCTACCAAACCACACTATCTCAAGTGATTTAAGCCATAGGATATTAATTCTCCTTACTTTTGAGCATGTCTCTTCATGCTATTCCCAGCTTCTTTGTCTGTTAAGAATAACCCCTTGAGAAAAGAAAAAAATGTGAGATAATGAAAAGATGAAAATAAAGTGTTTTTAGATGGGGAGGGGAGGAGCGGGTGAAGGGAGAGGGCAGGGACAAGGGGAAAAAATGAGAATCAAGACTTGTCATGTAGAGGTACAAGATCCCAACAATGAATGTAGCAGTACTGTATCCCTAAAATGTACCAATAAACTCAAAGCTGAAAAAAAAAGAATAACCCCTTGAGTTCTTCTAAATCTTGTTGAAGTATAACCACCTTTATAAAAATCTTTCTTGAACTCTTCAAGGTTAGCTAGATTCGGCAAGGAGCTGTTTCAAAAAGTCTTTCCTTTTGTGAAGCTTTCAGTCTAATGGAGTCAAACAACAATCATATAAATAGGGAATATATCATGTTGATAGAGATTATGAGGAAAGAAGCTACAAGGGGGCCAAGAACAAAGTGATGAAGCAGGTGGGGGTGAGGGTGCAATTTTATATCAACTAATCAGAGAAAGCCATTCTAATAAAATTATATATAAGAATAGAGGCCTGAATGGAGAGAGGAAGTAAGACTGGTGTGTTCTTGAGTAAATAGACTATCAGACAGAGGGATTAGGAGTTGCAAAGCTCCTGAGGCACCAAATGTTGCTGGAGTGGAGGGAGGGACAGAATGGCAATATGACGAATGCTATGGGTTGGATGAGAGGGACAGAGCTCCTTCTAGAACTTTTGCATTTATGGCATACATTTATCACACTGAGCAGTAATTATCTGAATATATATCTTAGATTTTTCACTTTTCATATATTCCCTTAAATAAGACATCTTGTGTATCTGTCCTTTACATTCCTTATGTGGAACATAACACCGAGGATGTCATCTTACCCTTTACTAAAAGAAATGGAATGAAGGTTTTACTTACTGGTTGAGACTACATAAAGCAATCCTTCTTAGTCTCATCTATTTATTTCTCTATTTATTATTCCAAGAATCTATAACAAATTTTGGTAGTTTCATGGAAGAGCCAGTTGTCTTTTGTTGAGGGGCTTCTATCTCCTTCCAGCCACCATCAAGGAGCTTGCCTTTCTATGTATTGCTAAAACAGGACTGCAGAATCATTGAAAAATAATTGCCATGTAAGAGTCATCTTCATGATGGAGGTACCATTTGAGTGAAGCTTTGAAAATAAAGCTTCCCACAAGTAGAGAAGCCCATAAATCACTATTAATGACTATTAAAAGCCTCTTTCTTCCTTGTTACCAGTAACGAATTCCTTGTCTAAATATACTCCCTTAGTTAATGCTGTCTTTATCTCCCTACTCATGAGAGGAAATTTCAAGGACAAATGCTTTGAAGATTTTATATACATCTCCTACTTCATGACTTATAACCATATCAAACTATAATACTACAGGCATTCTGATTTACTTATTTTCCATCTGTATTCTTTTTTGGGGGTGGTACCAGGGTTCGAACTTGGGACCTTAGGCATTCTGATTTACTTATTTTCCATCTGTATTCTTTTTTGGGGGTGGTACCAGGGACCTTGCATTTGGCAAGTGCATTCATTTTTGTAGTCTATTTGTCTTTAGTAAAATAATAATAACCATCTGTCTTTATCTATCTCTGTGGAGTACAGAAAGGAATGCCTAGTTAAAATGATTAAATGTTCATTAAAATAATGAGTTGTTCATGTAAGAAAGTGTCTTTTTTAGTTTCTCCTACACAGCAAGTAAATACTCATGAATGTCTGTTGCATGGATATAGCATTAGGCTTACTTGTGCTATTTTTTGTCAATTTTCAATATATTGCTTATATCTCAATATTCTGTAGTTTCCACATCAATAAATTGAAATATCAAATTAGTGTTTCATAGCGACTTCTTGGAAGGATACAATGAGGTTTGAAATGTTAAAGCATTGAGGCCAGAAAGTATTGTGTTCTGGGTTAGGCCTTTCCTTCTTTTAACAATCAGAACAATTTCACATGTATAGAGCATTCCTTCCTCCATGTACCTCACAGAGGAATCAAGAGCCATCTCCCTCTACATTTTAACACTAAATTTTATATTACTAGTTTTTTTCTGGAAAAATTGTTATAGCCTATGTACATCTGTACTATTATGTAAACTTTGCATGCCCTTTTATTTTATTTTTGGTACCAGGGCTTGAGCTTTTGACCTTGAGTTTGAGAGGCAGGCTGCATGCCCTTTTAAATGTGAGAACTTATAAAGTGCTTAGTGGATCCTTAAGCCAAGCACTGATCATGATTGCAGAGTACCTTAAAATAAGGTAAAGGAAAACATGCTTTTTTTATGAGGAATGGAAGCAATTTGCTGATTATTTTTCAGTACAGAAGCATAAATCTTTTTAAATAAGGTAGATGTGAGCATCTTCAGCAAACGATTTTAGAAGAAATTCATTTCACTGTAACATAAGATCTGAAAGCAAGAAAGGGCCTCTTCCTTGTTTTTTTTTGCTTTGTTTGTTTGTTTGTTTGTTTTTGTACCAGGGATCAAACTCAGGTCCTTGCTCTTGTGAGGGAGGTGGCAGAACCACTGAGCTAAATCCCCAGCCCTGTTTTCATTTCTGTCTACCCTGTATCCAAAGACAGTTCATCCTTTTCCATTACTCTTAATACCATCTATGTAATTGGGAACCAGTGACCCCCAAATTTGTATTTGCAATTTTAACTTGTTGATCTTAGGACATTGTATGACTCTCATGATTTACCAGATAACTCTCTCAGATGTTATATAGGCATTTCAAACTTCTGTCCAAAATGAAAGTTGTGAATTCTTCTCCCAAATCTGTACTGTCCCACTGCCATGCTCACTAGGCTTTCACATTTTAGTATCAATACCCATCATCCAATTAATTGTTTCAGCCCAACAAATAATCATTCTGAATCTTTTTTTCTCTTCATTGGTTCCTCTGTTACCTGTACAAATCTATTAGAAAAGCTTATTAGTTCTTTCTATAACAAATACACCCCCAAACTGTCTATGCCTTCTATTTCCACTACCACACTGCAATTCAAATACACAAAACCCTTTAATGATGCCTTACTGTTCCCCCCGACCCCGGTACCGGGGATTGAACTCGGGCCCTTGTGCTTGCAAGGCAGACAGTGGAACCACTGAGCCAAATCCCTGGCAATGCCTTACTCTTATATGTAAAATGAAAACCAAGCTTCCTGGCATGTGGCCTACAAACTCCTTCATGCTTTGGTAACCCGCCAAATTAGATGTGATTTTATAATTGTGGTGCACAACTTTTAGAAGACTTCTATATCACCTCATCATTAATCACTTTTTGCCAACTCTTTAGTGCCCTTCCCTCACATCTCTACTGCAGCCTGTGTTTCCCTCCCTTCCCCCAAAATTCTTGTGTTGAAACTGTATTCCCCAGTATGATGGTGTTTGAAACTACAGAAGTAATTTGGTTCTCCATAATGGGAGGGGGTCAGTGTCTTCATAAGAAGAGACAGGAGAGCTTTCTTCCCCTCTCTGCTTTTTGCAAAGGGAGGACACAGCTCAAAGATAGCTGACATCTGCAAACCAAGAAGACATTCCTCATCAGAGTTATTCCATCCCAGCACCCTTGATCTTGGACCTCCCAGCTGTTATGATTGTTATCTAAAATGTCCTCCAGAAGGCTCATTGTGTTGATGCATTGGGGCTTTTGAAGTTATTGGGTCACAAGGACTCTAGCTTCATTAGTAGATTAATCCATTGATGGGATCAAAATTTGATACCATTATTGGGAAGTGGTAGAAAAAGGAGAAGGGGCTTATTTGAAGGAGTGGATCATGGGGGTATGATGTTGGGAATCTAGTCCTTGGCCACTTCCTCTCTGACTCTTTCCTCTGTTTTCTGGCTGCCATGAGGTGAGCAGATCCATGCCTCACACACACTCTTCTAACCTAATGTTTCTGCCCGCCACAGACCTAAAGTACGGGAGCCAGGTAACCATGAACTGAAACCTCTAAAATTGTGAGCCAAAATAAATCTTTCCTCCTTTAAGTTGATTTTATCAGGTATTTTGTCACAGCAACAGAAAGCCAACTATCACATCAGGTGTCAAAACTGTGAGAAAATCTGTGCTGTTGAAACCATTTGGTACACAGTATTTTTCTTGTAATAGTCTGAATTATGACAACCTCTGTATTTCTTTCTAATTCCATAATGGCATGACTACCTTTGTTTCATTTTATGTATATGCCCAACAGTCTAGGTAGTTCATCAGAAAGGAACCGTGGTACTTAAGTGACAGAGTACAGGCTTAAGGTGTGTAAGATCTTGGTTTCAATTCTCTGAAAAGAAAGAAAAAACAAAGCAGAAAGATGTATCCACTTGTTCACTTAAAATGAAATCCAATCTCTCTCCAAGGACAGCACTTCTTATCTTTCTATACTGCAGAGTAACCATTATCTTTCAGTTTGTACCATGGAGCCCGGAGATAGTATTGCCATTTTCTTGGCTCTAATGGGCCACTACTAGTTGAGTAGAGAAAATCTTCCCCCAGCTCATACCATCCATATTAACCAACTCTACTCTTTCTTCATTTCCCCTCACTCATAGATGACATGGATATACAATCCACAGTCTTCCTTTTCTCTGCTATTAGGTACTATAACGAATGACTCACACCTACTTCTTTATCTCATAATTTTTTGGACCTTCTGGAGTCTAACTAGACAATACTCTTCATGATTCTCTTCATCTGAGCAGTCTACATTTGGGGCTATGCCTGGATCATATTATATCTGAGATCTGTCCCCTCCTATTGTGGTTCTAAAGAACATGTTCTAAAGTTTCATGTCTTCATTTAGGCTGCTGAATACTCCCTATCTTGTGCACCTGCCAAACACCTGATCTTCTTTGAAGGCCATTGTTCTGTACTTTGTGAAACTTCTTCTGACCACTTCCCCTTTTCTCAGTCAGATTTTTTCTCCTTTTATAACTGTTACACATTTTAAAAAATTTGTTGCTTTTGTGACATTTTCTTGCATTTATTTGTTCTATGTGTATTGGTCTTTTTATTACATTTCTTTTGAAAACATGGTTGTATCTTACATCACTTTATATCCTGAGTGCAAACACAATGTCTGGAGTATCATACATGTTCAATGAAAGTTGTTGAATGCATTACTATAGGAATATTAGTTGAAAATTCAACAAATCTTTATTGAATTCCTGCTATCATTTAGGTTTTGAGAATGCTGGGCCTCTAGTGTACTGTCTAGTAGAACAGTAAAGGGAAACCTGTCAAAAGTTACCTAATAACAAGGCACATACTAGGTATACTTTTCAACTGAGTGCTGTGTGTCAGGGCTTGAGGGAGGCAGATTAGTGTAGGTGCTGAGTTAGGAAAACATTTACTTGGAAGGTATAATAGGGAAAGATTATTGGGGGCCAGTAAGAATTTATCAGGAATAAATTCTTGGTGGATCAGATTGTGTAATTTACTACGGTATTACCCACTGCATATTTGGAGCTTGGCACAGAGAGTATATCTAGTAAGTGCTTAATAATTACTGGTTGAAAAATTGAACTTATGAACATTCTGCTCAACGTGTTGTTTTCAGTGTGTGGTTACATTTGGTTCCAGGCTAAGAATAGAGAAATTGAGGAATCATGAAAGATTTTGGTATCTTTCAAGGAGTCTGGTTTTGTCCTGTAGGCAACTGGTCTAAGTGAAACTTTTAAGCAGGAAAATAACAGATATAGCTTCGTTATTAGGAAGAAAATTGAATTGGAGCAGGAAGAGATGCAAAGCAAGAAGTGACAGGGGATCATTGCAATTGTTCTGATGAGCTATTTGTTGTGCCGAGGTGGCAGCAATAATACAGAGGAAGAAACAGATTGTAGGAATTTTCTTCCCTCCCTTTAAGTTTTTTGGTACATTTAAAGCAAACAATAGTTACATTTATCTTTGGGATCTTGTACCTTTACATGATATGTCTTGGTTCTTATTTTTTCCCCATACCCCTGCCCTCCCTTCACCCCCTTCACCAGATTCTAGTAGTTTTAAAGCAGATCAAGGTTCCAAAACGAGATGCTGGAGGAAAAAGATAGAGAAAGTTAAAATGAGGCCAGTATGTTTCTCTTTTTTTAATGTTCTTGTGAATAATGTATATTATTGCAGACTATAAACTGCAAAATATTACACAGCAATCCGTTATTATTATTTTCTCTGGCTACTCAGAGTTTAGATGGCGAAAGGGGATATACTTTCAGAGATTTGTTCATACCCAAGAAAGATATCACTCTTGAGATTAGATTTTATTGTTCTCAAGAATTCTCAGGTAGTAGGGAAATGTAGCCGGGATACAGAAAGGCTGACAAAGCGGTTCAGCCCCGCCCCTCGATCTTTTCAGGAAGCCTAAAGGTTTACAGACCCGCCCACTTCCTCAGCGCGCCCCCTTATTAACCAATCAGCTCTCCTTTACGTCATCACCGCGCGCGGTCTTCTTACGTAACCACGTGCACTGTGTTGACTGTCAAAGTCTGAGGGAACTTCCGGAAGTCGTGAGTTCAAATAGAAGTTCCTGTACCCGAGTTCCCGGTGTGTGCGAATCCCGAGCCATGAGCACCCCGGGCGTTCTGTCCTTTACGCTGCAAGGCTGGGAGCAGGTGCTGGCCAAAGTGAAACGGGCCTTGGTCTACCTAGATGCTGCCTGCGCGGAGAGCCTGCACTGGAGCTGCGGGTCCACACGTCTCATGGAGGCTGTGGGGGGTCCTGAGTGCCACCTACGGGAGTTCGAGCCCAATGCAGTTGTTGGCAATGTCGCACAGCCCAAGGCGGTGTTTGTATTGAGCTGCCTGCTGAAAGGCCGAACTGTGGAGACACTGCGAGACATCATCTGCCGCAGTCACTTCCAATATTGTGTAGTGGTCACTGCCTTGAGCCACGCTGTTCATCTAACGGCTAACCACGTGCCAGCGGCTGCAGCGGCTGAGCTGGATGGACAACAACCGGTGTTCGAGCAGCTGGAGGAGAAGCTGTGTGAGTGGATGGGCAACATGAACTACACGGCAGAGGTGCTGCATGTGCCACTGTTGCTCTCTCCTGTGGCTCCCTACCTTGCCTTGACTCCAGCCTTTGCTTCTCTTTTTCCACTGCTACCCCAGGATATACATCTTCTTAATAGTGCCCGACCAGACAAGAGAAGGCTGGGAAGCTTGGGTGAGGTGGATTCCACTGCGCTGACCCCAGAGCTGATGCTGCAGATAAGGTGCCTGGTGTCAGGCCTCAGTTCTTTGTGTGAGCATCTGGGGGTTCGGGAGGAATGTTTTGCTGTGGGTGCACTCAGTCGGGTCATCGCTGCAGATCTGGCCAATTATGCCCCTGCCAAGAACAGGAGGAAGACTGCTATGGGCAGGGCATCTATTGTCTTTGTGGATAGAACTCTGGATCTCACAGGTAAGTGGCATTGCCAGAGTTCTTCATAATCATTGGACAGGGTGCTTGGACTTTCACTGATTCAGCATATATTTATTGGCCTCTTGCTGTATCTCAAATTGGAGATAAAAGATGACCTAGATAGATATAGTTCCTAGTCATACAGCATTTGAACTTTAGTTTAGAGGAGGTATATAGACAGGCAAATCAGTAATTACAAATAATTTGTTAAATACTGTAGCAAGTAATTATGTATTCAATGTGCGTTGCCTTGTTAAAACAACTGCATTTAGTTCAGAAGAATGGAAAATGGAATTATGCTTACATAGAGAACTGTACACTTGGAAACTTTTTAAAAATTTGCAGGTGCCTGTATTTACAATAATTTTTCCTAAGTGATCTTGAACCTGCTTCACCCTCCCAGAATGCTGCCACTATGCCCACCATGCTTTGCTTTCTTTCTTTCTTTCTGGAATAAATTGTAAAGTTTTAAATTGGAAAACACATATAAAACTTGGAATAAATTTGAGGCAAACTGTACCATAAGCAGATTTTCTTTAAGTGGCCGAACAAAGTTTAAAAGGCAAAAGACAATAAAATAAAATGTTTCTGGTACAAGACCAACAGTGCAAAAAAAGGCATATGAGTACCCAGATGATGTACCTATTTTGCAATAGTCCAACTTTTATATACATATTGTTTACTGTCCATGGTCTGTGTAGAGTTACAACTCCACATTTCAACAACATGCTAAGAATTCCTATAGAAAACTACTTTTAGAAAGGCATAACCCAGATGTTCCTTCTTTTGATCAACTCCATCTAAGTTTAGGTATGCTTGTATCCAGTGTAAGCCAACATGTTACCATCAGTTTTCAAAAATAAGGTTTGAGGGCAATGACAGCAACATAAGGAAAGAAAACATAAAGGAATGAAGTCCTAATACATTCAGTCCCTATGAGTATTTATTTGACAGCAGAGGAAAACCTTTTACAGATAAGTTACAAACAAAAGGCAAATAAACATTTTGTAGAAGAAATCTAACACTTTCAATACAAGTCTTCACTTTGCTGCCATCATTTGTACAAACTCTTCACAGTTTACTTGACCATCGATCTCTGCTTTCCTGATCATTTCATCAACCATTTCTTCTGTTAATTTCTCTCCAAGGTTTGTCATCATATGGCAAAGCTCTGCTGCACTAATATAACCTTTGTTACCTTGTCAAACACACAGAGTGCTTCTCTAATTTCTTCTTCACTGTAGGTGTCTTTCATTTTTCTTGCCACCACTGTCAGAATTTAGGAAATCACTTGTACCTTTACCATCAGCATCCTCTTCTTTAATCATGTCCTATAACTGCTTCTGGAATTCTGTCCAAGAGACCTCATTATGGTAATCAGTTCCTTGGTTGTTACTTTTCTTTGAATTCTGCAGTCTGCTCTTTGGCCACACTGCAAGCGCCAACGGTTTCTGAGACATAAACACAACTGCTCAGGTTGCTCTCTCCACTTGGACTAATTCGCCATAGCTTCTTTATGTCTTTGGTATTGAGTCCTTGTAAATTCCTTTTTTTCTACATATAGAACAACAACAACAACAACAACAACAACAACAAAATAAGCATAGCTTCTTCCCTCTAAAAGTTTTTTGTTTTATTTTGTTTTGGGGATTGAATTCAAGTCGTTATGAGGCAGGCGGCAGAACCACTGAGCTAAATCCCCTGCCCTTCCCTCTAAAAGTTTACAACATAAAGAGGTGAAGAAAAGCTTAAAAATAAGCACTCACAGAGTTGCCATTCAGCAGCAATCATTTCATACTTTCTTCTGAAGCCTCCAGATCTCCTTCCCCAGACTCATCCTCAGCTCTCTTGCTTTTAGTATTACTGAGAAAGTAGAAATTATCAGAAAATTTCATACCTTTCCATTATGAAATCTATTACCAAATCTGTGTTGGTGCTTATACATATTCTTCTTTCTGTCCTTCAGTATAAAAAGAAATATAATGTACCTGCTGCTCCCTAACCCTAACTTTTTATCTATGCAGACTGGATCTTTTCCCATTTTGCTTCTTTTATAGATTTACCTTTTTAATTTCGGTTGTGGAGAGCTGTAAACCTCTCATAGATTTACCTTTGTCAATTACAGTTATCTAGGTTATCATTTTTTCATTTTCTCTAAATTTTCATCATTGATATATAAACAGGATAGAGCATCTCCTTTTTTATTCGTACATAATTTTTTGTAGTGCATAATGATTACATTCATCATGGGAAGTTGGTACATGTACATGATGTTTTTAAAATCTTTTCTTTTCTTTCTTTCTTTTTTTTTGGTACCAGGGATCGAACTTGGGACCTTGTGCTTGTGAGGCAGGCAGTGGAACCACTGAGCTAAATCCCTGGCCCCCTTCTTTTTTAATATTTAGATATTTGATCCATTTTGATTTTAGGTTAGTGCGTAGTGAGATGTATGGACCCAGGCTCATTCTTTTGCTTGTGGATAGCCAGTTTTACCAGCACTGTTTGTTAACAGGGCTATTTTTCCTCCAGCAAAAGTATTTGATCCTTTGTCAAAGGTAAGGTAGCTGAATGTTATGACTTGTGTTTAGGTATACCCCAAAGCCTTAAGTGATCTTAGCGTGGGGCTTTGATTCATGGTGCAATACTAGGCCCAAGGACACTAGGATTAAGGGTGTGAGTGCTACTCCTGCTAAGTAATCTGAATAAGAAAAAGGGGCAGAAAACTACTGTTAAGGTCCTTAGTTGCCTTTGCTACCTTGGGTGTTACTCCTCTGCCATGCCTGTCTGCCATCCACCTTGCCTTGGAGCCAGCTGATTATGGATTGAAACTTCTGCAAATTGTGAGATAAATAAACTCTGTCCCCTTTAATCCTGGGTGTTGGGTATTTTGTCTTAGCAATGTGAGAAAAGTAATTAATACATTGAGTATGAATAGAGTTGTTTCTGCATCCTCTTTTCTGCTAACATTGATCTACAAATTTGTGTGTGTTTCTTTTTCTTTCTTTTTTTTTTTCCTCATTGAGTTTATTGGTACATTTTAGATATACAGTGCAGTTACATTCATTATTGGGATCTTGTACCTTTACATGACAGATCTTGGTTCTCATTTTTTCCTTCTTGTTTTTGACAATACCATACTGTTTTGTATCACTGTTTTTAGTATAAATTGAAATCGGGGATTGTGATGCCTCCTTCCTTACCCTTGTTGCCCAGAATTGCTTTAGCTATTCTAGATCTTTTTTGGTTCCATACATTTTAGGACTGTTTATTCTAGTTCTGTGAGGAATGCTATTGAGATTTTGGTAGGGATAGCATTAAATCTTTATAATAGTTTAGGATGTATATCCACTTGGGCTATATTGGTTCTGGATATCTGGGAATAGGGGATTTCTTTCCATTTTTTGATATCCTCTTTGATTTCCTGTTTTCAGGATGCTGTAGGTTTCACCTCTTTATTTTTGTTAATCTTCTTATGTAATTAATTTTTCTTGGTATTATTGTGAACGGCATTTTTTCTAATTTCTCTCTCAGTGGGTTTATCATTTAGTATACAGAAGTGCTATTGGTTTTTTTATGTTGATTTTATTTCTACATTACTGAATTTGGTTATTAACCACTTAACTGTTTACCCTGAGTGTCACTTGGGCATCATGTTTGTTTACATATTGACTATCATGAGAATCACTTGGGCAGGTGTCTTTTCAACCAGTTGATAAAAATGTCGTTTTAATATTTTCTGTTATATTATAAAATTAATGAAAAATGGGTAATTTTTTATCATTCTGTATTTAAAAAGTTGGACTGGTAATTTGCTATTTGTAAGAGTCTTTTGCTGGATTTTGTGGGATGTAGATCAATGTCATTTGCATATAATGGTAGTTTGACTTTTTTCTATATTTACCCATTTTCTCTCTTTTTTTATCTAATTGTTCTTACTCATGTTTTGAGTATTGTGTTGAACGGGAGTGGTGATATTGGACATCCTTTTCTTATTCCTGAGTTTAGAAGGAAAGCTTTCAGCTTCTCTTCATTTAGGATGATGTTGACAGTAAATTTGGCTCAATGACTTTTATCAGATTGAGATATATCTATTATATATCAGATTGAGATTATATCTATTTTCTTCAATGCTTTTGTTATGGAAAGATACTGAATTCTGTCAAAGGCTTTTTCTGTATCTATTGATCATGCGATTTTTGTCCTGTTTGTATGTTGTATTACATTTATATTTATTAATTTGTGTATGTTGAACCATCCTTTCATCCCTGGGATGAATCCTACTCAGTCATATTGTATAATGATTTTGAGGATTTGTTGCATTCTCTTTGTCAGTACCTTGTTGAGGATATTTGCATCTATCTTCAGTCAAGAAATTGGTCTGTAGTTATCTCTTTTGGTTGGATCCTTTTCTGGTTTGGGAATCAGGATAATGGTAGTTTTTACTAATGACTTTAAAGATGCACTTTCCCTTTCAATTTGATTAAAAACCTTGAGGAGTATTGATCTTAGAACTCCTCAGAAATTTTTGAAGGATTTAGCTAGCAGTGAAATCACTCAGTCTTGGGCTTTTCTTAGTAGATTTTTTTTATTACTGCTTCAATTTCCTTGTCTGTTGGATTATTTGGGTTTTTAAATCATTTTGGTTCAGCTTTGATATTCATATTATTTAAAATTTATTTATTTTTCTGAATTCTTTGACTTATTGGCATACAGGTCTATGAAGTAGTTGTTACTGGTTTTTTTTTTGTTGTTGTTGTTCATTAGATTTTTTTTTAGCTTTTTATATACCACTAGAAATAACTACCTCTTTTTTTTTTTTTTTTTTTTTTTTTTTTTTGCAGTACCAGGGATTGAACTCAGGATCTGTGCTTGTAAGGCAGGTGTGGTGCCACTGAGCTAAATCCTTTGCCCAGTTGTTAATATTTTTGATTTAAAATAATATTGGCATTAAATTTATTGGTACACTTTAGGTATACATTATGATTACATTCATCATTGAGAATTTGTACCTGTACAGGATATATCTTGGTTCTTATTTTTTTCCCATTCCCCTTCCCTCCCTTAACCCTTCACCCCACCCTGTTTATAAAAGCTTTATTTCCATTTTTAACTTCTCTCAGTTTTCTTCCCTTCTTTCCTCTTCTCTGCCCCCCGTCCCTAGGTGCCTTTCCCCTTTGAACATTTTCTTCTATTTCACAAAATCTGCTATACATTTTGGTCCTCATTTACACTTTCAGTTTCTCAAACCAGAGAAACAATTTGGTATTTACACATGTGTGTTTTATTTATTTCACTCAAGAGTACGGTCTCAAGGTGCAATCCATTTAACTATAAATGTCTATAGTTTATCTTTCTTTATGGGTGAATAGTACTCCATTTTATTTTTATTCTTTTTTTTTTTTTGTATTGGTACCGGGAATCAAACTGGGGTACTTGTGCTTGTGAGGCAGGTGGCAGAACCACTCCATTTTATTTTTAAAAATCCCACATCTTTTTTTTTGTGGTTTCAGAAAACATTTATTTTTCTTTTCAATTGGTTTTAACAAAAATTTATTGAGTACAATTCATTTAGGATATTTAAAAGAGACAATTAAATGTCAATTTAGTCATGATAATATATATTTATTCTGTAATTTCTGAGGTCCATGTGCTGTGTCAGGCTCTGAAAGTCATAAAGGGATGAGCCACTATTTTTGTCTTCAAAGGATTAAACTTTCAGGGAGGAATCAGTTACAATAATGTAAAATAATTCTGTGGCAGAGGTATTCTCAGACTACTTTTAGAAAAATAGAAATTATCCACACCTCTAGTTATTTTGCTTGTCTGAGCTTTTTGCTTAATATATTTATTTATTTTTATTACTTTGTTTTTTTTCCCATTAAGTTTATTGGTGCATTTAGGTATACAATACAGTTATGTTCATCAATAGGATCTTGTACCTTACATGATGTACCTTCTTTTTTTTTTTTAGTACTGGGATGGAACTTGGGATCTTGTGCTTGCAAAGCAGGCGGCAGAACCACTGAGCTAAATCCCCGGCTCTTACATGATGTATCTTGATTCTTATTTTTTCCCCATTCCCCTGCCTTCCCTTCACCCTTTCCATCCTTCCCTATTTACAAAATCTTTGTTTCTATATTTTTCCTTTTTCTCATATTTTTTCTTTTCCCTTCTTTCCTTTCCCATTCCCCTTCCACTTCCCCTACTCCTTTAGACATTTTCTTCTTATTTCACAATATCAATTATACATTTTGATCCTTATTTACATTTTTAGTTTTTCACTCAAGAGAAACTATTCGGTATTTACAACTTGTGTGTCCTATTTATTTCACTTAAGCGTATGATGCAAATGTGCATCCACTTAGCTATAAATGTCTCTAGTTTTTCATTCTTTATGGCTGAATAGTACTATATATAAAACAACCCACATCTTCTTTATCCAGTCTCCAGTTGATGGGCAATTGGGCTGTTTCCAAGTTTTAGCTATTACAAACTGTGCCTCTGTAAACATGGATGTGCATATATCACTATGGTATGATTATTTTAATTCTTTTGGGAAGATACCCAGCAGAGGAATAGTTGGGTCAAATGGAACCTCTACTCCTAGTTCTTTGAGGTATCCCCATATTGATTTCCACAGTGATTGCCACAGTCTGCACTCTTACCAACAATGAAGAAGGCTACCTTTTCCCCAACAACCCTGCCAGCATTTGTTATTGGTTGATTTCTCTCTCTCTCTCTCTCTCCCTCTCTCTCTCTCTCTCTTTCGCTCACTTTCTTTCTTTTTGGTACTGGAGGTCTCTCTCTCTCTCTCTCTCTCTCTCTCTCTCTCTCTTTCGCTCACTTTCTTTATTTTTGGTACTGGAGGTCCAATTTGGGCCCTTGTGCTTGTGAAGCATGTGGCAGAACCACTGAGCTAAATCCCTGGCCCTGTTATTGGTTAATCTCTTTTTCTTTTCTTTTCTTTCTTTCTTTCTTTTTTGTGGTACTGGAGGTTGAATTTGGGCCCTTGTGCTTGTGAAGCAGGTGGCAGCACCATTGAGCTAAATCCCTGGCCCTGGTTAATTTCTTGATAGCAAGCATTCTTTTTCGGGTGAGGTGGAATCTCAGTGTTGTTTTTATCTGCATCTCTCGAATGATCAGTGATGTTGAACATTTTTTCATATGATTATTTGCTGCTTTTACTTCTTTGTCTGAGAAATGTATGTTCATTTCAGATGCCCATTTTTGAATTGGGTCTTTATATTTGAGGGGGTCTGATTTTTTTGAGATCTTTATGTATTCTAGGTAGTAGACTTTTGTCTGAGGAACAGCTGGTAAAAATTTTTTCCCACATTGTAGGCTGTATCTTAGCTCTGTTGGTTGCTTCTCTTGCAGTGTAGAAGCTTTTTCTCTCCATTTTTTTTTTTTTTGGTTATTTTGAGACAGGGTCTCACTATGTAATTGAGACTGACCTGAAACTATGTAGCCCAGGCTGGTCTCCAATTTGCAGTGATCCTCCTGCCTCACCTCTCAAGTGCTGGGATTACAGGCGTATCCTGCCATGCCCAGCTTAATTCTTTTTTCTTTTTTTTATTTTTAGGTACCAGGGATAGAACTCAGGTCCTTACGCTTGCGAGGCAGGCAGTGGAACCACTGAGCTAAATCCCTGGTGCTAGTTCCCATGCTATGGAAGATTTGTTCATGAAGTCTTTCCCTATGCCAATGTCTTAAAGAGTTCTACCTAATTTATCTTCCAGCAAGTTTAGTGTTTCTGTTTTAGTCTTTAGATAATCCATTTTGATTTTCGTTTGGTGAATGGTGAAAGATAGGGGTCTAGTTTTAATCTTTGCAGGTTGAAATCCAATTTTTCCAACACCATTTATTAAAGAGGCTATCTTTCCTCCAGTGAGAATGGTTGGCTCCTTTGTCAAAGATGAGGTAGCTGAGCATGTCTGGAGTTGTTTTTGTATCTTCTAATCTATTCCTCTGATCCTTCAGCCTGTTTCTTTGCTAGTACCATGCTCTTTTTATCACAGTGCCTTTGTAGTATAATTTCAAGTCGGGGATTGTGATACTCCCTGCCATGTCTCTGTTGCCTAGAATTGCTTTTGCTATTCTTGGTCTCTTCTGGTTCCAAATGAATTTTTAGATTGTTTTCTCTAGTTCTGTGAAATATACTGTTGGGATTTCAGTTAGGTTTACATTGAATCTGTGTAGCAGTTTTGGAAGTGTGGCCATTTTCACTATATAGGTTCTTCCTATCCAGGATAAACCCACACCTTCTTTATCTAATCACAAGTTGATGGGCATTTGGGCTGTTTCCAAGATTTAGCTATTATAAACTCTGCAGCTATAACCATAGGGGTACATATATTGCTATGGTATGATGCTTTTAATCTTTTTAGGAAGATACCAAGAAGGGCAATAGCTGGATCAAATCGAACCTCTGGTTTTAGTTTTTTTGAGGAATCTCTACACTACTTTCCACAGTGTTTGCACTAGTCTGTACTCCCAGTAACAGTGGAGAAGGGTTTCCTTTTTTCCACAGCCTTACTGTTATTTGTTACTGTTTGATTTCTTGATAGCAGCCGTTCTTTTTGGAGTGAAATAGAGTCTCACTGTTGTTTTCATTTGCATCTCATAAATGATGAGTATTTTTTCATATGTTTATTTGCTGTTTATACTTCTTGATCTGAGAAATGTCTATTCATTTTTAGAAACTTAGTGGGTTGCAAAATAATCAGGATTTAAATATTATTAAGTGGATAATAGCACAGCTGAGGGGAATGGAACAGCATGTATGTTAACACAGGATATAAAGTGAGACCCATGTTGATTTTTAATATAAAAAGATATATCTTAACCTAAACATGATGATGCTAATCCAAGGATTCTGCAGTTTTTGGGAGCTTTATATGCTCTTCTTGAAAGTACTATGTTAGTTAAAGATAATTGCCTGGTATAAAATGAGAATTTAAAAATTATCTCAACAAAGTGATATTTTAAACTTTTATATAATCATAATACTTCTATAGAATATTGTGATAGGTATGCTTAACAAGATTCATTTGGATGGGGGAAATATTTCATGGTGGAGAGAAGGTCACAGCAAAGTAGGAAAAGAGCAATAGTGAAAATTGGGGGATGTGATGGAAGAATAGTAGTGCCAAGACATAAGAATAGAGATGGAACTGAAGAACTGGGGATTTAGCTCAGTGGCACCGTGCCTACCTTGCAAGTGCAAGGTCCCAAGCTCAACCCCCAGTACTGCAAAAAGAAAAAAAAAAAGATGGAGCTGAAGCCGGGGGGGGAGGAAATGTGTGTGTGTGTGTATTATGTAATAATATAAATATTATATAAAATATTATAATATATAATATAAAATATATATGGCAGTAGGTTTGGCATAAATGGCTTTGATCTGATTAATAAAATTTCCTTCTATATCTATTTGCTTCAGAATTTTTATCATGAATAGATGTTTGATTTTTTCAAACTTCTGCATAAATTGAGATGATTGTATAATTATTGTCCTTGCTTTTGTTCATGTGTAGTGTGTTACATTTACTGATTATAATATAAAATATATATGGCAGTAGGTTTGGCATAAATGGCTTTGATCTGATTAATAAAATTTCCTTCTATATCTATTTGCTTCAGAATTTTTATCATGAATAGATGTTTGATTTTTTCAAACTTCTGCATAAATTGAGATGATTGTATAATTATTGTCCTTGCTTTTGTTCATGTGTAGTGTGTTACATTTACTGATTTGCAATGTTGAACCATCTCTGCATTACTGGAATGAGTCCTACTTGTCATAATATATGATCTTTTTTATGATTTTCTACATTGTTTTCCAGTATCTTATTGGGAATTTTGGCACCAATGTTCATCAAACAGATTGGCTAGTAGTTCTTTTTGTTTTTTTTTTTGTTTTTTTTTTCTGGTTTTGGAACCAGGGTAATGCTTGCTTCAAGTAATGACTTTGGGAGTGTTCTTTCCTTGTGATCTGATTAAAGTTTCAGAAGTATTGACATTACATCTTCTCTAAAGTTCTTGTAAAATTTGGCAGCGAATCTGTTGGGACATGGACTTTTCTTAGTTGGTACTTTTTTAGTCTCTTTGAGTGATATTGTATTATTCAGAACTTTTATATTGTCTTTGTTGATGTTTAGTAGTTTAAATGTATTTAGGAATCTATGTACTTCTTCTGAATTTTCCATTTTATTAGAGTACTGGTTCTCAAAATAGTTACCAGTTATCTTGATTTTGTTAGGATCCATTGTGATTTTTGCCTTTTTTCATTTCTAATTACATGGACTTGGGACTTCTGTTGGTAAGATTGACTAAAGGTTTGCCTATTTTGTTTATTTTTTCAAAGAACCAGCTCTTTGATTCATTCATTCCTCATATTGTTTTTTTAGTCTCGGTGTCATTACTTTCTGCTCTGATTGTTATAATTTCCTTCCTTACACTAGCTTTGGGTTTGGGTTTTTCTTGTTCTTCTACGTGCATGATTGGATTATTTGGGCTTGCTGTATTTTTCTGATGTGGCCATTCACTGCTATATACTTCCCTCAGAGGACTGCTTCATTGTGTTCCAGAAGTTCTGATATGTTGTACTGTCATTATTTGATTGTATGTGTTGTCTAATTTCTTCCTTAATTTTACTTGTTATCCATGGATTATTCTAGAGGGTATTGTTTCATATTTATGTTTTATATTTTTTATGGTTTCTTTTGCCATTGATTTCTAGTTTCATCGCAATATGATGTGATAACATGTATGGGATAATTTGGATTCTTTTGCGTTTACTTAAGCATGTTTTATGGGCTAATATGTGGTTTATTTTAGACAAAGTCTCATGTACTGCTAAGAAGAGTGTGAAAACTGTTGGTTTTGGCTAGAACTCTGTTATGTCTATTAAGTCAATTTAAAGATTTTATTTTTCTGATATTTCTGATATTTTCTTTTCATTGATTTTTTTTGTCTAATTGATCTATTTGTGACAATGAGGAGATGCCCCTTTATTACAATCGTATTGGTGTTAGTCTGATTTTTCATGTCCATTAGTGTTTGTTATATGAAGTTGGGTGTGCTGGTGACTGGTATATATGTGTTTATAATTGCTATCTCTTCCTGTTGAATTTTCTCTTTACCAATGTTTAGTGAACTTCTTGGTCTCTTTTGATCAGTTCACTTTTTCTGAAATTAATATAGCAACTCCTTTTTTGGAGTTCCTGTTGCATGGAATATTGTTTTTTGGTTTTTGAGACAAGGTCTCACTGTGTAGTTGAGACTGATCTGGAAATCACTATGTAGCCCAGGCTGGACTCGAACTCACAGCAATCCTCCTGCTTCAGCCTCCTTTGATTTTTTAATCCATGTGTTTCTTTTTAAGTTAAATATGTTTCTTATGTATTGCATATTGTTTAATTTTGTTTCTTTTTTTTTT
>NW_022900947.1:39747215-39786431 GCF_012274545.1 Fukomys damarensis | reverse complement strand
CTGTGATGCCTAGGATGGCTTTTGCTATTCTAGGTCTCTTAGGGTTCCAAATGAATTTTTGGATTATTTTTTCTAGTTCTGTGAAATATAGTGTTGGAATTTCGATTGGCATTGCATTGAATCTGTATAGCAGTTTTGTTAGTATGGCCATTTTCACTATGTTGATTCTTCCTACCCAAGAGCAGGGGACATCTTTCCATTTTCTTATATCCTCTTCAATCTCTTTTTTTCAGAGTGCTGTAATTTTCAGTGTAGAGGTCTTTTGCTTCTTTTGTTAGATTGATTCCTAGATACTTCATTTTTTGGATGCTATTGTGAAAAGAATTGTTTCCCTACTTTCTCTCTCAGTGACTCTGTTATTTGCGTACAAGAAGGCTGTTGATTTTTGGGTATTGACCTTGTATCCTGCTACTCAGCTAAAACTGTCAATTAAGTCTAGAAGTCTTTTGGTAGAGTTTTTTGGGTCTTCAATGTAGAGTGTCATATCATCAGCAAATAGTGACAATTTAACTTCTTCCTTTCCTATTTTTATTGCTTTAATTTCTTTCTCTTCTCTAAATGCTATGGCTAATGTTTCCAGGACTATATCGAAAAGGAGTGGTGATAGTGGGCAACCTTGTCTTGTTCCTGATTTTAACATGAAGGTTTTCAGTTTTTGGCCATTTAATATGATGTTGGCTGTTGGTTTTTCATAGGTAGTCTTTATTAAGTTGAGATATAGACCATCTATTCCAATGTTTTGCAGGGTTTTTATCATGAATGGGTGTTGAATTTTATCAACTGCTTTTTCTGCATCTATTGAGAGGATCATATAGTTTTTGTCCTTGACTTTGTTAATATAATGTAGTATATTTATTTACTTTCGTATGTTGAACCACCCTTGCATCCCTGGGATAAATCCGACTTGGTCAGGATGTACAATCTTCTTGATGATCCTGTGTATTCTGTTTGCTAGTATCTTATTAAGGATTTTTACATCAATATTCATTAAAGAGATTGGCCTGTAGTTCTCTTTTTTAGTTGTGTCTTTCCCTGGTTTGGAATCAAAATGATACTTGCTTCCAGGAATGAGTTTGGGAGTATTGCTTCCCTTTTCCTTTCATTGAAAAGTCTGAAGAGTAATGGCAGTAGTTCTTCTCTAAATGTCTTGTAAAATTCAGCAGTGAATCCTTCAGGACTTGAGCTTTTCTTTGTTGGTAAATTTTTAAGTACATTTTCAATTTCATTGATTGTAATAGGGGTGTTTAAAATGTTTTTATCTTCTTTGTTCAACTTTGGTAATTCATAAGTATCTAGAAATCTGTCCATTTCTTCTGTGTTTTCCATTTTGTTAGAGTACAGTTTCTCAAAGTAGGTTAGATATTGATTATCCTCTGGATTTCTGTTGGATCTGTTGTGACTTTGCCTTTTTCATTTCTAATTGCATGGATCTGAGTCTTTTCTTTCCTTTTTTTGATAAGGTTAGCTAAGGGTTTATCAATTTTATTTATTCTTTCAAAAAACCAACTCTTTGATTCATTTATTTTTTTGTATTGTTTTCTTAGTTTCCATTGCATTGATTTCTGCTCTTATCTTTATAATTTCCTCTCTTGTTCAAGGTTTGGGTTTTTCTTGCTGTTGTTTTTCTAGGAGTCTAAGATTCATCATTAGGTTGTTTATTTGATCTTGCTCTATTTTCCTAGTGTGGGCATTCAGTGCTATGAGTTTCCCATGTAGAACTGCTTTCCTTGTGTCCCATATATTCCTGTATGTTGTATTGGCATTTTCATTTATTTGTAAAAATTGTCTGATTTCTTCCTTAATTTGCTCTGTGATCCATTGATTGTTCAGGAGATTGTTCAATTTCCATGTGTTTGTGAAGTTCCTGCAGTTTCTTGTGCTATTGATCTCCAGCTTGATTGCAGTATGATCTGATAATATACAGGGAATAACTTCGATTCTTTTGCATTTATTCAAACCTGTTCTGTGAGCTAGTATGTGATCTATCCTGAAGAATGACCCATGTGCAGCTGGAAAGAATGTATATTCTGATTTTTTGGGGTGGAACACTTTATAAACATCTATTAAGTCCTTGCTTTCAAAAGCTTGGTTCAATTCTAGTATTTCTTGGTTGACTTTTGACCTAGATGATCTGTCTATTTGTGAAAGTGGGGTATTTAGACCCCCACTACAATTGCACTGGTGCTTATTTTGTTTTTCATGTTTCTTTTAAATAGTTGCGGGCATTAGTATTTGGTGCGTATATATTTATGGTTGTCATCTCTTCCTCTTGAAATGTGCCTTTTACAAGGATGTAGAGGCCTTCTTTGTCTCTTTTAATCAGTTTTGGTTTGAAATTTACTTTGTCTGTTAATAAGATTTCTCCCTCTGCTTTTTTCTGGGCTCCTGTCACCTGGAGAATTGTTTTCCATCCTTTCACTTTCAGTCTATGGGCTTTTTTTTGCACTAGGTGTGTTTCTTGTATAAAACATATTGTTGGATTTTGCTTCTTAATCCATTCTGCGAGTCTATTCGTCTTGATTGGTGAATTGATGCCATTGGCATTGATGGTTATAACTGATATGTACTGACTTATTTTTGTCATGTTGTTGTACTTTTGTTGACTCTTTTTAATTTTTCCCCCTCTCCTTTTAGTTTCTTGCCTTCCCTATTTGATTTGCTGTGTTGGGCCTCATCGTGTTGTTACCTTCATTGTCTTTTTCTAGGATATTGTTTAAAATTCCTTGTAGTGCTGGTTTAGTATTCATGAAGTTTCTCAGGTGTTCTTTGTCTTGGAAGTATTTTATTTCCCCATCCATTTTGAAAGAGAGTTTTGCAGGGTACATCAGTCTAGGTTGGAGGTTCTGTTTTAGGACTAGAAATACCTCACTCCAGGCTCTCCTTGACCTGAGGGTTTGTGTTGAAAAGTCTGCTGTGACTCTGATGGGCTTTCCTTTGCATGTGATTTGTTTCTTTTCTCTTACTGCTTGTAGAATTTTGTTGTTCTGTTGGGTTTCTGGGATCTTGATTATTATATGTCTAGGTGTAGATTTTTTTTTTTTGATTGTGGCTAGTTGGGGTTCAATATGCCTCAGTTATCTGAATGTCAAATTCTTCCCTTCTGTCTGGGGAGTTTTCTGTCATTAATTCTGTGAACAGCTTTTTTAATTCATTTGTATTTTCTCCTGCTACTTCATGAATTCCTACCAGTCTTATGTTATTCTTCTTTGCATCATCTAGGAGTTGTTGGATCGATTTCTCATGATCCCCTACTGTTTTTGTGAGACCTCTCTTTTCATGGTCACTGACTACAATCTTATCTTCTATATCTGAGAGTCTATCTTCACATTCTTTTATTCTGTTGTGTACACTTTCAAAGGAGTGTTTAATCTCCTGGATATCTGTTTGAACCTGTTTTATGTATTCTATTTCTTTCCTATGTTGGGCATTTATTGTTTCCATTTCTTTCTTATGCTGGGCCTTCATGGCTTCTATCGTGGTCCTGAGCTCATCTATTTTTTTGGCAGTTTCTGTTCTAGAGTCTCGAATCACGACTTTCATTTTGCTTAACATCTCTGTGGTTATTTGGGAAATTATTTCTGTTTTGAATTTTTCTAGAGCCTGATTGATCTGTTTTGTTACTTCCTGTGCTTTGAGTTCAGGGTGTCCTGGTGGTTCACTATTGGCCTTTTCGTCCTCATTTGCCCTACTGTTTGCCATTGGTGAACTGGAAGTCTGTCCTTGTGTCTTGCTTAAGTGTTTTCTCATTTTAATTTTTGTTGTCAGACTGTCCTTGGTCTAATCTCTGGATTATCATCCAAATCTTCCTGATATATTTGCACCCTAGCTTCTGTGTCTCTAATGACCCACAGACATTCTCATCTTCATAACATCAGAGAAAACATCACATCAAGTCAACTACAATCCTTTATCCCAACTGATACAATCAGCAGCACAATATGATCAAGCACAATTTGGAAACTGACCACTTGTTGTAGTCAGTAGTCTGTCACCCTTAAACCATGTGAATTAAATTGAAATCAAGAAGCAGCGCAAAACATATCTGTAGTGAACAAACTTTTCAATGTAGTATATTTACCATTTAGGATGGGGGCTCGGACAGAGCTCGGATGAGAGGAGTAAATTAGTAAAAGAATTAGAGAAGGTTTCAAGTGAAGCCAGAAGACATAGAATGACCACACAATATTCAGAAAACTGTTGAATTCGAAAGGAATAGAGTAGAAGTACAAGGACAAGAATATATTCTCCTAACAGCAATAGGGGCTCACTTTCCCTTGTACCCACTGACCTGTGTGTGAGGAAGAATGACAGAAGAATAGTACATAAAGAAAAGAGAAAAAATGATAAAAGAAGAAATCTGAGTTAGGGCAAGAGCAGAAACAGAAAGGGAGATGAGGGATAACATGGTGGAACAAGAGACAGTTGGGGAAAGAGGACAGAAAAAAGAAAGAATTTGCGGAGTGGAATGAGGAAAAGAGAAAAAAAATGATTTGAAGGGCCTCTTTCAAACTATATCTCTGCTGTCATAATATAGAACATGTGTAGCCATGTGCAGAAAAAAGACCCCTGATAGCAGCTAGCTGATGGCAGAACCCCACGACGCAGACTGACCTTGGGCTGCAAGGCCAGATTGTGTTCCCCAACTTCCTGAATGGTTGAACTACATACCATTCTACTACAGGTTTCCCATGCCCTTTCTTTAAAGATATTCAAAATTGGGAACTCAGAAAAATACCCTTGATGACCACCTCTGTTTCTGCAGAATGGATCCAAAGACTGGTGCAATCAGGTCTGAGAGTGCACGTGGTGGGGGGGCGCGGGGAGTTGTGGGGGTTCGGGGTGTCTACAGGGCTACCTTCCTGGCCCTGGAGCGATGGTGGCTTCTGGTGGGAGAGGGCGTGGCTATCCTTCCCCTGGTGGGTGGGGGCCCAAGCAGACCCTCCTGGAGCGTAATGGCAGCTCCAGGCGGGAGAGGGTGTGACTATCCTTCCCTTTGTGGGTCCGCCAGAGCAGGCCCTCCTGGCGCTGGAGTGATCAAAGCATTTTTAGCTTATTAAGAACCATATCCATTAAATACAGCAATGTACCAGAATAGATTTACTTTTTGTAGGATTGTCACTGGATGTGATATAAATGTGTTTCATGGATTGTTTAACGAATCAGTTTATATATGTCCAATTCATAGATAGTTTCCCATGGAAGAAGTCAAGGCTTGCTTAGTTTTCTTTTCTCCCCTGACTCTCATATGACTAAAAAGTAACCCTACAAAGTAGTGTTATTATTTTTCCATTGTACAGATAAAGAAAATGAGCCAAAGATATACTAAGTAACAGAGAGATGGAATTAGAAATGAGCCCAGGCTGTTTACCCTCAGAGCCACTGTGTTACTTTCTTTTTTAGTTTTTTGAGACAGCGTCTTACTATATAGTTGAGGCTGATCTGGAATTCACTATGTAGCCGAGGCTGATCTCGAACTCACAGTGATCCTCCTGCCTCAGCCTCCCAAGTGCTGGGACTACAGGAATGTGTCACCACACCCAGCTACTGTGTTACCTTCTATGTTATCTATGTCAGGTAGGCTTTTGAAGATTTAAGGACACAATGACAGACAAAAATAAAATTACTTTGTGATTTAACTTAGGGAGTTTTATTTGTTCAAGATAATTATTGCAGCAATCAATTTTGGCATTTTTTTTTTTTATGAAAAGGAAATTTGTTAAAGGGTATCGGGTAGTTAATAAAAATCAAAGGGAGAATTGTTAATCAGAGTTTGGAAAGAACAAAGCAGTTTCAAGAATCTAGGGAATAGGAACTGAGGTAGTACCTTTTCAAGATTTGACATCAGAGAGCCTAAACTTTACCTTTCTGTCTAATTTTGTTTAAATTTTGGATTTTAGGGGAAAATGGTAAGATTTGTCTACCTTGGCATTTGTGTCCACATTCTGCCCAGTTGGAGTTGGGAGCTGTTCATACTAAGAATTGTGCCAAGATCGTAATGGCATGCCAGACAGGTAATTCTTTGCAGGAAAACTTGGAGCACTTATTGAAAGATGAAGAAAGGGATTCTGAAGAGGCAAAAACAGTAGATGCCCCTTATGAATAATAATACACTCTTAGAGGGAACTTATTACATAATAGGCACTGTTATGAGCACTTAATATACATTAGCTTATTTATTTCTCACAAAACCATGAGGTATATCTTGTTGTCATCCCTTCTTATAGATGAGTAAGGAATTAAATAACAAACCTAATATGACACAGTTGGAAGTGGCAGGGCCTATATTTGAACCATAGCAGTCTGGCTCTAAAGTCAGTGCTTACCATTGACCTGCACCACTTTTATAGAATCCCAAGGAAATTAGAAGAAAAAAGAAGTAAGCTACTCAGAGAAGTTTGCAAGAAGAACAGTAGAATCCATTATTAGAGAGCAAGAAAAGAGCAATTTTAGAATTGTAGAAGGACAAATATAAGAATAAATGTGTCATAGGGGAAGTGGGAAGGATAGGGGAAAGGAAAGAAGGGAAGAGAAAAAATATGAGAAAAGCAAAAAATGGAAACAAAGTCTTTGTAAATAGACCATGTTCACCATCACATCATCAGTGTGACCTGGAAGCTGTGGAAGTGCCAAAATGATGGAGGAGGGGATGAAGGCAGGAGAATGGGGAAAAAATAAGAACCAAGATACATCATGTAAAGGTACAAGATCCCAATGATGACTGTAACTCTACTGTGCACCTAGAAAGTACTAATAAACTCAATAAAAAAAAAAAGAATAAATGTGTCTCTTAGATCTACATCTAATGTTTTGCTTATGCTCAATTTGTTAACCTTGATTGTCTGGCACTCATTCTACCTCAAGCTTAGTTTCAGGCTTCAACCAGGTCAGTCTTGAAATCCCATTTTCCTCGTCAATTATTCCTTTTGAAATGGGCAAGTCCTAAAAGAGGGAAAATCTTAAGGCTTCTTGGTCAAAATTCTTTACTTTTGAAAGGTGACTTAAGAATAAGACATGGGCTCCTTCTTTCATTACTTTCCCACTCCAATTCAGGACTCTGACATAAGTCATAAAACTGCTGTGGCCATCTTGCTTATATCCAGAAGTGGACACTATGTGGTAGGTGATGTGGCTAAGACTGCTGCAAAGAAGAGTGGCCATGGGATCCCTGTACACTGTTTAGATCTCACAGAATGTGGGAGAATGTGTTTCCTTTTTTTTTTTTTTTTGAGAATATGTTTCCTTATCGTTAAAGCCAAACTGAGTTTCTCTTTTCTATTACTTTCACCAAAGTCATATTGATGTATACCTCATTATTTTATCTCTAAACTGAGAGCATTGCTCTAAATGACTTCTAAGCCTCTTGCATTTAAAGTAAAAACTATCCTGACTGAGTCTCTGCAGTGATTCAGCTCTGCCTTTGAGCACTTAGGTTATGTTCATTTAGATGTATTTTGTCTTCCTTCTTGTCTTCACTGATGTTCTTTACTTCTCATTAGGTTACAAATGAGTGTTACCATAAAAAATGAACTTTGGCATTCAAAAGGGAGAGTATGCTCATAAATGTCAATGATGAGTTCTAGAAGGATATGGATAAAGAAGAAAGCTTCGGGCCTGGGATTTAGCTCAGTGGTTCTGGTGCCTGCCTTGCAAGTGCAAGGACCGGAGTTCTATCCCCAATACACCGCCCCCGCGCCGCCAAAAAAAAGAAGTAAGCTTCAGTCAGAACAGGTTTGGTGAAATAGATTAGAAGTGAAACTGTATAAGATAAAGAGATAGATGGTAAGAAAATTATAAGCAAAAAAGATGTAAAACAAGTAGATGGGTGAGAAATGGTAATTTTTCAATTGCTTTGAAAACTGAGGGAATTTCATTGATTTCTCAGCAAACAAGGAATTGAAATAAATTACAGCTTTCCTGGCATATTTCTTATGTCTATCAAAATAACAATAATTACTACACCTCTGATGGTTTTCCAGCAACTTCTCAATGAAACAAAAGTGAGGATACAAAACAGTACTAAAATGCAGAACAGATGGGTGCTTGGCAACAAATATATCTGTAATGGAATAATCCTGAAAGAGCAAGTTTCTTAAGTATGTTATAAGCCTTCATAATAAAAATTTATTGCTAATAACATTCTCATATTAGACTGTTTGTAATTATAGCAATTGAAGTCAATGCCAATGCAAATGAGAAATTGAGAACTTAAATGTATTATACCATCACTTTTGAGTCTGTGTCCATCATTCCCTGGAATATTTTTGGCAAGAAGGCAGAATCTTTTTTGTTCCTATATTTTCCTCCTGTTAAAGTGTTTTTTTCGGGGAAGTGAGTACTGGAGATTGAACCCAGCACCTCGTGCATGCTAGGTAAGTGCTCTAATGTTGAAGTAGGGCCTCAACTCTGATGTAAATCTCTGTTTTCTATCTCTGGTCCCTCTTTCTAGCCCATTAACTTTTAGTTTTATGAGCAACTTTCACCTGATTTTCTACCAGCATTTATTTTCTGTGCCTGATGCCTAGCTCTGTCCATCCATTCACCTGTGGAGCTACTGGTTCTGCTGGATCCAGTGCCCACTTCTCCTGTTGCTTCCTGCATGCCACCCAGTGAAGGCCACAGGCCTTACAGTGCTCTACATGATGTCTTGATTCCTCTCTGATTGCATCTCTTATTTTTTCCTCTTTACTTGATGCTATCCAGCCACACAAGCTCCCCTTGCTGTTTCTCCAATAGCACAGCAGCGTCCTGCCTCGTGGATCTGGATCTGGATATTCCTAGATTATTCTTCCCACAAATACATACTTGCCTTGCCTTTGATTTCTTTCCTTTTAGCCAGTCTTTCCTGTCTATTTTAGCACATTGTATTTCCCTTGTTTATTTCATTTTTATCCTTAGTGTGTGTGACTTTCTAATATGTTGTGTATTGCTCTTTCCCTCTACTAGAAAGTGATGGAGAGAATTTCCATGAATGAGTTCCCTGAGAGCAGAGAAATTGTCAGTTTTATTCACTGCTGTGTCTCATTGCTTAGAACAATACTCAAGAGATATTTCTTGAATGAAGGAATGATGATGGCATGAATGGAGTGTTACTATACTGAGATAGAGAGGTTTTAAGCCAAATATGTGGCTCTCTGTCCTCTAATTGTTAAATATTTAGGAACAGTCATTGCAATCCTATCACTTGGGAGGCTGAGCTAGGAAGATCTTGAGCCCATTCCGAGCTACAAAGCAAGATCGAAAGCTAGCTTGGTCTATATAATGAGATCTCAAAAACAACAAACAAAGAAATTCATTGGATTACCAGATATTTATAAAAAATGGAGAAATACATATTCACACTTGCTTATGAAACATTCAATATATCCAGAGACTGTGTACAGCCCTGGTGACATCATCATCCTCTGCAGAGGGGCCCTGGGTGACTAGGGGTACATTGAGAAGTTAATAAAACAAAGATGGAGTAAGGAAGATGTCTTACTAAATGTCTACATGTTTTGAGTTCTCAATCATGTGACTGGACCTCTTATTTAAAATAAGTAGAAATTAGGCCTGGGGATTTAGCTTAGCAGTTCGGTGGCCTGCTTTGCAAGCGCAAGGACCCTAGTTCAATCCCTGGTACCAAAAAAAAAAAAAAATTGAAATTAGATTTAAATAAAAACAATTTTTTTTTTTTTATTGAGACAGGGTCTCACTATGTAGTTCAGGATGACCTTGAACTCACTGGGTAGTCCAGGCTGGCCTCAAACTCTTGAAAATCTTTCTACCTTGGAAGGATTTGAGTATTGGGATTACAGATGTGTGCTACCATTCCCAGCATAAAAACAGTACTTCTTAAGATACCTGTAGGAAAGAAAGTTACTATTTCTTAGAAACCTCTAGAAAGCTCTCCCTTATATCATTTTCCTTTTGCATTCAGCTAATGTTTCCTTTAAAACTTCTATTAAAGTATTAGAATGCCATACTGTAATCGTTCCATGTCTGTCTTTTCTATAAATTTGTAAATTCCTTGCAGATAGTAGTTGTGTATTTGCACCCTTAAGAGGTACTACTGAACTGAGTTAAATGATCAATTCAGTAAGTGAGTAAACCTTTTCCCCCCAAAAAATTATACAACTAGATTTGAGATCAAGTATAAAAATGATGGTATAAATCTCTGAAAAGCTTTATCTGCTTACTTTTAGTACTTAAATTATTGTCTATCATTGTTGAGAGAGAATCTTGTGCTATTACTTAATGATAGGCATACATTCTGGGAACTAGGTCATAAATGCATTGTTAGGTAACTCACATTGTTGTGTGAGTGTCATAGCCTGTAGGCATATCTAGGCGTTACAGGGTGGCTTCTTGATGCAGTTGAGAAATGCAGGGAACATGAGATGTATGAGGTTTTTGCTGGTGTAACAGGGCATGCTACCTAACAGTGAACTTTTTCTTAAATAAATATAAGAAATATACTCTAAAATAATGTAAAATTATAGTAAACACATAAACCAGTAACATAGGTGCTTATTATGATGATCACCTATTATGTGCTGTATACTATTTTAAGTGCTTCTGTTATACAACTGCCTACCCAAGGCAGCATCACCACAAATATACTAGACTGATAATAATTTGTCAACTCCATCAAATTTTATGGGACTACTATAATGTATATGTTCCTTTGTTGATTGCAACATTGTTATATAGGGTAGGACTCTGTGTGTCTATCTGTCTGTCTGTGAATCTTATTTCTTTCATTAAGTTTTTAAAGAATAAGAAGTTTTTTAAATATGCTCACTTTCCCAAAGGCACTCCACTGTGTAGGTCAGTGAGAAGGAAGGAACACCCAGTTAGAGCCAGTCTGAATTTTGTCAGGCATTGTGCTGCATATTTTAAAATGCATTGTTTCACTTAATTCAAAAGCAATTGCACAAGATAGATACTACTCTTTCTTTGTTTTTTGTGGAAGTTGAGAGAAAGAGTTGTGATGAACTAGGTCAAAGCCGAATTTTCCCAAAGTGCTTAAATCAGATTTAAATTATTTTCTTTTTTAATTCTAAGGCACATTTTTCTATTTTATAGCACCAACTCTGACACATGCTTACTTGGATGCATGTATAAATAAACTAATGAATTCAGAAATTACAGATATCTAGTTAATAAATAATAGTTTTTAAAGTCAGTTTTTCTGGTTAGTTTTTATTTAGCAAGTCAGAATTTTTCTTCCTAGACTCTAGAGCAATGGAAGAGAATAGATCAAACAGATAAGCTCAGCAATTTTAACTTTAACAACAATAAGCCATTTTTTATTAATTTCTGTTAACTGTTAAATAACCTAGAAATGGTATATATGAAGTCATTAACTGGACTCTTAAAAGTCAAACTTTGTGAGATCACTTTCAAATAAATGTTTCTCCTCTTTATAATGGTTTTCTTAATACCAGCTAAATATTACTGTGAAAGAGACAATACTATTTTTGTAGGGAAGAAAGGTATATATACATTTTTTCTTATTGGGTGGTGCTGATAATTCAACCCAGGGCTTTCATAGGCTAACCTTGTGTTCTACCACTGAGTTACATCCTTAGCCGATAATTTTTCTTAGAGCAATGCTATGAATTAGATACATGTCCCCTAAAGGTTTATGTATTAAAAGCTTAGTTACATCTGGATGTGGTAGTAAACACCTGTAATCCTAGCTATTTGAGGCTAAGAAGGGTCCTAAGTTCAGACTAGCCTGGGAAATTTAGGATGTTTCTGTCTCAAAAGAATTAAAAAAGGACTGAGAATGTAGCTCTGTGGTAAAGTGCTCCTGGGTTCAATCCCTAGTACCACCACTGGCACCAGAAAGAAAGAAAGATAGAAAGAAAGAAAGAAGAAGAGAAGAGTGAGAGATAGAGAGAAAGAGAGAGAGAGAAAGAGAGAGAGAGAGAGAGAGAGAGAGAGAGAGACAGAGACAGAGAGACGGAGGGAGGGAGGGAGGGAGGGAGGAAGGGACTTGCTTTTCCAGGGTGGTACTATTGGGAAGTAGTGGTGGGAACTTTGGGAGGTAGGGCCTAGTTGGAGGTCTTTAGGTCACTGGGGTGGGCACTGGAGGACCTTGGCCTCTTTGTGTTTTCCTTTTGCTGTCCGATGAGGTGAATGGTTTTGCTCTGCCACATGCCCCTACCATGATGTGCTGCTTCATTGCAGGCCCAAAGCAAAAAGGCCAATTGGTCATGAACTGGAACCTCTAAAGCTGTGAACATTTTCACTTTATAAAGTAATTATCTGAGATACAATAAAACCTTGTGTTTTCATCATAGTGACAGAAACCTAATTAAAACAACGAAAATAAAAAATACTACTTTGATTTTAAGTTTACCTGTTGCTAGAGCTACTGAACTTAGATATACACATTAAGTCACTCACTGCATCTTAATTGTTAACTCTTAGATGTGAAGAACCAGTGAAAGTGAAGGTGTGTCCCTACCCAGCCCTGTGTACTGGTGGTAGGCATGTCCTCACCCTCATTTTCCCCTCTCTGCTTTTCAAGTAAACCTAGCAAGTTGGATAGGATCAAAGTCTACCTCTTCTCAGCACATAGCTTGCTGTATTTAACTGTTTTGAGGAATTTTCCTAAAGATGCTGTCGGCTCAATTACAGCTTTAGAAAACAGAATTAATGAATAATTTGTATATTTGTTTCAGAAAATTAAGGAATAAAAGTGGTCACCATGAAGTATTTAAATAATTTAATGTACCAGAAGCATTTTAAATTGTAGTTCTTTAAAAATAATTATGTTTAATTAATATACTTTACAGAATTCTTTTAAAATTACATATTAAGAAGGTTTGAAGGTATATGTTCTTGTTCTATAATGCTGAAATATTGCTATTCTGTCATAGCATTTGTTAGCTAAGGAATAAGCATTCAAACCTCAAAATCTTTTCCATACTGAAAATTTTAAAATGTTTGTGGTCTGTGTGTTGTAAGAAGACTGAACTCTGGGTCGTTGTGCTTTGGGATTCATAATTTAAATGGAAACTATGTCTCTTTTAAACAAAGCCAAGAGCACTGTTAAGTCAGCTAAATTGTAAAAAGAAGAATGTAAATATTCATTATATTTTATTGGCAAGTAAATGACCACGGAGTCTAATCAGATTGATGCTCACTACCAAATAAGAGTCAATAACAAGTCCAAAAATGTAATTCCTAGTGAGTTATCCAGTCACAAACTTCATTGGAATACTTCTAAATGATCTGTTATATAGACCAATATGTATTCAATAGCATGCCCAGAGTGCCCTCTACTTCTGCTTATAGCTTCTCTCCTAACATGTGCTGTTATTCTTGCTTGCTAGTGGTCCTTTTCCAGTTTTTTCACTGCCTTTTGTGTGTGCATGTGTGTATGTTTCTTTTTGAGACATGGTCTAACTGTGTGGTTATACAGCTGGCCTTGAAGTCACTATGTAGACCAGGCTGGCCTTGAACTCACAGAGATCCTCCTGCCTCAGCCTCTGGGGTTCTGGGATTGCAAGTACATACCACCACATGCAACTTACCTCTGTTTTCTAATGGTGTCATGCTGGGTTATTGGTTGGCAGTAAGGTGGCTTGGGTGAGTAGTTTATGGGTAGGTATGCTTTTAAAAAGTGTGGAATTAAAAAGTAAGGAATTCCAAGAGAAGGGGTGGTTTTAGCAATGAAAGATGGAATCTTTGTGGTCAAGGTGGGCAAGAGCTGAAACACAAGAAGTCTTTCTGGGTAAAACGTCATGAGTAGAAATACAGGAGAGAACCATCCAAGCAAATAAATGTGTATTGTAATATGTAGTATTTCAAAATATTTAGTAATTGACTCCTGTGTGCTAGGCCCTTGTTAAAGATAAGATCTTTTCAAGTTCCTTATGCAACTTACTCTAACAGGAGAGACAAAGATTGGTACACAAGTGAAATTATTTAAAATCGTCATCTAGGCATATGTGCTGTGAAGCAAATAAAGCAAGGGGAAGAAATCAGGAATGTCTAAGGATTTGTGTATTAATGAGGAGTACGCTGGAGGTGACGCAGGCCTTTCTGAGATGTGTTGAGCAGAGAGAGGTCAGTGAAATCAATGGCGGGTCTTGTGCATATCTGGGGCTAGAACACTGGGCTAGAACCCCGTTTGAGCAGAGAGAGGTCAGTGAAATCAATGGCGGGTCTTGTGCATATCTGGGGCTAGAACACTGCACCCCATGGAGAGGATGAATAGACTGCTGCTGACTGGTGCTAGTCTCACTTCTCTAATTGCTAGAGATGTTGAACATTTTTTTCATGCTCTTATTTACAATTTCATATCCTCCCAAATAAAATATATATATTAATATCTTTTGCCTATTTTCTAATTGGATTGTTTTTGCTGTTTAGTTTTGAGTTTGTTTGGTGCTGGAGATCAAACCTAAGGCATTGTGCATACTAGGCAAGTGCTTTGTCTACATCCCCAGCCCAAAAGTTCCTTATAAGTGATTTGAAAATGTTTACTCCTAGTCTGTAGCTTATCTGTTCTCTTATTAATCAGACCTTTTCTTATAGCAAAGTTTAACGTGTTTAATTTTGATAAAGTGCAATTTTCAGCTTTTATTTTTTCACGGATTGTAACTTTTGGTATCAAACCTTAAAATATTTTACATAACCCTACAGTTTGTTCTGTTTTTTTCCTCCTCTAAGGTTTATAGTTTTTAGAGCCATCTCTGTGGTGCATATCTAAAATATCCACACTCAAGAGGCTGAGACAGTAGGATTGCCAAGAATTTGAGGCCACCCTGGGATACAGAGTGAGTTCAAGGCCAGTGCACTACATAGCAAAGCCCTGTCTCAAAAAAGTTTTATAGTTTTTATTTAAATCTACATTTTTTAGTTAATTTGTAATGAGATATAAGACTTTAATTAAGCTTTACTTTTTTTTTCTCATTTGGTACAGGTGATCGAACTCAGTATCTTGTACTTGTGAGACAGGTGCAGCACAACTGAGTTTAATCCTTGGCTTTTGTTCTTTTTTTTAAAGGTGCTCTTTATTAGGTTAAGAAAGTGTCCATTTTTTTCTGCTTCTCTGAGAGTTTATACCATGAAGGGTGTAAATTTTGTCAAATACTTTTTCTGCATCACTTGATATAATTATGTAATTTTTCTTTTTTAATGTTTATGTAGTTGATTACTTTGATGGGTTTTCAAATACTAAATCAGCTTTTCATCCCAGGAAGAAACTCCATTTTTTTTGTCATGGTGTATACTTCTTTTTATATATTGCTGCATTCTATTTGCTTATATTTGCTAAAGATTTTTGTATTCATGATGAGTGTTCTTTGGTAGTTTTCTTTTTCTTTCTGTTTTTATTTTATTTATTTATTTTTTTGGTGTTTTGAGACAGGGTCTCACTATGTAGTTGAGACTGATCTGGAACTCACTATGTAGCCCAGGCTGGTCTCGAACTCACAGTAATCCTCCTGCCTCAGCCTCCCGAATGCTGGGATTACAGGCCTGCACCACCACACCCAGCTTGTGTAGTTTTCTTTTTTTGTATACTGTCTTTGGTTATTTTGTCAAAGCAATAACAACTTCTTAAAACAAATTGAGAAGTATTTTTGTCACTTGTATTTTCTGGCACAGATTTATAAAAATAATTTTAATTCATCTTAAATCTTTGGTATAACTCTTTAGTGAAACTATTTGGAACTGGATATTACTAATTGTGAATTTAATGTTCTTGATGGTTATAGCACTACTCAAATTATCTATAGGGTAACTTGTGATAGTGTTTTTCAAAGAATTGTTCCATTTTATCTAAATTGTCAAGTTTATGTGTGTAGAGTGGTTCCTAGTATTCCTTTATTATTATTTTGATGTATGGGGGAATCTATATTGGTGTCTCTTATTTCATTGTTCGTATTGGTAATTGTTATGGCTTGTATCTAGACGTCCCTCCAAGCCTCATGTGATCATGGGTGGGGGTTTTTCAGAGATGGCTAGATCTGGAGTGTGTGATATTGGGATTGATTCATGATGCAGTGATAGTATCAAGGGCACTAAGATTAAGGGTGTGAGTGCTACCCACCCAAAGTAGCCTGGATAGGATATAAGGGATAGAAAGAGCTGAAGTGGTTCCCCTTGTTACTTTGCTGCTTCCTGCCTGAGATGAATTGTTTTTTCTCTGTGATATACCACCCTGCCTTGAAGCCAACTGATTATGGACTGAAAGCTCTACAAATTGTGAGCTAAATAAACCTTTCCTCCTTTAGTGGGCCCTATAGTTACAACCAGCCTGACATACAGACAACTTTTGTTAGAATTTACAAACAAAGTATTGAGTTACAACCCAAATACTGGCCAGTTGTGCTTCTAGACTGTTGTGTTAAATGTTTAATAAATGCTGATTATATCCTTTTGGCTCTCAGTGGTGTTGAGTTCTTATATATCTGCTGATTTGTAGTCAAATTGTTATTGTTGTTAGTAGTAGTACTATTGGCACTTAACCTAGGGCTTTGTGAATTCTAGGTAAGCAATCTACTATTGAGCTATCCTTTAAGAATTTTTTGTTTTGAGATAAGTTCCCAATAAGTTGCCCAGGCTTGCCTCATGCGGCTCTCTGGGGGGACCCCGTCCCGCGGGGAATAGGAGGTGAGAGCCGCCTCTTATTCGTGGGTCATCAGAGGCCGATCCGATCTTGAATGTCTGTGAAGGAAATCTTTAAGAAGTTAGAGTACACGGCCCAAGTCTGGTTTCTGATCAAAGGCTCTTTATTGGCTCAGCAAAACGATTATATACTGTTATCCCAGGGGGAAGGTTCAGCAAGCTTATTGGACAGTTCAAACAAATCAATCACATGAGTCATTCAAGCACTTAACCATAAAGGGACAAAGCATTTATCAGCATACAGCAATCAGTATTTTACCAAATGTGGGGAGGGGTAAGTGGGAAGGCGTACATCAACAATTAACCCTATGCAATCTTTAACTTCACAATCCCTAGGGGCAAGTAGGACGGGGGAAATACCACCTGCTTCCTGTTCCAGATCCCGTGACCCTGTGGTTAGCACAAAGGGCTATTTTTTCTGTAAGATTTCCTGTTTGCCCAGGGGCTAAACCTGCCAAAAGTCACGTACGTAGTCTAGTGGGATTTTTCCACTGAGGCAAAGGCTAAGGTTGAGGGCAGCCATCTTATGCAGGCCCAAGCAGTCTCTCACAGCCTCAAACTTATTTGCATATTGCCCTGGTCTTCTGAGTAGCTGGGATTACATGCGTGTACCACCACACCCATTTCTCTCTCTCTAGTTTATTGGTACCTTTTAGGTATGCAATACAGTTACATTCATTATTGGGAACTTGTACCTTTATATGATGTATCTTGGTTCTTATTTTTTTCCCTATACCTCTGCCGCCTTCCCTTCACCCCCTCCACCTTTTCCTATTTACAAAGACTTTATTTCCATTTTTTCCTTTTCTCATATATTTTCTTTTCCCTTTTTACCTTTCCGCTACCTTTCCCACTTCCCCTGCTCCTTTAGCCTTTTTCTTCCTATTTCATATTATCAGTTATACAAATTTTTTTGTACTGGAGATCAAACTCCGTACCTTGCGCTTGCAAGGCAGGTGGTGGAACCACTGAGCTAAATCCCTGGCTCCTCAGTTATACAGTTTGAACCTTATTTATGCTTTTAGTTTTTCACACCAGAGAAACTATTTAGTATTTACACATCCACATCCATCTCTCAATGTAGTTGTTTTATTCTTTTTTTTCTCATTGAGTTTATTGGTACATTTTAGGTATACAGTACAGTTACATTCATCATTGGGATCTTGTACCTTTACATGCATGACAAGTCTTGGTTCTCATTTTTCCCCATACCCCTGCCCTCTCTTCATCCCCTCCTCCCTTCCCTATTTACAAAAACTTTATTTCCATTTTCTCATATTTTCAGTTGTTTTATTCTTAAGAGAAGTTTGATGAAATCTCCAATTATAATTGTGAATGTCTCAAATGTTTTCAGTTGTATTATATATTGCTTCCCCTGTTTTTCAGCTCTATTGTTTGAAGAATGTGCTTTAGTACTGCTATATTTCCTTCGTGCATTGATCCTTTTATCATTATGTAATGTCCTCTATCTCTCATAATTTTTTCCCTTAAGTCTACTTTATCTGATACTAATATAACTATACCTGCTTTCTTGTAATGTTGAATTGACATCTCTATTTACTTCCTTTAGCTTTTAGCTTGCTAATATCATTACCTCTGATGTCCATTTGTTATAGAAGTCATATGATTTCTTCAGGTTTTTACATCCATTTTGCCCATCTCTGCCTTTAATTGGTGCATTTTTAGTTTTTGTTTTCTGTTTATTGTCTTTGCCTTTTAGACACAATGGGTTGCTTGCACACTTTTTAGAGTTTTACTTGATTTGTCCAGAGTGTGGGGATTTTTTTTTTCTGAAGAAATAGTTATATATATCTTCTTGTCAGTTTTTGTTCACTTTTTTTTTTGTAGTACTGGGGATTGAACTCAGGTCCTTGTGCTTGCAAGGCAAGTGACAGAACCACTGAGCTAAATCCCCAGCCCTTCTTGTCAGTGTTTATTAGAAATATTAGTCATACGTACTAATAGGTATATACATATAACATTCTTTGATCGTTTCCAATTCCCATTACCTCCTTGTCCCATCCTCCCTGTCCCCCTTATTCTTTTCTTCTCTTATACTGGTTTCTCTTCTACTTTCATGTCATCTTTTTTTGTTTGTTTAAGATTATACATATGGAAGAAAATGTGATACTTGTTTTTATGGGTCTGGCTTATTTTGCTTAACATGAAGATCTCCAGTTCCATCAATTTTCCTGCAAATGCCATGATTCTATTATTCTTCATGGCCAAATAATACTCCATTATGTATATATACCACATTTTCATTATTCATTTATCAGTTGATGGGTTCCTTCATTTATTAGCTATTGTGCATTGTCCTACAAAAAACATGAGTGTGCAGGTATCTGTAAGATGCTGGTGTTAGCTTTTTTTTAGGAATATGCTAAGGAGTAGTATAGCTGGATCGAGTGGTAGCTGTATTTTAGTTTTTAGAAGAACTTTCATACTGATATAACCTGTAGTGGTTATACTGATTTATAGGCCCATCAACAGATCCTTTTTCTGTGTACCCTTGCTAGCATTTATTGCTTTTTTTTTGTATTCGTGATGATAGATTTAATCAGGGTTAGATAAAATCTCAATGTAGTTTAAATTTACATTTCCCTGATAGCTAAAGATACTTGTTTTAAGTCACTTTCTCATCATTGAGTCATAATACCCAAACCCATGACTGAAAGGCGAAGAGGTTTATTTTGGCTCACTTTTTAGAAATTTTTGTTCTCACATAGTTGGGTAGAAGTATGCTGCTCACCTCATAACAATCAGGAAGCAGAAAGAGACATGGGAATTTGGGGAGGGAGATATATCCTTCCAAGCCTTGCCCCCAGTGACTCACTTTACCTGACCAGACCCCACCTACTGACAGCAAGTCAACTATAGAACCCTCATATTCCAGTGACTTCTCAAAGCCTTACTTATGAGGGCATGAAGCTTTGGGGGGACACTAGGTATAAACTATAACAATCTTGAATATTTCTCATATACCTATCTGTCATTTGTACATCTTTTTAGGAAAAATGTCTGTTTAGTTTATTTGTTTATTTATTGATTTGTTTTGGTGTTAATTTTGTTGAGTTTTTTAAAAATAGGCTGGATATTAATTCTCTGTTGGAAAAGCAGATGGCAAAGATTTTCTCCAATCTTATAGGAGGTTCTTTTACTCTGTTACTTATTTCTTTTTGGTGCAGAAGATTTTAATTTGATGGAATCCCACCTGTCAATTCTTGCTATTATTTCCTGTGCTATTGGCAGCCTTCTCTCAAAGTCTTTGCCTATTCCTATGACTTAAAACATTTCCCTGTTTTCCTCTAGTGGTTTCAGAATTTCTGGTTTTATCCTTATTTTTTGTTTCATTTTGAATTGATACTTTTTTTTGTATAGGGTGAGAGATAGGGATCTAGTTTCAATATTCTATAAGTGGCTATCCAGTTTTCCCACCAACATTTGTTAAAGAGTCTGTGTTTTTTCTCATATATGTTTTTGGCCACTTTCACAAGAATCGATGGCTAAAATTGCATACATTTGTTTCTGTCTCCTCTATTCTATTCCATCAGTCTAGGTCTCTGTCTAGGCTGATTTTGTGACTTTATCTTTGTAGTGTACTTTGAAATTATTAGCTTTGCTTTTTGGGTTCAAGATAGTTTTGTTTATTTGTGATTTTGTGGTTTTGTATGAATTCTAGTTTTTTTTTTCTAGTTCTTTGAAGAACATCATTGGTATTTTGATGAGAATTACATTGAATCCATAGATCATTTTTGGTAATATAGTAATTTTAATTTTCCATTCATGAACATGAGAAGTCTTAACCTGCTCTAGTGTATTCTTTTCTTTGTTGTACTGCTTTTATTTCTTTTTCTTGTCTAGTTGCTCTGGCTAAAATTTCAAGTAGTATATTGAATAGGAGCAATGAGAATGGACATCATTCAGTGAAAATGCTTTCATTATTTCCAGATGTAATATGATGTTAGCTTTGCATTTGTCATATACATATATATGGACTTTATTAGATTAAGGTAAGATCCTCTCTACATAGTTTCTTTATGGTTTTTATTATGAAGGAATGTGCGGCTCTCTGGGGGGACCCCGTCCAGTGGGGAATAGGAGGTGAGAGCCGTCTCTTATTCGTGGGTCATCAGAGGCCGATCCGATCTTGAATGTCTGTGAAGGAAATCTTTAAGAAGTTAGAGCACATGGCCCAAGTCTGATTTCTGATCAAAGGCTCTTTATTGGCTCAGCAAAACGATTATATACTGTTATCCCAGGGGGAAGGTTCAGCAAGCTTATTGGACAGTTCAAACAAATCTTCTACCAATCACATGAGTCACTCAAGCATTTAACCATAAAGGGACAAAGCATTTATCAGCATTTTGATACCAAGATTCGTCCTTTTCCCGTTGCTTCTGCCTTTGTTCGAGGCTTTCCTCAACCCTTCTAATGCTATCATCCACCAGGCCCAGTTTATCTTTAAAAAAGCAACATTCTTAAAGAAGGGGGTTGGGGCCAATGGCAATGGGTTTGAACTGAGGTGGTTCTTTCAAAAGGCCTGATGGAAAAGGTGAGACCCGGATCACGGCCGCTGATGTAAAGGCGAAGGCCCCACTCAACCTGACGAGTCCAGTGGTATTGTTTGCCGGGCGTGGTGGTGCACACCCATAATCCCATAAAACTAGTCTGGATTACAATGAGCTCCAGGTCGACACCCTTAATCCCATAAACCCAGCCTGGATTACACAGTGAGCTCAGCCTGGATTACACAGAGAGCTCCAGGTCAATCTCATCTGCATAGCTGAGACCCTCATCTCAGAAAAGCCAAATAGAGTCATAGATTGTGTCAATGCCTCAATGGTAGAAGTTACTTTTCCAATGTCAAATGCCAGCGGGCTCCCACAGGAATGCTGAGCTTTGTTTAAGTTTTTTTCTGTATCTATTTGAGATGATCATGGAATTTTTACCTTTGATTCTATTTATGGGATATATTATGGTCACTGATTTGCATCTGTTGCACATCATTTTATTACATTGAAGTCTGACTACAAGGATTTTGAGCGTGTTTAAATCTATGCTCATCAAGAATATCAGTCTATATATTCTTTTTTTGGTTGAATCTTTGTTATCAGGTTGATACTAGCTTTGTAAAATTAGTTTAGAAGTTTTCCTTCCTTTTCTATTTCATCAAATAGTTTGAGGAGCAGTGATATTAGTTCTTCTTTAAAAGTCTGGCAAATTTAACACCGAATACATCTGGTCCTGGGCTTTTCTTTGTTGAGATTTAAAAATATTATTGCTTCAATCTCTTTGTTACTCATCTGTTAGGTTTTTAAAAAATTTTTATTGAGTTTATTGGTACAATCTAGGTATGCAATACAATTACATTCATTATTGGGATGCTGTAAAGTTTCCAAAAATTCAAATTATATCTATATCTATATATAGATATTATATTTATATATTATATATATCTATATAGTATATATGTTATATATATATATATCTATATCTATGTCTATATATAGATACTTATATTTATATTTATATACTTATATTTATATTTATATAAAAAGACCAATAATAGCAGCATGTTATGCATCAATATCAGCAACAGCTTTTCCAGGTTTAGAGCGCTCCAGGTCACTCATCTCTGCATAGCTGAGACCCTCATCTCAGAAAAGCCAAATAGAGTCATAGATTGTGTCAATGCCTCAATGGTAGAAGTTACTTTTCCAATGTCAAATGCCAGCGGGCTCCCACAGGAATGCTGAGCTTTGTTTAAGTTTTTTTCTGTATCTATTTGAGATGATCATGGAATTTTTACCTTTGATTCTATTTATGGGATATATTATGGTCACTGATTTGCATCTGTTGCACATCATTTTATTACATTGAAGTCTGACTACAAGGATTTTGAGCGTGTTTAAATCTATGCTCATCAAGAATATCAGTCTATATATTCTTTTTTTGGTTGAATCTTTGTTATCAGGTTGATACTAGCTTTGTAAAATTAGTTTAGAAGTTTTCCTTCCTTTTCTATTTCATCAAATAGTTTGAGGAGCAGTGATATTAGTTCTTCTTTAAAAGTCTGGCAAATTTAACACCGAATACATCTGGTCCTGGGCTTTTCTTTGTTGAGATTTAAAAATATTATTGCTTCAATCTCTTTGTTACTCATCTGTTAGGTTTTTAAAAAATTTTTATTGAGTTTATTGGTACAATCTAGGTATGCAATACAATTACATTCATTATTGGGATGCTGTAAAGTTTCCAAAAATTCAAATTATATCTATATCTATATATAGATATTATATTTATATATTATATATATCTATATAGTATATATGTTATATATATATATATCTATATCTATGTCTATATATAGATACTTATATTTATATTTATATACTTATATTTATATTTATATAAAAAGACCAATAATAGCAGCATGTTATGCATCAATATCAGCAACAGCTTTTCCAGGTTCTGCAGTCATCTGAACAAAATTATAGACATTCAGCACACTCCATTAAAAAAACAAAAATAAAAAAACAAAGAGAAGAATACTATCCAGAAAACAGCAAAGTTCTGTTGCTCTTGTGGTACCTGGCATCATTTTTTTTATTATCATCTTAATTATCATCTGGATAGAGAACATTCTAGAGTAACATCATTAAAAATAGCTCTGATAAAGCACGGTCACTACTATGTATCATAAAGCAGGTACGAGATATTTTACATTCACAGAGGTATGATACAGTACTGTCCTACATCTATAATACTAGAAACAGTTTTGGTTTGAAATTTACTTTGTCTGCAAATAAGATTGCTACCCCTGCCTTTTTTCTGGGCTCCTGTCACATGGAGAATTGTTTTCCATCCTTTCACTTTCAGCCTATGGGCTTCTTTTTGCAATAGGTGTGTTTCTTGTATACAACATATTGTTGGATTTTGCTTCTTATTCCATTCTGCCAGTCTATTTCTCTTGATTGATGAGTTGAGGCCATTGACATTGCTGGTTATAACTGATATGTACTGACTTATTATTGACATGTTATTGGCCTTTTGCTGACTCTTTTTACTTTTTTCACCTTCTCCTTTTAGTTTCTTGCCTTGCCTATTTGATTTGCTCTGTTGGGCCTCATGGTGTTGTTACCTTCATTGTCTTTTTCTAGGATCTTGTTTAGAATTGCCTGTAGTGCTGGTTTGGTGTTCATATAGTTTCTCAGGTGTCCTTTGTCTTGGAAATATCTTATTTCCCCATCCATTTTGAAAGAGAGTTTTGCAGGATACATCAGTCTAGGTTGGAGGTTGTTCTCTTTTAGTACTTGAAATATCTCACTTCAGGGTCTCCTTGCCCTAAGGATTTGTGTTGAAAAGTCTGCTTTGATTCTGATGGGCTTTCCTTTGCATGTGATTTGTTTCTTTTCTCTTACTGCTTGTAGTATTTTGTTCTTCTGTTGAGTTTCTGGGATCTTGATTATTATATGTCTAGGTGTAGATTTTTTTGATTGTGGCTAGTTGAGGTCCTATATGCCTCAGTTATCTGAATGTCAAATTCTTCCCCTCTGTTTGGGAAGTTTTCTGTCATTAATTGTTTGAACAGCTTTTTTAAGTCATTTGTATTTTCTCCTGCTACTTCATGGATTCCTATCAGTCTTATGTTATTCTTCTTTGCATCATCTAGGAGTTGTTGGATCGATTTCTGATGATCCCCTATTGTTTTTAAGAGACCTTTCTTTTCACCATCACTGACTACAATCTTATCTTTTATACCTGAGATTCTATCTTCACATTCTTTTATTCTGTTGCATACACTTTCAATGGAGGGTTTAATCTCCTGGATATTTGTTTGAATCTGTTTTATTGATTCTATTTCTTTCCTATGTTGGGCGTTTATTCTTTCCATTTCTTTGTTATGCTGGGCCTTCATGGCTTCTATTGTGGTGCTGAGCTCATCTATTTTTTTTGTCAGTTTCTGTTCTAGAGTCTCCAATCACAACTCTGACTTTGCTCACCATCTCTATGGTTATCTGGGAAATTATTTCTGTTTTGAATTTTTCTAGAGCCTGATTGATCTGTTTTGTTACGTCCTGTACTTTGAGTTCAGGGTGTCCTGCTGGTTCACTATTGGCCTTTTCATCCTCCTTTGCCCTACTGTTTACCATTGGTGAACTGGAAGTCTGTCCTTGTGTCTTGCTTAAGTGTTTTCTCATTTTTATTTTTGTTGTCGTACTGTCCTTAGTTTAATCTCTGGGTTATCACCCAAATCTTCCTGATATAATTGCGCCCTAGCTTCTGTGTCTGTAATGACCTACAGACATTCTCATCTTCGTAACATCAGAGAAAACAACTCATGGAATCAACCACAATCCTTTATCCGAACTGATAGAATCAGCAACACATTAAGATCAAGCACAACTTGGAAACTGATCACCTGTGGTAGTCACTAGTCTATCACCCTGAAACCATTTGAATTAAATTGAAATCAAGAAGCAGTGCAGAGCATGTCTGCAGTTAACAAACATTTCAATATAGTATATTTACTATTTAATGGCTCAGACAGAGCTAGGACGCAAGACCCCTGATCTTAGTTAGCTGATGGCTGAACCCCATGACTCACACTGACCTCGGGCTGCAAGGCACCAATTGGGTTCCCCAACCTTCTGAACAGTTGAACTCCACACCATTCTACTACAGGTTTCCCATGCCCTTTCTTTAAAGATATTCAATGTTGGGAACTCAGAAAAATACTCTCTGCAGAGTGGGTCCCAAGACTGCCTCCTACAGGAGGTTCTGAGAGTGCTTGGGGGTTGTAAGGGAGTTGTGGGGGTTCTGGGGTGCCTGTGCGGCTACCTTCCTGGTGCTGGAGCGATGGCGGCTCCTGGTGGGGGAAGGTGTGGCTATCCTTCCTGCGGTGGATCAGTGCCCAGGCAGCCGTCCTGGTGCTGGAGCGATGGTGGTTTCCGCAGGTTTTTTAAAATATAATTTTATTCAATTTTTCTGGGTCATGTGTCTAGAAATTTATCTATTTCATTTAGATTTTCTAATTTACTGGAATGTAAGTTTTCAAATGGTTCCTTATGATCCTCTGGTCTTAGTAGTTTTAATATTCCCTTTTTTGCCTCTAATTTTATTAATTTGGGTCTCCCTTTGTTTTGGTTATTATGGCTAAAGATTTATCAATCTTGTTTTTCTTTCCAAAGAACCAACTCTGTTTCACCAAATCCTTTGTAATGTTCTTTTAGTCACTATTTCAACTCCTATATTGTTTTTTAATCTATTTGTATATTTTTCTTGTGGTGGTAGGGGGTAATACATTAATATAATATATAGTATGTATTATGTAAAATATATGTTTATTTACATATAATATAATTACATGTAATAACATCACTATCTATGTGGGTTGTCATTTTATTAGTTTCAGATAAACATAAAATCCTTAAATCTCTTACTTCCCTTTACTTGGCTGTCTTAAATATTTCTTCTGTATACTTTTTGAATCTCATCAGTCAGTGTTATAATTTTTGCTACGATCTGTGTAGAAAACTCAAGAGAAGGAAAGTTTATTATATATTTTTATATTTTTATTTACTGTGTTTTCTTTATTAATGTTTCAAGATTTTTTTTCTGTTTCTTTTCTCTTTAGAGAAATTCCTAAACAGAAATTAAAACAGAAGTAGCCAAACCTTTTATAGAAAATATGCTGGAGACAAAATCTTTGTGTGTATGTATGGTAGTGGGGATTGGATCTAAGGCTTTTGCACTGAGCTACATTCCCAACTCCCAACCCCATTTATTTGTGAGACTGGGTCTCCTTACATTGCTAAATTGCGCATGCTGATCTTAAACTTCTAAATGTCTGGGCACAGATTCCCAGAATGCTGGGATTACATGCATCTGCTACCATATGCAGTAGTAAACAAAAATCTCTGAGCTTTTATTCATCTGAGAATATTTAGACTTCCTTCTGCTCTTGAAAGGAAATTCTATACTTGTAGTTTCGCTGGGTATGGAATTCTTGGTAGGCAATTTTTTTATTTAATACAAACTTTTTAAATGTATCATGTGAAAACAATATTCCTTCAAGGAAACCATACTTTTTTAAAAAAATAGCACTAAGATCTTTAATTAAAACTCATTCATGGTAACCATAGTCCACAAATGTTATATCAACTTCTTTTGATTCTTGAGTCAAAATAATAGCTCTATATTTCTTCCCATCTTTGGAATACTTAGCAATACAAGCAATCTGGCCAATTTGATAAGAATCAGTGAATGTTATAATTCTGAATTTGTTTCTTCAGTAACTGTAGGTCTTCTTCCTTAGCTGGCAAGAAAAGTCACCTGGGCTGTAGTCTGAGAACATTTAGCTTCAATAACTTTTCCTGCTTTAAATTTATATTCTTTATAAGGCCTTGATGAATCAGGCCCAAGAAAAAATATGAGAAAATGAAAAAATGGAAACAAAGTCTTTGTAAATAGGGAAGGGAGGAGGGGGTGAAGGGAGGGCAGGGGTATAGGGAAAAAATGAGAACCAAGACCTGTCATGTAAAGGTACAAGATCCCAAAGATGAATGTAACTGTACTGTATACTTAAAAAGTACCCATAAACTAAATGGAAAAAAAAAAAAGAAATTAACAGATTGGGACTTGGACAATGACAAGTTATTTTCTTCCAACTAAATTGAAAATTGTTTTTTTAGTTTAGGTCTTTCAGGAGGGCCTTATATGACTTTGTTAATATTGACTTTACTTCAAATGCAAAACTGAATATTCACTTACAAATTTTGAAAATATTCTGGCTCTACTTCCTAGTGTTCTACATATTTAGATTCTAACATAAGAGAGACAACATCAGTATTTTTTGAGTTTTCAATATTCTGTCATTGTTTTTGGCTGTACCTTGACACAATATTAGTTTGTTCAAAATAATTTTTTAAAATAGTCAACTGCTGCCTTTACCTGTAAGTCATCAGCAGGAATTATATGTGCACATTAATAGCACATGGCTAAGGCAGGCAATTCACAAAATTCTGGAAGCAAAATTTTCACATCAAAAAGAGACATAGAATCAGCATTTCCATAATCTCAAAAAATAAACATTAATTTTATAATAATTTCAGAAATGACAGCTCTATAAAAATATCTGTCCTTGCTCTATCTAGCACAGCAAAACATCCAAGTATAGGATTTCTTAGAATCAGTTCATTATTTTCACATGAATCATAAAATTTGTTTATATTTTTCATTATATCTTGAAATTCATTTTGATGATCATTAATGTGCACTTGAAAATTTAATGAGGTTAATACTTATGATACAATAGCTATATAGGCAGGCTTCACTTCTATTTCTATAGTTTTAATAGGACAACCTACTTAAAAAATGTCTTTTTTAGACTGTTCATTGTTTCAACAAAATGCTCAATTGCACAGCTGTTTACATCATAAGCTCTTGGCTTATTCAAGATGTTGGAGATTTTTTAGTTAGACACTGGACAAAATACTTGTGTGCCTGTAGTCTTTTGTAGACATTTAGAATTAATTGTAGACATTTGAGTTTGTAATGTCACATAATACAAATGCACATCCTTATTGAACCTATCAATGTGTGCATATGCAATTTGTTCTAACAAGGCCTGTTTAAATGCACTCAGTTGAAGTTTTCATGTTTATCTGGATAGTGTTAATACCTTAGAGAACATGGAAACAAAAAAAATGGTACTAAAATAAAACCGTATTTGAGTTTATTTACATGAATTGAGTGTATAGTCTCACTACTGCTCTAATCCCTAAACCAAATTTTTACTTGCTTATTGAGCAAGAGCTGCTGAAGAATGTCTGTATGTCACTGTTCAGTTCTCCTTTTGGCAACACGAAGTAGTGCGGAATTATCACATGTGGGACTAGTTTCTTGACTGATAATATTATCATGTAAAGTCACACATCCTCCTGAGTTTTGTAGATCCATTTAACCAAATGACAAAATTTACACAAGCTCAATGTAGATGATACCTTTACACTTTCAAAATTTCCTAACAGACAAAGATGGCTGGAAATTATCCAGAATATGTCAAATGTCAAGTGAATTGTCAAAATCAAAGAAATTCAGGTCTTTCATGTTGTAGTGAATCTGGCATCTGTTGTGGGAATTCCTTTAACATTTTCACAATAAGACAAAATGACTCTCCATCAATAAATTTTCCTAGTTGTAATTTAAGAGTTCAGGATATAACTTCTGGCACTTCAAGAAGAATCATCTGCAGAGACAAAATAGCTTTCACATGACCTTTCAGTTGTCTTCCTATAAAAGACTTGAAATAATTCAAAGCCTTTCCCCAACTTGAAGTACGTTGGGAAAAATATCAAATACTACACATAGTGGTAGATTAAATAACTATTCCAGGCTGAAGTAACCTGTGTGCTATCAACTCTTCATTTTTCATGACCTATAAGGAGCATTGTATACATTTTTCCTTTGCATAACTCTTCTTCTCTGACACTATCCAGTTATTCTTTCTTCTACCTAACAAAACTCATGAATATTCACATTATTTTTTATTTTTGCAATATGTTGTATTTCTCTCTGAAATATGGGGTAGTCAAACTCAGATTCACCATGATTTCTACCTTGAGATTTCATGAGAATATCATTGGGACAACATTTAATATGTGATACTGTCAAATCTATATCTAAAAATGCTAGTAACATATAGAATCCTTTATTCTGTGTACATGAGAGTAAAAAAAAAATCAAGAAACGTGAATTTTACTTGATATTCAATTAATTGTATGAAATTTGACAAACTTTTTTTCCATAGAATTAGAAATATATCAAGAGACCTTAGCACAGGTTCCGAGAACACCATGAGACCCCAAATGGCCAGGAAACCATACTTTGAATTTGAATCTTTTCTCAGGGTAACAATATGTGGTAGGTTACTCTTGTGTGATTCTAGGCAGTGCAGTAAACTGCAATTCCTAGTTAGTCACAGGATCGGAAGACTGAACAACTGATACTGTACGCGCACTATGTTGCTAAGCTATAATGTTCAGCAGGTTAGGTGTACTAAATGTATTTTTGTTTTGGTTTTTTTTGGGTGTAACTCTGTCATAAGTTGTGAAGCATGTATGTAGAAAATTTCCAGAGTAGATAAATTCCTGGCAACAGAAAGATTAGTGGTTGTCAGCATCAGGCGAATGGAGAAACTACTAATTGGTGTGGGTTTTCTTTTGGGGTGATGAGAATGTTTTTGAATTCGGTAGGTAGAGGTGATGGGTATAAATGTAATAAAGGCCACTGAATTGAACATGTTCAAATTGCTAGTTTTATGTTGTATAAGTTTTACATTACTGAAAAATGATTTAATAATGCATTTCATTATTTATTTTAATGTTATAATTGTCTCATTATTTTACCAGTGAGAATCCCAGGCTTTTGTGTCTTTTTGTTATATCATATCACTTCCTGAATATTTTCTTACTTTTTAGTACAAAATATTTCAGGTGCTGCTTATACTTTTCTTTCCATAGTTCTGGAATGAGTCATTTCTCTAAGGAACAGCAGTTCCTGTTTGTGGGGAAATGTATTTAGAAGCCAAGATCTGACTGTTTAGCGTGCTTGCTGCTTTTGGGATATCACTGTTTTCTGGCCCTCATGTGGACACAGCTCAGGAATTAATTTGTATACATAAACACATACACGCATGTGTGCACAATCTTTATTTCTGTGCTGGTTTGGTAAGTTTTTTCTTTCTGTATATGTGATTCCCTTCATAGCAACTTGCCTTCTCTTATCCCTGAGTATATTTACTTATTTGCTCAATCTCCTGGATTTATCCAGTGTATTATCATCACTGCCTCTTTCTCCTCTTCCATGTGTATGCTTTCTCCATCCCACCTGGTATGTAACACCCACACCCCTCCTTACACTCTGCTTGGAGATTCCTTCCTCCTAAACAGTCAGGTTCTGATACTCCTCTGGGTTTGCCCACCCCTACATTATACCCTTCCTCACCCCTTTCAGTTTGGACACCTGTTCTGGGCTGCCACTGAACTCACACTCCTTATGTGGGCATCTGGATTCTGCTTGGCTCTGGTCATCCTGCAGGTGGCTCCTACCCATTCCTTTCTCATCCTATGCTGGGACAAACTCCTGTCACCCCATCTCGTGCAGGAGTCCTCCTCGTCTGGATATTTTGGGCAGGCCTCCTTAAATCCTTTGTTGACACCTTCCTCTTCTAGCTTGGATCCCCATACCCTGCATCCAGCATCCAGTCCTCTCCATAAAGAAATTTCCTCTTTTTGTCTCTAGCTCCCCATCGTAGGATGTTGTCTGTGTACTTGACACTTAGACTCTAATGTGCCAAATGTCTTTCTAGGTACCATCTAATGGAATTTGGACTACATTGTAAAGTTAGACTTTTTTTTTTCAAGGACCAGGGATTTAGTGTAAGTGGCACTGCACCTGCCTCACAAGCACAAGGTTCTGAGTTCAACTCCCAGTACCAGAGGGGGGAAATTTTTTTAAAAATTGGACTAAATTATAAAGGAAAGAAGGAGGGAGAGAGGGAAGAAAGAAAAAAGGGAGGGAAAGAGAGAAGGTTGGTTTTGTCTAATTAAAAAAATTTAAATGAGCAGTACCTATTTTTAGTCTCATTCTAAGAAATATCTGTGTAGTTATATAGTCACAAATTTGAAGTGTTATATTATTCTAATTTACATGAATATAAATACAGATGAATGAGAATCATGTTCATTTGTGAATTGGTGAAAATCAATTTGCCAGCTATTATCTCTAGGAAATTGCTGTTGTCTTAGGGTACTTAATTTTTTTTTTTTGGTTAGCACATATTTTCAGTACACATTATTACATTGATTGTGGGGAATTGGTACATGTATGTAACACATCTCAATTCTTTTTCCATATTCCCTTCTCTTCCACCCCCACTTTCCCCCTTTTATTTGCCAGTATCAGATTTATTTATTTGTTTGTTTTTTGTTTTTTGAGACAAGGTCTTGTTATGTAGCTCACACTGGCCTTGAATTCATTAGGTAGTCTAAGCTGGCCTCGAACTCATGGCAATCCTCCTTCCTCAGCTTCCCAAGTGCTGGCATTACAGGCATGTGTCACCATGCCTGGCCAGATTTATTTATTTTTATTTATTATTATTATTATTATCATTATTTTGTTTGTTTTGAGACCAACAAAATGGGCTTGCTATAGTTCACGCTGGCCTTGAACTCACTATGTAGCCCAGGCTGACCTTAAATTCAAGGTGATTCTTCTGCCTTAGCCTCTTGAGTGCTAGAATTACAGGCATATGCCACCATGCCTGGCTTTTATAAGTCTTTATCAAGTTAAGTATGATAAACACAGATTAGCATCCAGACTAAGAGGCAAAAAAATAATGTATAAAACACATAAAACAATTATACCAAATCAAGGTACATTTTAGATACATTAGCCATGCTTTAGATACATTGGCCAATAGTTTTTTTTCTCTGAGTCTCTATTTTTAATTTTGCATTTTATTTATATTTAGAGTTTCTCATCTATGAGAAATAATGCAATATTTAAGCCTGTGTATCTGATTTATTTCACTTTACATTATGGTCTCAAGGCGCACCCATTTTCCTACACATTACTCAAGTTTATCCTTCTTTATGGCTCGGTAGTACTCCATTGCATGTAAATACAATGTTGATGGACATATAGGCTTCTTCTGAAGTTTAGCTGTTATGAGTTGTGCTTCTATAAATATGGGTATGCATATATCACTGTAATACTGGAATGAGGTCTTTAACTCTTCGGGAAAGATACCTAGAAGGTGAATCACTAAGTCAAATGGAAATTCTAGTTTTAGATTTTTGTAGAATCTCAATTTCTATTGTTTCTATAATGAATATGATTCATTTTTCCTCCCTTGCAGTTTTGCCAAGATTGTTATTGTTTGATTTAATGATGTCTGTTCTTTCTGGAGTGAGATGGAATCTCACTATTGTTTTAATTTACATTTCTCAAATGGCCAGTGATGCAGAACACTTTTTTTAATGTATTTATTGGCCATTTGAACTTCATCTGAGAACTGTGTATTCATTTCAGATGCCTACTGTTTGATTGAGTTTTTAAATTTGGTACTCTCATTTTTTAAACGTTCTTTATACTATATATTCTAGATATTAGCCCTTTTTCTGAGGAGTAGCTGACAAAACTTTGTTTCCCATTCTGTATGCTGTCTCTTCACTCTGTCAGTTGTTTCCTTCCCTGTGCAGAAGCTTTTTAATTCAGTGTGACTCCATTTATTGACTCTTGGTATTATTTCTCATGCATCCAGGGTTCTATTAAAAATTCTTTGCCTATGCATATGCCTTCAAGCTTTAACTATTTTGTCTTGCAGAAAATTGTTTCTCTTTTAATATTTCGACATTTGATCCATTTTGATTTTAGTTTAGAAAGGTGGGTTCAATCTTTTCTGTATGGATAGCCAGTTTTCATAGCAATATTTTTTAAAGAGGTCATCTTTCTTCCAGTAGAAGTATTTTGCACTTTTGTCAAAGGTAAGGTAGCCAAGAGTTTCTTCTGCATCTTGTATTCTATTCCATTGATCTCTAAGTCTTTCTTTTTCTCTAACAATATCATGATATTTTGTATCACTGTAGCTTTGTAATACAACTTAAAGTCCAGAATTTTAATGCCCTCTTCCTTGCCCTTGTTGCCCAGAATTGCTTTTGCTACTCTAGGTCTCTTCTGGTTCCATATGGATTATAGGATTGCTTTTTCTAGTTCTACGAGGAATGCTATTGGTATTTTGATTGGGATTGCATTAAATTTCTGTGTTAATTTTGGAAGTGTACTCATTTTGATAATATTAGTTTTGCCTATCTGGGAACAGGGGATAGCTTTCCATGTTTTGCTGTCTTCTTTAATCTCTTTTTTTATAGTTTTCATTGTAGAGATCTTTCACTTTCTTGGTTTGGTTATTCATAAGTGTTTAAGTTTTCTTAATGCCACTGTGAAAGGTATTTTTCCTAATTTCTCTCTCTCCGAGTTTATCATTGATCTATAGGAATGCTATTAATTTTTGACTGTTGACTTTGTATCCTTTTCTATTATTGAATTTCATTATTAATTCTAGGTGTGTTTTGGTAGAGGATCATGTCATCTGCAAGTAATGATAATAGTAATATCATCTGCAAATAAAAACATTTCTTATCCATCATACCCCTTTTCTTTTGTTTGATTACTCTGGCTAAGGTTTTGAAAAGTACATATACTAATAGCAGACATCTTTATCTTGTTCCTGATTTTAGAGGGAAAGCTTCCAACTTCTCTCCATTTGATATGATATTGGCCATTGGTTTGTCATGAATGGCTTTTATCAGATTGAGATGAAGACCTTCTATATCTATTTTCTTAAGGTTTTGTTTTTTTTTTGTCATGAATGGATGTTGAATTTTGCCAAATATGTGATTTTTGTCCTTGGTTCTGTTTATGTGTTGATTTATGTATGTTGAACCATCTCTATCACTGGAATCAATTCTACTTGGTCATGATGTATGATCTTTTTGGTGCTTTGCTGCATTCTGTTTGCCAGTATCTTATTGAGGATTTTTGCTTCTATATTCATTAAAGACTTTGGCCTGTAGTTTTCTCATCTATATTCATTAAAGGCTTTGGCCTGTAGTTTTCTCATTTTGTTAGGTCCTTTCCTGGTTTCAGAATCAGGGTAATGCTGGCTTTCAGGAATGACTTTAGGAGTAATGCTTCACTTTTGATTTCATTGAAGAGTTTGAAGTGTTGACATTAGATCTTCACGTTTTTGTAGAATTTGGCTGTGAATCTGTCAGGACATGAGCTTTTTTTGGTTGGTAGTTTTTTCTTTTTATTACTTCTTCAATTTCGACTGATCTTGGATCATTCAATGTTTTTATGTTTTCTTGGATGAGCTTTGGTAGTTCATATGTATCTAGGAATCATTTCATTTCTTTTGAATTTTCCATTTTATTAGAGTACAAGTTCTCATAGTAGTTACCAGTGATCTGGATTTCAGTGGACTCTATTATGATTTCATCTTTTTCATTTCTAATTGCATGGATTTGATGCTTTTCTTGCTTTATTTTGAAATAAGGTTGACAGACTGTTTGTCTATTTTGTTTATTCTTTTAAGGAACCTACTGTTCTCATTGATTCTTTGTATTTTTTAAGTCTCAATTTCATGAATTTATGCTGGGATCTTTATATCCTTCTTCATAATGGCTTTGGGTTTGTATTCTTATTCTTTTGAGATCTTGAGATGTATCATTAAATTGTTTATTTGAGCTCACTCTGTTTTTGTAATATGAGCATTCACAGATATAGATTTCCCTTTTTGGACTGCTTTCATTGTGTCTCATATCTTCTTGTGTGTCATATTGGAATAATTGATTGTAGGAAGTAATTTCTATGTTTAATTTTACCTATAATGCATTTTTTTATTCAAGAGGTATCAGTCAATGTCCATGTATTTGCCTTGACTCTGTTGTTTCTTTTGCCACTGGTTTCTAGTTTCATTGCACTATGATCTGATAATTTACATGGGTAATTTCAATTCTTTTATATTTATTTAAGCAGGCTTGAGCCAAGCATGGTGGCACATGCCTGTAATCGTAGCACTCAGGAGGCTGAGGCAGGAGGATCACTGTGAGTTCAAGACCAGCCTGGGCTACATAGTGAGTTCCAGGTCAGTTTCAACTACATAGTGAGACCCTGTCTCAAAAAAAAAGAAAAGAAAAGAAAAGGAAAAAAGAAAAAAACAGGCTTTATGGGCTATACTGTGGTCTATTTTGGAGAAAGTCCCATGTGCTGCTGAGAAGAATGTATATTTTGTTCTTAGGTGGAATACTCTGTAGATACCCATTAAGACCATTTGTTTGAAATGTTTGGGTCAATGTCGATATTTCTTTGTTGAATTTTTGTCTATTTGATCTCTCCATTTGTTACAGTGGCATATTGAGGTTTCTCCATTGTGGTGTCATTGGTCTTTATCTGATTTTTCATGTCAGTTGTGTTTGTTTTATATAGTTGGATGTGCCACTATTTGGTATGTGTGTATATACATATACATATATGTATGCACACACACACACACATATACATATACACCCATACCATATATATATATGTATCTCTTCCTCTTGGATTGTCCCCTTTATAGGGATGTAGTGACATTTGCCTCTTCAGATCAGTCTTGGCTTTAAATCTACTTTGTCTGCAAATAGAATAGCCACTCCTGCTTTTTTCCAGGTTCCTGTTATATGGAATTTGCTTTCTGTTCTTTGACTTTCAGTCTATGAATTTTTTAAGAAAAATTAATTTTATTTATATTCTTTAGATATATATATAATGATCACATTCATCATAGGAAATTTGTACCTGTACATAGTATATCTTGATTCTTCTTTTTTCTTTAATCCTCTTCCTACCCTTCAATGCCTCTTGCCTTCCTTATTTACAAAAACTTTTGTTTCCATTTTTTCCTTCTATCCACCCTCCATTCCTGCCCTGTTCTCCTTCCCATTTGAACATTTTCTTCCCATTTCCCAATATCAGTGTACATTTTGGTCCTTATTTACCCTTTCAGTTTCTCACACTAGAAACAATACAGTATTTAATTTTGTGTCTGATTTAATTCACCTAAGAGTATGGTCCCAAGGTGTATCCATTTACCTAGACATGTCTCAAGTTTATCCTTTATGGCAGGGTAGTACTCCATTGTATAAAACAAATTGTATCTTTTTATTTTAAAAATTTTATTGATATTTTTAGATGTACATAATTATAACATCTTCATAGTGAATTTGTACCTGTACATTATATTTTTTGCTTCTTTTTTTCCCCATTCCCCTCCCTTCCCTCCTACCCATCTTCCCTTCTTTGATTACAAAATCTTTGTTTCCATTTTTTTCTTCTCTTCTCTTTTTTTCTTGTATCTTCCTTCCTTTCCCCTTCCCATTTGAACATTTTCTTCCTGTTTCTCCATATCTATTATAAATTTTGGTCCTTATTTACCCTTTCAGTTTCTCACACTAGAGAAACAATACAATATTTAAACATGTGTGTCCCATTTATTTCACTTAACAGTACTGTCTCAAGGTGCATCCATTTACCCAGAAATGTCTCAAGTGTATCCTTCTTTATGGTACAGTAGCACTCCACTGTGTTAAGAAATCCCACATTTTCTTTATCCTTATAAATTTCTTTTTGAGTTGAATGTGTTTCTAGTATGCAGCATATTGTTGGATCTTGTTTCTTGATTCATTCTGCCAATCTGTTTCTTTTGATTGGTGAGTTGAGAACATTCAAATTGATAGTTATAACTGATATATATTGACTTATCCTTGTTATATTATTTTCCTGTTATTGATTCCTTTTCTTTTCCTTCTGTTTAATTGTTGAGTGGTGGGCTCATTCTACTGGGATTCTTGGAATTGTCTTTGTTGTTTTTTCTGGTATACCCTTCTGAACTTTTTTGAGTGCTAGTTTGGTGATCATGATTTCTTTAGGTGTTCTTTATCATGAAAGTGTCATTATTTCTCATCAATTTTGAAAGATAATTTTGTTGGTCATACCAATCTGGTTTGGATGTTGTTTTCTTGTAGGGCTTGAAATACTTCACTCCAAGCACTTGTTGTCTTAAGTGTTTGGGTTGAAAAGTCTGCTGTAATTTTAATGGAGTTTTCTTTATAAGCATTTTCTTTCTTTTTTCTGACAGCTTTTAGTATTGTGTTCTTGTGTTGAATTTCTGGAATCTTGATATTATATGCCTTGGTATAGTTTTTTTAAGATCAAATATTTGAAGTTCTGTATGCCTCATGTATCTTTTTTTTTTTGGTTCTTGTTTTTGTTTTTGTTTTTTTTGTTTTGTTTTGTTTTTTTGTACCAGGGATTGAACTTGTGACCTTGCATTTGCTAAGCTGGCAGCAGAACCACTGAGCTAAATCCCCCGCCCTTTGCCTCCTCTATCTGTGTGTCAAATTCTTTTCCCATGTTTGTAAAATTTTATTACTTCAGTAAACCGGTTTTTATGCCCTTTGTGTATATTCACATTCTTAATTCCAGTTAATTTTATATTAGTCTTCTTTGCATCATCTAGCCGATGTTGGATTTTTTGTTTTTCCATACTATTTTTAAGAGGTCTTTCATTTGATTATCACCTGCCACAATTCTGTCTTCTAGGTCTGATACTCTTTTTTTTTTCTTTTTGACATGCAATAGAGTTTATTGTTAACAGGTCTTCTCCAAAACTGTTTTTTGTTATCCTGCTCTTAAACATGAGCAGACAATGAGGATTGCCACACATCTGAGGAAATCCTCTAACTTGAAAGATATGGAAGCACCTAAATTGTTAGATTGAGAAGGTCCACCTTACTGAATAGAAACAGGCATGTTCATGGCATGGTATCATGGCATTTCAGAACATAGTACTCAAAATTTCTTATTTATTTATTTATTTATTTTTAATAAATTTTATTTTATCCCATTCCCCCCCTTGGACTCCTTCCCCTCTCTATGTACAGATATTCTGTTTCCATGTTTTCCTTCTATTTTCACTTTTTTCTTGTCCATTTCTTCCCTTTTCCCCTCCCTTCTCCCTTGTTTCCCTTCCCATTTGAACACTTTCTTTCCATTTCCCAACATCCACTATACTATTTCAGCCCTTATTTCACTTTTGGTTTCTCACACCAGATAAACAATGTAGTATTTAAACTTGTGTGTCCGATTTATTTCACTTAGGAGTTACAGTCCCATCCATTTAGCTATAAATGTCTGAAGTTCGTTATTCTTTATGGCAGACTAGTCCTCCATTGTATTAAAAAACCTCACATCTTTATCCACTCATCTGTTCATGGGCATTTGGGCTGTTTCCAAGATTTAGCTATTACAGACTGTGCTCCTATAAACATGGGTGTGCATATATTGCTATAATGTGATGCTTTTAATTCTTTAGGGAAGATATCAAGTAGAGGTATAGCTGCGTCAAATGGAACCTTTAGTTTTACTTTCTTGAGAAATCTCCCCACTGATTTCCACAGTGGTTACACCAGTCTACACTCTCACCAACAGTGGAGAAGGATTCTTTTTTCCCTACAGCCCTGCCAGCAGTTGTTATTGGTTGATTTCTTGATAGCAGTGATTCTTTCTGGAGTGGGATGGGATCTCAGCATTGTTTGAATTTGCATTTCACAAATGTAGGTCTGATATTCTATCTTAACACTTTTTGACTCTGCTGCATGAACTTTTAGTAGAGTTTAATCTCCTGGATTTCTGTGGAATCTACTTATTTTCCATGTTAGGCATTCATGGTTTCTATATCTTTCCTAAGCTCCTGTTATTTTTTTTTCTGTGTCTACTCAGCATTCACTAATCATTTCCTTTATTATTGTCATCATCTTTTTAATTATCTTTGTTGTGTTTTTGTCAAGACACCTCTTGATCTGTTTTGTTAATTCTGTTGCCACTATTTTATAAAATTTAGCTGGGAGATTTTTTTATTCCACCTCAGTGTCCCCTGAATTTGCCTTGGGTGAGTTTGGGGTTATGGGTTGCATCTTA
>NW_022900947.1:39734153-39744551 GCF_012274545.1 Fukomys damarensis | reverse complement strand
ATAGTACATAGTACTCAAAATTTCTTATTTATTTATTTATTTATTTTTAATAAATTTTATTTTATCCCATTCCCCCCCTTGGACTCCTTCCCCTCTCTATGTACAGATATTCTGTTTCCATGTTTTCCTTCTATTTTCACTTTTTTCTTGTCCATTTCTTCCCTTTTCCCCTCCCTTCTCCCTTGTTTCCCTTCCCATTTGAACACTTTCTTTCCATTTCCCAACATCCACTATACTATTTCAGCCCTTATTTCACTTTTGGTTTCTCACACCAGATAAACAATGTAGTATTTAAACTTGTGTGTCCGATTTATTTCACTTAGGAGTTACAGTCCCATCCATTTAGCTATAAATGTCTGAAGTTCGTTATTCTTTATGGCAGACTAGTCCTCCATTGTATTAAAAAACCTCACATCTTTATCCACTCATCTGTTCATGGGCATTTGGGCTGTTTCCAAGATTTAGCTATTACAGACTGTGCTCCTATAAACATGGGTGTGCATATATTGCTATAATGTGATGCTTTTAATTCTTTAGGGAAGATATCAAGTAGAGGTATAGCTGCGTCAAATGGAACCTTTAGTTTTACTTTCTTGAGAAATCTCCCCACTGATTTCCACAGTGGTTACACCAGTCTACACTCTCACCAACAGTGGAGAAGGATTCTTTTTTCCCTACAGCCCTGCCAGCAGTTGTTATTGGTTGATTTCTTGATAGCAGTGATTCTTTCTGGAGTGGGATGGGATCTCAGCATTGTTTGAATTTGCATTTCACAAATGTAGGTCTGATATTCTATCTTAACACTTTTTGACTCTGCTGCATGAACTTTTAGTAGAGTTTAATCTCCTGGATTTCTGTGGAATCTACTTATTTTCCATGTTAGGCATTCATGGTTTCTATATCTTTCCTAAGCTCCTGTTATTTTTTTTTCTGTGTCTACTCAGCATTCACTAATCATTTCCTTTATTATTGTCATCATCTTTTTAATTATCTTTGTTGTGTTTTTGTCAAGACACCTCTTGATCTGTTTTGTTAATTCTGTTGCCACTATTTTATAAAATTTAGCTGGGAGATTTTTTTATTCCACCTCAGTGTCCCCTGAATTTGCCTTGGGTGAGTTTGGGGTTATGGGTTGCATCTTATTTCCATGTTTTCTCACTTTCTATTTCCTTTCTTTCTTCTTTTTTTTTTTCCTTGTTGAGGTTTGTAAAATAGGTAGCTTTATTACTAACATTCAGATCTCTTTAGGAAATGATTACTTATCAGAGATGTCCTCTAAGTATAGCTGGCTTTTGGCTTTTGAGTCTGTCCAGGTTTATTGGGGATGCAAAGTTGCAGCCTGTTTGGCCTAGCACCCAGTTCTTTGGTATAGGACTATAGTATTGTTTTTAACCCTCCAGAAAATCTAGGTATTGATGTATAAAAGAAGATCAATTGAAATACAGTTATGTCATGTTCGCTAAAATAGTTCAATCAATAATAACAATGGAATCAAGCAAAGACAGGAAAATGACAAACTATGATAACTTTTAATTTGCCATCATTGACAATAGATACAAGATTTATAGTTATATAACAAGATCTAAGACAAATCAGAAAATTATATACAGTAAGTATCCACTCAGTGGAGTGATTTTACCCTCAGGGGAGAAATTTTTAAAGGCATAAGAAGAAAAAATAGAGTCATTAAAGAAGAGAAAGAAATTAGAAACAAGGTTGAAAGACAAAAGATTACTCAAATCTCAGTAAACTGCTGAAGAGACAGGAGGAGAAGAAAGAAGGAAAAAATCAAAAACAAGAGGAAAACTAAAAAACTAAAAACAATATTCATACAAACACAGACACAAACACATAAAGACAAAAACAATTTTAAAATACTGCAAAAGCAAAGAAAATAAAAAGAAATTTCTCTGTGATTTCGAGCCTGTGGTTATCTTGTTCACTCTATAGTTTTGTGTTAGCTTTCAATTCAGGGTGTGATTCTGCTGTTGCTAGTAGACAAAGGAGGCAGTCAGAGTCTAGATCCATCCTGGATAATCCTAGCATACCTGCAGGATTAGGGATGAGTGCTGGTACTTTCAAATCCACAGAAGTTCAGGCTGATCCTGGCCTCTGGCTATGGGGCTGGTCCTGAGTAATTGAGCCTATAATACTCAAGGTGTTTTTTGCTCGCCTGACCATGGCTCCCTGACCCTGGATGTTTCCCATGGTTGTCACTCATTCAGTCACTGTGGGATTTCAACACTGGGAGCCTGAGTTGAAACCAGCCTCTGAATCTTGGTTTCAGTTGGCCCCTCTTTAAACTGGCGTCTGACCAAGCACCCTCTCCAGGGGCCACTGAAATTGCTTGGACTAGAGTACCTGGAAATAGCAAACAACTAGCCTATAAGAATGCCTTTCATATGCAAACTAGCAAATATTGGCTTCTTCTCTGGGGTTTTCACATGCCAGGTCATTATTTTCTGGCTATAATCACCCAAGGAGTGGGTACACACAGAACCCCTATACCTGAGCCCACTGAAATTATTTAAATAAGTAAACCCAAATCCTGCTCATCTGCTTATTCTGCCATGCCCTTTTCTTTCCCATGAAGACCACAATGAAGGCTGGCACCCAACATTCCCCATTGCTCCTTCTACTTCTTGAATAACCTAGTGCTTCCTCGTTGACCCAGCATAGCATAGCATAGCACAGCACGCCTCCTATTTCAGTGGATCTATGACTATAAAAACTTATTCCTGCTTGACAGTTATTTCTGTGTATATTTGTCTGATGCTACATGATTAAAATAAATCTCAAGTACATTTTGAAACTATACTGCAGACATTTATCAGAGGATGGTATGTTTCCAAGCCAGTGGCTTGGATGCAGTCCATGAGTGCTAGTTGTTCAGGGCCTTCTGAACTTTGCTTTTCCTTGTGCAAAATATTCCATACACACGTGTTTGTTATCCCATTGTTTTGGGTTTTTATTCATCTCCTTTTTTAATTTTGACTACAAAAATCAGAAGGAAATCTGAAGATTCTTTACTGTTCTTCAGCCCTGGAGCTTTTTAAAGTGTCTCACAGACTTTTGGATATTATGAAGCATAGAAATTAAACAGGAACATAGAGCTCCCTACTTTTTATGAATCTAGTAAGATTCTTTACTTTTGACATATAACTAGCACACACATGCAAACACACATTCAAGAGTATCTTGTTATATTAAAATTGTTCTGAAATGGGCTGGGAATATAGCTTAGTGACAGTGTTCTTGCCTGGTATATGTGAAGCCCTGTGTTTGATCCCCAGTACTGAAAAAAAAATTCTGAATCAAGTGGTTTAGCTTTATGAGAAACTAGTCTTGAACTCTCAGTGATCTTCCTTCCTCAGCCTCCCAAGTGCCAGGATTACAGGCCTGCACCACCATGCCCAGCGAAGAGATTTCTTTCTACACTGAAAATACTCCATTTGTTCTTTAAAGTATCTGGCCTTCATAATTTAGCTTTTTTTTTTTTATTGAGTTTATTGGTACAATCTAGGTATACAATACAGTTACATTCATTATTGGAATCCTGTACCTTTACATAATAGGTCTTGATTTTCATTTTTTCCCCTTGCCCCTGCCCTCCCTTCATCCCCTCTTCCCCCCCATTTACAAACACTTTATTTCCATTTTTTTCAATTTCTCATATTTTTTTCCTCTCCCTTATTATCTTTCCCCCACCCTTCCCACTTTCCCTACACCGTTAGCCCTTTGCTTCCTATTTCACATCATAAATAATCTCATTAGGATCCTATGTACAATTATAGTTTTTCACACCAGAGAAACTATTTGGTATTTCAGTTAAAGAAATCTCTGTATGAACATTAAAAATAGGGAATCCTAAAATAAAACTAAAAAGGAAAGTAAGAGAGAAAAGGCAATAATGTAAGATTAAAATAATGCTTAATTCTGAAGATGAAAATGGTCCCTGAACATAATTAAATTGCTTCTTGCTCTTGTAGTCTTATCTTATTCTTTTTTTTTCATTATTTAGAGAATACTTTATTAGTTTCTGTAATCAAACTCATGTAGATATGACCTTACATATTTAATACAGTGCATTACCCCTGTACAAATAGAAAAAAAAATAAAAATAAAAATAAAAAAATTAACATTTCTAGACCATTATGGCTGTCCATTTCTGTACAATGCCAAATCAACACAGTAAATTGGGATGACTTTTTCCAAAGTTGACAGCATAAAAAGACCAATGATAGCATTATGTTATGTATCAATAGCAGCAACAGCTTTTCCAGGTTCTGCAGTCATCTGAACAAAATTATAGACATTCAGCACATTGCATTAAAAAAAAAAACAAAGAAAAGAATAATATCCAGAAAACAGCAAAGTTCTGTTGCTGTTGTGGTACCTGGCATCACTTTTTTATTAGCATCTTAATCATCATCTGCAAACAGAACATTCAAGAGTAATATCATTAAATTTCGCTCTGCTAAAGCACAGTCACTACTATGTATCATGAAGAAGGTACAAGATATTTTACATTCACAGAGGTATGATACAGTACTGTCCTACATCTATAATACTAGAATCAATTTTGGTTTGAAATTTACTTTGTCTGCAAATAAGATTGCTATACCTGCTTTTTTCTGGACTCCTGTCACATGGGGAATTGTTTTCCATCCTTTCACTTTCAGTCTATGGGCTTCTTCTTGCACTAGGTGTGTTTCTTGTATACAATATATTGTTGGATTTTGCTTCTTATTCCATTTTGCCAGTCTGTTTCTCCTCATTTGCCCTACTGTTCGCCATTGGTGAACTGGAAGTCTGTCTTTGTGTCTTGCTTAAGTGTTTTTTCATTTTTATTTTTGTTGTCGTACTGTCCTTGGTTTAGTCTCTGGGCTATCACCCAAATCTTCCTGATATATTTGCGCCCTAGCTTCTGTGTCTCTAAAGACCCACAGACATTCTCATCTTCATAACATAAAAGAATACAGCTCATGGAACTCAACCACAATCCTTTATCCCAACTGATACAGTCAGCAACATATTAAGATCAAGCACAACTTGGACACTGCCCACCTGTGGTAGTCACTAGTCTATCACCCTGAAACCATTTGAATTAAATTGAAATCAAGAAGCAGTGCGAACATGTTTGCAGTAAACAAACCTTTCAATATAGTATATTTACCATTTAATGGCTCAGACAGAGCTAGGACTCAAGACCCCTGATCTCAGTTAGCTGAACCCCATGATGCAGACTGACCTTGGGCTGCAAGGCCCAGATTGAGTTCCCCTACCTTCTGAATGGTTGAACTCCACACTGTTCTACTATAGATTTCCCATGCCCTTTCCTTAAAGATGTTCAAAGTTGGGAACGTAGAAAAATACCCTTTATGACCACCTCTGCCTCTGCAGAGTGGGTCCAAAGACTGGCACAATCACGAGGTCTGAGAGTGGGGGGGGAAGGGGAGTTATATATTTTTAGGGGTGCCCACGTGGCTACCTTCCTGATGCAAACGGGACGACAGCTCCAGGTGCAGAGAGGGCGTGGCTCTCCTTCCCATGGTGGGTCGGGGCCCAGGCTACCTTCCTGATGCTGGAGCGATGGCGGCTGCAGGTGGGAGAGCCCTAATTTAGCTTTCAGAATGCACAAGTGTTGGTGAACATACAATTTTTTAAAGCCTATGAACTTTGTATTCCATTTCTTAGAAAAGTTTAAGTGAATTCCTTTCCTACACAGAATTTTCCTATTTTTTCATTTTTCTGATGCATAATTAAATCTAGATGTGGCTACTACCTCCCTTGCTTCTAGCACCTGTATTGCTGCTAGCCCAGGTGCTGGGACAACAGGACTACGGCTTTGCTGCCACCAGGTCTGGGGGAAAACTGATAGCTCCACTATGCTCTCCTTCATCCTTCAAATAAGAGAGAAATATGTGCCAATGCCACTTTAAAATATAGTGGCACCTTGGTTTATGAACTTAATTTGTTCTATGATTTTTGGAAAAAATGAGCACATCTGTGTTTGTGTGTCAAAGATGGCTGTGGTTGTGTTTGTTACAATATGCAGAGTTTGCAAACAAAAACAAAATTTTGTTTGCAAACCAAATTGTTTACAAAGGAAAGCATTTGTGAACTGAAAGGTACCATGTAAGCTGTTTTCTGCCTCCTAAACAGATCACTACTCCCGAGCTCCTCTTGTAGAAACAACTACTGTGCATTCTTTTCATTTCAGAGTTGTATTCATATTAACACCTCAGCACTATTCCATATTTCTGAAGTAATGAGATGATATAAAACATTATAACAAAATCTGTGGGTAGGATAGTAAATAATAGGAGCAAAATAAATTCATATTTCACCTGAACACTAACACTACAAAAAAACCAATGAAGAAAAAAGTAAGACTATAATGATTTTTGGCAAGTCATGTTTTTCCAATTTGGTAGCCTTTAAATCCTCATACATATGTGTGTTTAGATACAATGATGTCTAGACTAGAGAGTGACTGATTCTAGAATCACTATATAATTCAAAGAACAATAGATTATGCTGAATTGAAAATTTTTTCTTTTCTCTTTTTCCTGTTATGATTAAATATATTTAGACCTTCAACCCTTTAGGGAGTATAAAGTATTGTGCAGTAATAAACACAAATCCTAGCAGACTAGTAACATGGGGTGCTATAATTGTCTGTGGCCATTGTCCCTAGAAGGTAATTATAAATCTTCATTTTATCGGTGAGGAGTCAAGTCACATCCCAAAATCACAGTGGCAGAGGTAGCATCCAGTCTCTGATATATCAGTCTATAAAGCCTAACGCTCAAACCCATCTGTTTGCTATTCCTTTTCCAGAGTGTTATAACATCTCATAGGAATTCTAGATTTGTTATTTGCTTCTTGTTTTTTGAGACAGAGTCTCACTGTGTAGATGTCACTTTTATTATTATAAGGCAGGTTCTTCCAAATTTCTGGGGGTACATAATAAGGTGTACACACACACACACACACACACACACACACAGACACACATATGCAAATATCTTCCAAATTTCTGGGGGTACATAATAAGGTGTACACACACACACACACACACACACACACACACACAGACACACATATGCAAATGCCATAGGATTGGAGAGAAGATAGGCAGATCCAAAGTCTCCCAGTTTCACTTTTCTACTTTGGGCGAGGAAGACATTCTTGGACTTTATATCTCTATGTAGGACACATTTTTTGTGAATATGATTTACTCCAAGGCACATTTGTGTAAACCAGTTAAGTATCACATCTTCAGGAAATAGCTTTCCTTTTTGTTACTTAATCTTTTGCATTAGACCTTCTTCATCACAATATTCCATTATCATATACAGATGTCTTTCAGCTTCAAATGATTCTTTAAAGTCAACAATATTGGGGTATTTCATTTTGGCTAATAGAACAGCCTCCTTCCTAGAATTCTGTGTATCAGAGAAAGACTTGGGAAGCCTTATTTCTTTCATGGCAAACCTCTGATTGCTGCTTTCCTGCTGAACCAAAAGAGCTCTGCCGAAGGAGCCCTTTCCCATCACTTCCCCATGTAGTTATCCATGCTGGGCACCAGCAGCTGGGCTCTGGTCATGCAGTCACTTCCTTTGCCCCCAAACCCGTTCCCCATGACCCACGTTGCTCCTTTACCAGGCCACTGATCTGAAATTATTTTTCTTAAAAGAATAAATAATGGGATAAAGGAGGCAGACGAGTTTGCTTCTAGGAGCCTCCATAAAACTATCATTGTTTTACAGTTTCTTAAAATGTGAATTAATCCTTAACCTTCCACATCTTGAATTCAAACCAACACACACACACACACACACACACACACACACATATTCGTGGGTGCATGCACAGTCACTCCAATCTAGAGTTCCCCAAGGGAACTTATTGCTGGCCTTTGAACTGGGTCTGAAAGTAAGCTACAGTAACACAAAGTATATTCTGTAGAGGCAGGAAGTTATGCAGAGAGAGGTTGTGTGTTTGATGTTTAGGTAATGCAGTTGTGTTAGTGATTTAAAATTCTGATACTGAGTTAATCTGTTTATGCAGTAGGAATTGTTATAAATAACAGCCTTTCTTACACTTTACTGTTTGGTAAATTATTAAGACTTACATTGATTGTAGTATTGTCTTTAATAAGCTGGTAGAGAATAGGAATAAAAATGTTTATCTGTACTGAGATGGAGTCCAGTTACCCTCAATTATTATGTGATGATTAAATAGTTTATATATTGTTATTTTGTCTGATTTTTAAGAGGATTTGCAAGCTGTTGTACTGTTTAATGAGGGTACCACATTGAAGAAAAAAATGACAAAATAGAGTATAACTTAGAAGGAGGTAAAACTTTAATTACATATCAGTTGGAGATAGTTCTTTATTCTTCCAAACATTATAAATCTTGTGCTTATCCTGGATTTTATTTAGTTTTCCTAACACATGGTTGTCATTTCTATACTGTTAAAGACATTCCAGTACATTTATAATCTGGAACCAATTGTGCAGATAGATTTTCTCTTAGTTATAGATTGACACGGAAAGAGCATGCATTCTTTTAGATCATCTTCAATCTTGAATATCAAACCAAAAGTAAATATTCACAGTACGATTACTATGCTAATTAAACATTTATTCTAGAAACACATTTATTCATGCTTTAAAATAATATCCTTTTGGGCCAGGGATTTAGCTCTGTGGTGCCACCTCCTGCTTCGCAAGCACAAGGTCCCGAGTTCAATCTCTGGTACCAAAAAAAAAAAAAAAAAAAAAAAAATTTCCAAATTAGAACAATATAGATTAAGTTTCTATGGTGCTTTTATCTTCTTGAGTGAATTAATGAAAGTAATATAAGAGGCCTATACTATAGCCAAGGCCTGAAAGGTGGATATAAATGACTTCCCCAAAGGATTAAATTCTGTGGTTTATTAATTGATTTTATCTTTTTCAACAGTGTATTTGATAGTTATGAAAATATTCTTTTTTTTTTTTTTTTTGGTACTGGGGGGTCAAACTCAGGACCTTGTGCTTGCAAGGCAGGCACACTGCCACTGAGCTAAATCCCCGGCATGAAAATATTCTTTAACAAATTTGACAGTAGTTACAAAACCTCCCTAAAATAATCTCTTCCTTTCAATTGATGAACCACTGTTTCTGCTGATATGAATGTGTGTGTGTGTGTGTGTGTGTGTGTGTGTGTGTGTTTCAGCAGCTGCTGTGCAGTTTTTTCCCCCCAGATACTGACTTTCAATGTAGTATTTTCATATGTCCATATATTATGTTTTGGTCATATCAGTCCCTCCTTAGACTCCCTCTTCTCTCCCTCTTCTTCCCTTCCTCTTAAGAATACTCTCCCTTCTATGTGCATGTCATCTTTTTAACATTCTCACATATCAGGGAGAATTGTGATACAGTACAGTATTTGACTCTCTGAGTCTAGCTTATTTCTTCTACAGTTTCTGTTGTCTATAGCAGTACAGTGGCTTTTCCACCAAAACTTTATGACTTTGACTAATATATTCAATATATCATGGTTACGGTTTTTGTTTGTAAAAACAGTAGATAAGATGAAATCTAAGGTAACTTGTAAGATTTGAATTCCACTTTGTGATTGCCTTCTGTTATATTCCGAAAATAAACTGCAGAGCCTGCATTACATGACAGCAGTGGTTTTATGTTTTTTTTCACTGCTGTATTCCCAGTTCTAAGAATCATGTCTGATGCAAAAAGGTACTCAGTAATGTTTGTTGACTAAATAAACAAATCCCAAACTAGGATGCTTCAATATTCACTGGCCAGGAAGCACATTTCTTTAGGTGTGTAAGCAGTAGTTAGTCTGCCTCTGCCCTGTCATGGTAAAGTCTTACAGTGATTGTCCATTGTCCCCTGGGTAAAGACTTAAACTTTGAACTTGTTTCAGAGAGGCTGTCTATATTTGCTCTCTGCTGATTGTTTCAGCATTCATCTTCTCTGTCTTTTCCTGCTTCCTCCTCCTTTTCCCTCTCACATACACATATTCTTGGCTTCAGCTATACTTAACTTCTTTTAGATCCTTAGTGTTGTGATGTCTTACCTTCTGGCCATCCTACATGTAGCTTTCTTCCACCACACCTCCATCTTTATTTTTGCTTAATAGCATCCTTTATTTCCTATATCACTTTCTAGTGCTTAATCTTGTAAGTACTAGTTTACTGTTTGTTCTTTCTGACTAGCCTTTAAAAACATACTGAGAGAAAATCTGTGTCCAGCTTGTTCACATTAGTACACTATTGTACCTCTACTGCCTGGTCAGGGAGGTATTGGTGACTTGTTACCCATGGCACTAGTATGCTGATATTCCAATGAAGCCAGAAAGCTCCTGTTCTTTTTTTTTTTTT
>NW_022900947.1:39691676-39733075 GCF_012274545.1 Fukomys damarensis | reverse complement strand
AAAGAATAATATCCAGACAACAGCAAAGTTCTGTTGCTGCTGTGGTACCTGGCACCATTTTTTCTATTAGCCTCTTTATCATCATCTGGAAAGAGAATATTCTAGAGTAATATCATTAAATGTAGCTCTGATAAAGCACGGTCCCTACTATGTATCACAAAGCAGGTACTAGATATTTTACATTCATAGAGGTATGATACCGTATTGTCCTACATAAATAATACTAGATTCAGTTTTGGTTTGAAATTTACTTTGTCTACAAATAAGATTGCTATACCTGTTTTTTTCTGGGCTCCTGTCACATGGAGAATTGTTTTCTATCTTTTCACCTTCAGTCTATGGGCTTCTTTTTGCACTAGGTGTGTTTCTTGTATACAACATAATGTTGGATTTTGCTTCTTATTCCATTTTGCCAGTCTTCTTCTCTTGCTTGGTGAGTTGAGGCCATTGACATTGCTGGTTATAACTGATATGTACTGACTTATTATTGACATGTTATTGGCCTTTTGTTGACTCTTTTTACTTTTTCACCTTCTCCTTTTAATTTCTTGCCTTGCCTATTTGATTTGCTCTGTTGGGCCTCATGGCGTTGTTGCCTTCATTGTCTTTTTCTAGGATCTTCTTTAGAATTCCTTGTAGTGCTGGTTTGGTATTCATGTAGTTTCTCAGGTGTTCTTTGTCGTGGAAGTGTCTTATTTCCCCATCCATTTTGAAAGAGAGTTTTGCAGGATACATCAGTCTAGGTTGGAGGTTGTTCTCTTTTAGTACTTGAAATATCTCATTCCAGGCTCTCCTTGCCCCAAGGGTTTGTGTTGAAAAGTCTGCTTTGATTCTGATGGGCTTTCCTTTGTATGTGATTTGTTTCTTTTCTCTTACTGCTTGTAGTATTTTGTTCTTCTGTTGAGTTTCTGGGATCTTGATTATTATATGTCTAGGTGTAGATTTATTTTTTTTGATTGTGGCTAGTTGGGGTCCTATATGCCTCAGTTATCTGAATGTCAAATTCTTCCCCTTTGTTTGGGAAGTTTTCTGTCATTAATTCTGCAAACAGCTTTTTAAAGTCATTTGTATTTTCTCCTGCTACTTCATGGATTCCTATCAGTCTTTTGTTATTCTTCTTTGCATCATCTAGGAGTTGTTGGATCGATTTCTCATGATCTCTTACTGTTTTTAAGAGACCTCTCTTTTCACGGTCACTGACTGCAATCTTATCTTCTATATCTGAGAGCCTATCTTCGCATTCTTTTATTCTGTTGCTTACACTTTCAATGGAGTGTTTAATCTCCTGGATATCTGTTTGAACCTGTTTTATGGATTCCGTTTCTTTCCTATGTTGGGCATTTATTTTTTCCATTTCTTTCTTATGCTGGGCCTTCATGGCTTCTATCATGGTCCTGAGCTCATCTATTTTTTTGTCAGTTTCTGCTCTAGAGTCTCGAATCATGACTTCCATTTTGCTCACCATCTCTATGGTTATCTGGGAAATTATTTCTGTTTTGAATTTTTCTAGAGACTGATTGATCTGTTTTGTTATGTCCTGTGCTTTGAGTTCAGGGTGTCCTGGTGGTTCACTATTGCCTTTTCATCCTCATTTGCCCTACTGTTTGCCATTGGTGAACTGGAAGTCTGTCCTTGTGTCTTGCTTAAGTGTTTTCTCATTTTAATTTTTGTTGTCAGACTGTCCTTGGTCTAATCTCTGGATTATCATCCAAATCTTCCTGATATATTTGCACCCTAGCTTCTGTGTCTCTAACCACCCACAGACATTCTCATCTTCATAACATCAGAGAAAACAGCTCATCAAATCAACGGCAATGCTTTAACCCAACTGATACAATCAGCAACATATTAAGATCAAGCACAACTTGGACACTGACCACCTGTGGTAGTCACTAGTCTATCACCCTTAAATCATTTGAATTAAATTGAAATCAACAAGCAGTGCAGAACATGTCTGTAGTGAACAAACTTTTCAATGTAGTATATTTACCATTTAATGGCTCAGACAGAGCAAGGATGCAAGACCCCTGATCTCAGTTAGCTGATTGCTGAACCCCATGATGCTGACTGACCTTGGGCTGCAAGGCCCAGATTGAGTTCCCCATCCTTCTGAATGGTTGAACTCCTCAACATTCTATTACAGGTTTCCCACGCCCTTTTATTTAAAGATGTTCAAAGTTGGGAACTCAGAAAAATACCCTTGATGACCACCTCTGCCTCTGCAGAGTGGGTCCAAGGACTGGCATAGCCAGGAGGTCTGAGAGTGCGGGGGGGGACTTATGGGGGTTCAGGGATGCCCGTGTGGCTACCTTCCCAGCGCTTGAGCGATGGGGGCTGAGTCGGGAGCAGGCGTGGTTCTCCTTCCCCTGGTGGATTGGGGCCCGGCCTACCTCCCGGCACTTGAGCAATGGCGGCTGGGTCGGGAGCCTAAATTTGTTAAAATTAAGTAATTGTTTTTAAAAAGTAGTCAGGGGTAGCAATTTAGCTCAGTGGCACTATGCCTGTCTTGCAAATGCAAAGTTGTGAATTCGATCCCTGGTACCTAAACAAGTAAATAAATAAATGTAGTCAAGAGGAAAGATGACTATTGAAAGAAACTTACCTTTGGAATTCATAAAGTTCCCACTGATGGAAGCCATTATTCCCTGCTGTGAAAAACTGACTTGATGCAGCTTGCACTCTGTTTACAATTATTTGAAAACATTTGGTTTTTTTGTTATTGTATTTTTGTTTGAATAGTGTGACTATTATTGCAAATACTGTGAGTAAGCTCAGCTTCTCATGCATGCCATGAGAAAACCATTTCTCTGCGTTTTAGTCACACAGTGTGCATTTGCAGCTCATCCTCAGTCTCTTAATTGCATGTCTTCCACTTGATTGAAGTAGCACCATGATTCAACATTCAGCCATGTTTTAAAAATTAATGCTGTCTTTTTATATTTTATTTGGTGATGAATAAATATTTCCTGTTTGTTCCGAGGGCACTGCATTTGACATTTCATACCTGCCAAACCAAAGCAGATTCTAAGGTTTCATTAAGAGTTGAGTAATTCTGGTGAATATCGAGCCAGGAATGAACTGAAAGGACCATGTCTTCATATTTAGAAATCCCTTGAGAGACTTCAGAAAGCCATCTCTAGCAGATTATAATTAATTATGCCTTTGTTATTACTTTGTAGTCTTTAAATTGATAATTTGTCCAAATATTTTGGTTTCTAAAGATACAAAATACTCAGTTTATCAAAAAGTGTATACATTTAGTATGTAGTTTTAGCATTTTGTGTAGTTACTGACAATATAGTAACTACATTTCTTTGTGATACAATGAATCTTTTCATAGAACAAGTATCTATTTTATTGTATAAATTAAAGAATCCACTGAAACAAATAAAACTGTGTTCTAGTAGTTACAATGAATTGAATTTATCTCTGGACAATATGAGTTTAAAAACATAGAGGAAGTAGGAAATTGTTTAACTTACATTCTATAGGCTATTGGAAATTTTCTTTTATTCTTTTTATCACTGTCACTGTATCTGTGAAAACGTTTTAATACAATGAATAACAGCATGGGCTATTCACCCATCTTTTACTGAGCTTTGGAAATTCAGTCACATTCATACATGTGAATTTGGAGCACCAGGACATAGTGCACACCTTGTAAATGTAGCTTAATAGGGAATCTCAGACCCTGGAATTATAGTTCAAGTCTGTTACAGAATAGAGCAGGATCTTGGTTAATGGATGGATAGACTTTGGAGTCTATGTGGACTCAGGTTCAAATCCTAATTTATTGGTTGTGTAATTTGTGCAAATAATTTAATCTCATAAAGAATCAGCTTTCTTATTTGTAGAATGGGATCAGTGAAACTTAACCTAGAACTTTGCTATTCAATGAGATGATACAGGGCCGGGGATTTGGCTAAGTGGTTTGGCTGCCTGCCTCAATGAGATGATACAGTCATATTGTCTATGACAGTGAATTCTCAATAAAAGAAAACAATAATGAGTTATATCTATAAGCAGAACCTAGAAAGATAACTAAATTGCCCAAAGTTATAAAATCATCTCATTGGCACGTCCAGTGGTAGACTTGAGCTCTCAATCTCCTTTTAGTTTTCTTTTAAGTACTAGGGGTAAATCCAGGGATGCTCTATCACTGACCTACATCCCCAGTCCTTTTAATTTAATTTAATTTAGTTTTTGAGACAGGGTCTTGCTATATTGTTTATGCTGTCCTCAAACTTGAAACCCTCCTGCCTCAGTTTCCTTGTAGCTAGGATTATAGGTGTATGCCATCATGGTTGACCAAAATTTTTATTAATAATGAGATATTATGCAAGTGATTTCATTTTGTCTCAGTTTTATGTCATAAAATAATCAGAGGATATTTTTCCTTCTCTCTTTCCTCAGGATATAATGAACAAAAAAATAAAAGCTAGATTGGAAATAGTAAATTTGAGCAATTTAGAGCTGTGTTTTTACATTTTCAGTTACATAAATCAAATCTATATGAAATGTTTGAAACTTCAGCAAATATTTTTGGAGAGAAAGTTTCAAATAAGAAAGCTGGATAAAAGTAGGAAATGATTAATATTGGTTTTTCTGAGACGGGGTCTCAATATGTAGATGAGACTGACCTGGAACTCACTATGTAGCCCAAGCTGGTCTCAAACTCACAGCAATCCTCCTGCCTCAGCCTTCTGAGTGCTGGGATTACAGGTGTGTGCCACCATGCCTGGCTGGAAATGATTAATGTTGTATAACAAAGTTATTGGCAATGGCTCTTGTGACTACCGGGAAATAATATGATGTTATTTAAATCAAAAAAGCATGCAAAATCCTGAGAAACTTTGGCTACTTGATGCATAGATTTCAATCTTCATTTAACCTTATTCTATCCTATGTGGGTCCTTATATGAATTTAAAGGTAGAATAGTGGCCATTAAGGATTAGAAAAGGAAGCCAGTGTTACAAACTGAAAATAATCAACACTCTACAAAATTGCTTCTATTTGATGATGTGTTTAACCACTGAGCATGGCATGTGATACTAGAAAGTTTATTGAACTTCATGGCCTGTTATCTTGGCAATGTCTGGTTTTTGTCATTTCTAAGTCGAGTGTAGGTAAGTTGGTTGGTTTCTCTGAGGACCCTTAAATTCAGTGATAATGACTTAGCTTCTGAGGTGAAGACCAAATAAGGTGTGAGATGTAGCAGGGGTAAGGGGAAAATGTGAGAATCAAGACCTGTCATGTAAAGGTAAAAGATCCCAATGATGAATGTAAATGTACTGTATACCTAAAATGTACCAGTAAACTCAGTGAGAAGAAAAAAAAAAGAGATGTGAGATGTTTTGTAAATTTTAAAATGCTTTTTATATAGGATGTAGTGTTGGTATTTGAAAATATATCTTAATAATATAATTGCCTTTCAATAATCTTTTTTAATTTAGTTATTAAAAAGAAAGAAAGAAGCTCGTTTTTGGCAGGCCTTATTATAAAGATGTCGACTGAATGCTTGTAAACTTAGGAGAAGCAAGGAAGCAAGATGAAGTGAGTTATAATAGAACACAAATGGTTTCAATTAGGTATGCTGGTAACAGTGTGGTTTGTGCTGTACTGTTTTTCTCAGGCACCTTAAAACATGTCTTCAGGTGCTTTCAAAAACTAAAAATTAATTTAATCATACCTGCCGAATATGTAAAGCTTATTAATTATTCACTATAGACTTATGAATTATATAGCCAGGTAATCAGCCGGGAAGTACTTATAGCATGCGAGCGCCTCAGATGTAGCTCTTCTTTAAAGTAGCAGTGATTGTTTTAAGATGTCTTGAACAACCTTTGAGTTTTCAATGTAACGGGATTAGAAAGGTAAGAAGCTGGCACTTGGGGCTGAGTATGGTGTCTCAGGCCTATAATCCTAATACTTGGGAGGCTGAGGCAGAAAGATTGCTGTGAGTTTGAGGCCAGCTTGGACTACATAGTGAGACACTGTCTCAAACAACAACAACAACAACAACAACAACAACAACAACAACAACAACAACAACAAAAGAAGCTGGCACTGAAGTCATTACTAAAAAACCTACATAAGAAAAACTTTCCAACAGCTGTCAGCTTCAGAGTAACCCATGAGAAGTGCCTTATTTTATTTCTAAAAAATAAAAATGCTTTACATCAATTTGTCATATATAGAAAGGTTACCTGATTTGAAGATTTCAGGGTATATCATAAATTCCATGTTACATAGTGTTGACCTTTTCATATTAGAAGATGAAGCTGCTGCTGATGCTATGTACCTATACGTAGCAGGTGGGAGAGACTACTTCTAAAGTAGATTTCCTTCTATATCTTACCAGGAAAATTTTACCTTTGATCTTTTTATTACTACTACTAATGCTGCTCTTGCTACTGCTGAGTTTATTGAATACTTACGGATCCAGCATCGTTCTAGGTACTTTATATATATTTATACATTCAATTCTCATAGCAACTTACTGAATATATACTGTAACTATCCCCACTTGACAGACAAGAAAACATGTACAGCAAGGTTAAATAATGTTCCTAGGGATAATATGGAGCTAATAAGTGGCAAAGCCAGAGTCCCATTATGGTTAGTCCATGTTTCTGCCATTCTGCAGTACCGCTTCCTGCTATTGATTCACTACACTGGCATATGAAACAACCTTCTCTGTATTGTTTATTTCCTAACTAGGAAAATAGAGGTTTACATAGTTGGAGAAAATAAAGAATTAGGTAAAACCCGCTAGTATGATTATGATGTAGATTTCAATGAACTTTTCTCGGCTGTGAAATTCCACATCACGAGTTGATTTCATGTGAAATATCATTTGTATAAAGCATATTGGATAAAATTTTATGAGGATATTAGAGAAAGACTGTGACTGAACTGCCACACTTGACTCGCATGTTCAGCAGGAGTGTGTGCATAGTGATGTGATTATTCAGTTATTTAGAGAACCTGAATTATTTCATGAATTTTCTCTTGGTAAACTTAAAATGACCATGTGTGATATAGAGGTTAGTACTGTGTATTTAGAAAACTGTTTAGAGCAGAAAGCATTTAGGAAGTCAGACATATCTAAACAATAAGAATTGTTTATGTCAACAAAACAATTTTCAAGGAAACATGATTTGTCTATGTGTCAGTGTTAGAGGTCATGGAAACTATGTACTTCTGTGTTTTAATAAATAAAAGCCAGAGAGTATAAGCCCTAAGTGACATATTACCATACTCTACAATATCTGCACTAATCAAGATGAATCTATTTAAGTGAATTTATCCATTATGTTACAAACAGTTGGATGTAAAAACTGTGACTATTATTCATAATAGTAGTAATAGTAGTAACAATCACTACAACAAATATACAACTAAGCAATTTTTTTTTTCAGTATGGGGGATTTGAACACAGGGCCTCATGCAGAGCTAAGCAAAGGTTATGCCATAACTTTTTTTTTTTTTTTTTTTTTTTTTTTTGAGTCAGGGTTTTACTAAGTTTGCCAGACTGGTTTTCAACTTATGGTCCTCCTGCCTCTCAGCCTCCTGAGTAGCTGGGACTGTGCACTATCATGCCTGGCTATATCTACTCACATTATTGTGAATCAGGAAAGTACTTTGTATACATTATTTCATTTAATCCTTACAAGTCCTGTGAAGTCACATTTATTACTTTCACCTCCATAGATGAGAAAGCTGATAAAGGAGAGAAATAATTATGTGCAAAAAGTTACATAAGTAGCAAGTATTATGTATTCAGTAGTTGTAGAGTATACCTACCATAGCCTTGACACCATTCTAGATAGTATGGAATTAGCAGTGAGTGAAACAAAGTGCCTAACTTCATTAAAGAACCTCACATTCATGAGGGAGATATACAGTAAGCAAACAACATGGAAACAATAAGTCCAATGGCCATAAGCATTATGTTGAAAAAAGCCAAGTAATCAAGTAAGAGAGTGCTACAATAAGGTCCTGGCATGGGCTTTACCACTCCTATATACAGGATAATAGGGACTTCTTTGATAAAGGGGGATATTTCTGCAGATAACTCAGGGGTAGGGGGTTGTTTGTAAGAAGAATTTTTCTGGCAAAAGGGAGAAAGAGGTCATTGTGTTAGTGAGGATGATTTGGAGGTCATATGTTTGAAGTGAGTGAAGGGGAGAGTGTTTTAGTTTGAATCCAGATTTATCTGACTCTGGATCTCATATTTTGGTTACTGTACTAATACAATGGGGTAAATACTGTATAACATTATCTAAACTCCACTCTCATCTTGGGGACATACTATATTAGTGAGACACATACTCTCCTGGAAAGGAAGAGATTAGTGGTGCTCTACTCTGGAAAGTTCAGTGTTGAAACTATCTGAGAAATCCCTGTGGTCTGGGGAGAAATTAAAAGTAGTATAGGATTATGGACCATAAATTTGATTAACTGAAAGTGTAATTTCCTGCTCAGAATTCTTCAGTGGTTCTCTATTGACTGCTGAGCTTTAGGGAAATTGTTTTTCTGAAAACTGTAGCAAATAGACCTACTTTTGAATTATGATGAAGACGGTGTTCATAAACTCTGAGTTATGCTGCTCTTTTCAGGCTGTGAAATCAATTACAAACTCTTTGGCATTCTGTCACTTTCAAAGTAAAGTCCACAAGACTTGGTAAGGAATGCAGAACCTTCACAATGTGGCTCCCATTTTCTCTTTGTCCTTCTACTGCCCCTCCCCTTCATCTTAGCAGAGAGCAAAACAGTCCTAGGTGTCATATATCAAGGACTTTGCACACTCTGAAATGTCCAATGTCCTTTTATTTTGTGACTGAGATTTTCTGTTTTTCTTGAAATCTTTTTTTTTTTTTTTTAACCATTTTCCTTTCTAGAATGACATAACTTCTTCCCTTGCCTGCTTTTGGAGCTCATGTTTCTTTGTAATTGTCATTCCCAGTAGAAATCTCCCTCAGTTCTTCTGCCCAACTAGACAGTAGTTGGGGGTCTGGGGATTTAGCTCAGTGGTGCTGCTGTCTGCCTCTCAAGAGCAAGATCCTGAGTTCGATCCCTCGTACAAAAAAAAAAAAAAAAAAAAAAAAAAAAAAAAAGCACGTTGCCAACTAGACAGCAGTGTTGAAGTTATATAGAAATCCATGCATTCCTTGATTGTAGCTTTTATCGCACTTTATTTTGTAATTTCTTTGCTTCCATGACTGCCTCTTTTTTAGGGGGTGGATACTGAGGCTTGAACTTAGGACCTTGCACTTGCTAGGCAGGCGTGGTACCACTGAGCTAAATCCCCAGCCCCCATGACTGCCTCTTTTTCCAGAGCTTAAGTCATTGAAACCTTATTTTTGTCTATATTCCAACCAACCATAAGCTTGCCGTGTATCAGTGATGGCAAACCTTTTAGAGACAAGTACCCAAACTGCAACCCAAAACCCACTTCCTTAATGCCAGTACTACAATTAAACCTGAATGCTGAAGTTTCAGTAGAGAAAAACAACTCATACATCAACATCTTTTGTTTTTTTAAAAAAAAATAGCACATGCCATAGGTCCATCACCATTGGCTTATATGGTAGTTTACCTGCTTGCTTAAATTAAATTTAAGAATAATAGATGCGTAATTGTATAAGGCAGGATTTTCTAGAGCAACATGACAAACAAATATGTATATAATATAAAGGAGGATTGAGTCACATGATCAGGGGCTGGACAGTACCACAAGTCCATCTGCAAGTTGGAGGGGCAGGAAAACCAGTAGCTGCTCAGTTCAAGAAGCTGGAAGTCTCAGCCCCATATGCAGCCCCATCCAAGGCTGAAGGCCTGGCAGCTCCCTGGAGAGTTACTGGTGTGAATTTGCATTTAAGGACTGAAGAAACTAGACTGTGATATCTGTAGATGATGGCAGCAGCATAAAGATGTTCTCACTAAAGAAGAATCAAGCATGTGCATGGCTCCTTTTTCCACATTTTGTTCCGTCAGAGCCATGCACATTCAGGGTGGATCTCCCACCCTGGCTGACCCACATGCCAGTTGTCTCTGGGAGCATCCTCTCAGACATACCCAGAAGGGTGTTTTACCAATTTTCCACTCATCACTCACTCCAGTTGAGTTGACTACCAAGATTAACTGTTGAAAGAGGTACAGCGATGACTGTTTTGATCAGATGTTGAACAATGGTAGTTTACTATGGAAAAATAGATGATAATAAAAACAACTACTGTTTAATGAAAAATTATCATATGCCAGACATTAAACTCAGTGCAACAATACAAAACTTTATTATTCCAGATTAAAATAAAGCTTGAAAGATGCATCTTATTAGGTATAATTTTAAAGCTTAATTAATATCTTAATAGATACTTTTCAAACTAAATTTTAAATAAACATTCATTTTCAAACTATTGTTTACTGAATATTAGGAGAGTTAGAGAAGCTTTAAGAAGAGGAGGAAGTCCTTAGAAAGAGACAGAAGTCATCCTTGTTTCTTTATATTTAGTTTTGAAAATGTTACTACAAATGTGTATACTTGACTACATGGCAGAGATCTTCCGGAAAGAACACTGTACTCATTTATAATTTGGACAAGTCATTTTGTGTGAGACAGAGAGCTATTGGAAAGTGAGCCCAGATGAGACCCTGCATAATGCAGTGCTTTGGGCTGTTATCAACGATTAATTGTAAAGGCTTCTGTAAGTTCCATCCCTCCAATCTAAGGCTCAAAGTGGAATACTTCAGGCCATGGTTACTTAGTGCAAGCCCTGGCTTTCATTCAATAAAAAAAAAGCCTACTAATTAGGAAGTCTATTGAGTAATTTTTGAATAGTAATTCTCATTGCTGATTGTTTTGTGTTTCTTAGATAAATATATTATCTCAAATAGATATGTTGCTTATCTGCATTGATAAAGTAATTTTAGACATACATTTAATTTTGCCTTCATAGCATTTAAATGTTAAATTGTACTCTGAATACTTTTGAGTGCAAAGTCTTAAGGATATTTTATCAAATACTTTTTCCCACATAAAATAGCATAATGTAGCCTTTTCCCCTTTTTGTCTTTATTTTATTATCTGCTTAATTTTTCAATATTGTACCAATTAAATGAATTAGATATTCTTTATTGAATCCTAGTACTTCAAGTTTATCAGAAGGAAAAACTATATTAATGCTCAAAAATATATTTAAATTTTTTCTTTCAACTCATTCATTTTCTAGTAAAAATTTATTCTAAAGTTCTTTTTGTGGTTCTGCTGCAGTGACTTGGCAGCCAAAGCCCTGTGGGAAGCCTTACTGAATATCAAGCACAAAGAAGCAGTCATGGAGGTTCGGAGACATCTAGTGGACGCAGCAAGCAGAGAAAACCTGCCAATCAAAATGAGTATGGGTAAGCCCAGCCACTCTACCCGGAGGTGCCTGTGGGTTCTGAGGAAGCTTAGTTAAGACTGATCTGAGCTGTGGGCAAGCTATGGCAACGTGAAACAGGTAAAATTATAAAAAAACATTTGTGAACTATTGAGCAAATAGGAAAGTAATATACACACATTTCCACTTTTGTGACCAAAAATGAACACTTTTCTTGGACTCAATTTGGGAACCCTAGAAGAGTTCTTGCTAACAAATAATGTTTTGTTTTTATGTTTTTTTTCCTTTGTTAATTTAGAGCTAAATTGAAAGCAATCTGGATCCCCTCCTTTAATTCCAGTAACTTTTACTCCCCTTCCCCAGCTTTCCTCTACTAGATAAAAATGCTTCTATTGGTTTTGAATTATGAATGAACTATGGTACTGGAAACCAGCTGAGCAGACAGATTTGTTCTAGCATGGCCCCACGCTTTTCAGAGTAGTCTACAAATTCTCCAGTCATACGAGTATTATTGCTTCTTCTCCAGAAGGTCACATGACTCATTTTTCTCATTTTCACTTTTTTTTTTTTTTAATTCGGCCCTGTCTTTGGTATTAGAAGCATATGCCTGCATTGCAATATGTTTTAAATGGGTTTTCTTTTTGCTTTTGATTAAAAAGTAAGAGAACCACAGAACTGTTCAGATTTTAGAAAAGAAATTTGTTGTTTTTTCTTCTAAAATATATTAAATAATTTAAAGATGAGAATATTTAAATATGGATATTGAATCTGGTTAATAGGTAGAATTTATTTCTGTAAACTTGCAAAATTTATTTCTCTATTTTAATAAGATTTTCTCTTATCTGCTTATTAGTATCTATCATTAAATACTATTACATTTTAGTAAATGGGAAAAAGTTTGCTCTGTGAGATTCATATAGCCTAAGTTCTTAATCACTTATGAGTACAAAAATAAAACTATCAAGTTGAAATACAACAGAATATTGAAAAATAAAAGGATGTGGATGAACCAAGTAGGAAAAACGTCACAGAGTCATAACATGAAAAAATGATTTTGAGATTTAGTGTGTTAGGTGATTATAGATGAGTGCTTGAAGGAACATAATGATGATAAGAAAAGTGAAAATAACTTTTTTTTTAGTATCACAAGGTGCCAAGTCTTTTATCTCTTTAAATACATAATTTTATTTAATCATTGTAATAATTCTATGAGATAGCAGGCATTAAATTATTCCATTATTCAGATAAGAAATTGAACCAGACAAAAATTAAATACATTTCTCAAGATCATAGACTTGATAGCAGTAGAACTGGATTTCAAATGCAAGCTTTCTGATGGCAGAGAATGTACTTTATATAAGAAATCATGTTGATTCCATATAATCAATGCCAAAGTTCTCATGTTTCTTTAGAGTAGAAACAAAGTTGCTGCTTTAAGACTATGTGAGCTTCCCATCACTGTGACAGAATTCCAGAGAAAAATAGCTTAAAGGAGAAGAGATTTATTTTGGCTCATGGTTTCAGAGGTTTCTGTCCATTGTCACTTGGTTAAGTTGTTTCTGGGCCTATCATGAAGCAGAGCATGATGTTGGAGAGCATGAGGGGAGCAAAATGGTTCACCTCATAGTGGACAAGCGTCAGAATGAAAGAGTGAGAAAGAGGAAAAGGGAGAGAGGAAGGGGCTAGGGAAGCTAAACCCTTTAAGGGCACACCAACAATGTCCTACATCCTCTAACTAGGCCTCACTTCCTAAAGTTTCCACCAAGCCTTTAGCACCTGTCCTTTGGAGGACATTTCATAGCTACACTGTAACGGAAACTATTCTGGAATTTGACTACTCTAGAAGGTCTCCTCTCTGTGCTTCCCTCCCTCCTTTTTTCCCTTTCTCTCCCCTTTTATTTCTTCCTTCCTTCCTGTCCTCTCTCATTTTACTCTCTCCTTTCCTTCTCCTCCCTCCCTTTTCTTTCTGCAGTTTTAGGTATATGTCACTCACAAGTATGTTTTCTTTACAGAGTTCCTCATTCGTAAGTACTATAGAACTAATTTATATCACGAATGAAGAAAAGTAGGAATGCAGCAAGGGTCTTAATAAGGTTAATTTATATTGTGTTTCGATACTATAACCTTATGATGCTTTCACAACAAATTAATTTTTATTGCTCGATATAGGACTCTTGAAAGATGAACAAGCTTTACATTTCTAAACTACTGTATCTTTTAAAAATAATCAGAGCCCCCAAAATTTTAAAAAAGACAAACAACTGCATGAAGAATTCAGATTTAAATTCTTGAGTTTTCTTTCAACCAAAAGAAAAAAAATTAGATGAAGTGGTTTGCTTTATCTTAACACTGCAGACATAGTGTGTATGGGGGTAGCTGCTGACTTAGTGAGATTAACTCCCACTATATCCTTATGTCAACTACAGTTCAGTAAAAAACAAAACAGTGTGATTACTGATTTATCCTTCAAATTATTATCAAGAATTTCTTGTGTATCTCGTTTTTATATACAAATAGATATAGAGTCATGAATAGTAACAAAGGGAGCTGCAAGTTTAAAACATAATAATACTTTGGTGCCTATCACATAGCTTATCATTTAAAAATCATTGTCTGGTCTCCTAAATGGCTCTAATGCTTTTTCTAACAGTGTTTAAAAATATGAAATGTGCTTTAAACTATGTACTGTTCCCCTAACTCCTGCTGTTAGTTTTACAAAGGTATACATTTTCTGACTGTGATAGAGGCTTCTGGTATTTTTGAGACATTAAACAGATTTTAATTCTAGACTTAGGATTCTTGTGTTTAAATTCAGTGAGTGGGATCTTACGATTGAAACCTGAGATTTTATATATAAAACTTTTCAACACAAGGTAAATTCATATTAAAACATTATGAGTACCAAGAGAAGCAAACACTATTCTCTTAAATAATAAAAACTTAATGGCTAAAACACAGAGAAAATTCATTTTATCGTTGTATATATAAACATGTGCAGTCTTTCTGAGAGGTTGTTATTAAATTGTCAGTTAAGTAGATATGTTCCAGGAAAGTGATTTTAAAACACTGAAAGTGAATTGTATTTTTCCCATTGGCATTCCTAATGAAAAATGTATTTTGAAAGTAAAAATAAATAGTCTCCAGGAATTCCATTTGTTTGAATCCAAAGTGGACACTCAGAGAGTAAATGAATAGAAGATGCCATCTCAGAGTCTGGTGCATTTTATGGAGAATCTTTCTCTGGAGTACCATTGTGGTTGAGGGATCTTCACTGGTTTGAACCATAGCTTTTTTCAGAAGGAACAGTATATAAATTGTTGCAAAAACTCCTATTAGAGTTGAAGTGAAATAGATCTCTTTATGATATTGTCTTTTCTTTTACAGGAAGATTTCTTGAAAGTTTTTTGTGCTTGATGGCCCTAGTTTTTTATTGTTTTATTGGTTGTTAATCTAGTGCAATCTGGCTGCTAACCAATTTTTACTGAAAAGTCCCCAAAGCACTAAATATAAGGACATTTTTCTTAGTCCTTATCCTTCTTAACTTCTTTGTAGCAGCTACATCTAGACCATTGCTGCTTTTCTGTATGTATATCTTTGTTTCTGTTATTTTAGGGTTTCCTGATTTTGATAGAGTGCAGTGTCAGTTATATGTAGGGGTTAATCCCATTTCTGCTACTTATTAGCCAGACTTCAAAGTATTTATCCATAAAAATAGGAAAATATCTATTTTCTAGAATTTGCAGGAGGATGAAAGTTTCAAGTAGTGTGTAGTTTATGATTTTGAAGCAGATTGGAATCGATGTGTTGTGATTATATTCTCTAAAAGAAAATCTTCAGGGGAAATGAAATTATAATAGGATTCCTTGATGAGAATGAAATCAGCACAAACATCAAATTCAATGATTTTTCTTTTCTTCTCATTTCTGGAAAATGAACTCATTCATTCCTTCATCTTCACTTTTCTTTTTGTAGGCTTTATGCTGAATATCTACCTTCTAATAACATAGACTTTATTAGGGTGCTAATAGCCTTTTTCCATTTTTGGTTTAGTTGTGCTTAAATTTGATTGCCTTTTCTCCACTCTATTCTTGCCCCATCTCCACCTCATATCACCTTGACTGTATTTGGGATCCCCAACACCTGTGGTCATACTTTTTAGAAAAAATCTCGAGTTACACTTCCAGAAATAATGTGACATATTACTTCGATGCTTTTTAGTTCACTCTCCTAATTCTGGGGCACCTTAGCATTGGTCTCATTTACTCACTGCAATTTTCTCTTTTCCAAATTAAATGTGTGAACTTTTGACAAAGCCCTAGGTTGTTATTTTCTCTTGTTAAAGATGAATTCCAGTGCTGAACAAAGCTGTCATCTTCCCTGTGTTTTAGATACCTCATTCTCTTCATGAAGGGATTTGTGAGTTTTCCACCAACACCATACCTACTGTAATTTCCCACCTTTAAAATTTAGAAATTTCAACTGGCTTTTTGATTTGTTTCCTTTCTTTGTTTTTTTGTGACAGGTCTCATGCTATACTCCAGTCAAATTTGCCTCAGCTTCCTGAATGCTGGATTTCAGGTGTGCTCTGTCATGCCTGGCTTTCAACTGGCTTAAAAAAATAGTAATAAATGGGCTGGGAAATTAGTTCAGTGGTGCTGCTGCCTGCCTTGTAAATGTAAGGTCTCGAGTTTGATCCCCAATGTCAAAACAAAACAACAATAACAAAAAATCAGCAATAAATCAAAACATTCTAAAATTTTATTAAATGTATAGAATTCCTCAACATCTTTTAGAGTACTGTGCCATCTGTTTTGGGTTTTCTGATGTTTTGATCACATTTATATCTTTTTCCTTTATTATGGAGAATTTTGTCTTAGGGTTAGAAGAGCATCTGTGCATGCACACTTTTGTTTGTGTGAATGTGTGTGTGTATGTGTGAGAAAGAGGAATGTATAATGTGCCTGTGTGAGAAAGAGAATGTAGAGTGTATGTGGGTATGAGAGAGAATGGAGAGAGTTTGTGTGTGTGAGAAACAGAAGAATGGAGAGAGGTGAGGGGGAGAGGGAGAGGGAAATGGGACGATTAGCAAATTTTGCAGGAAAGATAGGTTAAAACCTAGTAAGACCATGAGATACATATTAGTTTGTAGAACATAAGAAAAATCTAGATACTTGTCCTACATGCGTACTGTTTTCTATAATGACTGTATCAGTTTAAATTTCTAACACCAATATACTAGGGTTCCATTTTCTCTTTACCATCACCAGCATTTTTTATCTCGTGTCTTTTTATAATACTCATTTTAATTTACATTTCCTTGAATAGTGATGATGAACACTTTTTCATATGCTTGTTGGACATTTCTGTGTATTGTTTGGGAAAATGTCTGTTTTTATCCATATCTTTTTTTAAATTTTTTTATTTTTGGTACTGGAGATCAAACTCAGGCCCTTGCGCTTGCAAGGCAGGTGCCATAACCACTGAGCTAAATCCCTGGCCCCTTTATCCATAACTTAATCAGGTTGTTTTTCTGCTATTGAGTTGTAAAAGTCATTTCTGAATGTTGAATATTAACTTCTTATCAGATATGTGCTTTGAAAATAATTTTTCCCATTTACAGATTGACTTTTCAGCTTGTTGACTGTTTCTTTTATTGTGCAGAATCTGTTTAGTCTGGTGTAATTTCATTTATTTATTTTAGTCCAACACCTGTGGTCATACTTTTTAGAAAAAATCTCGAGTTACACTTCCAGAAATAATGTGACATATTACTTCGATGCTTTTTAGTTCACTCTCCTAATTCTGGGGCACCTTAGCATTGGTCTCATTTACTCACTGCAATTTTCTCTTTTCCAAATTAAATGTGTGAACTTTTGACAAAGCCCTAGGTTGTTATTTTCTCTTGTTAAAGATGAATTCCAGTGCTGAACAAAGCTGTCATCTTCCCTGTGTTTTAGATACCTCATTCTCTTCATGAAGGGATTTGTGAGTTTTCCACCAACACCATACCTACTGTAATTTCCCACCTTTAAAATTTAGAAATTTCAACTGGCTTTTTGATTTGTTTCCTTTCTTTGTTTTTTTGTGACAGGTCTCATGCTATACTCCAGTCAAATTTGCCTCAGCTTCCTGAATGCTGGATTTCAGGTGTGCTCTGTCATGCCTGGCTTTCAACTGGCTTAAAAAAATAGTAATAAATGGGCTGGGAAATTAGTTCAGTGGTGCTGCTGCCTGCCTTGTAAATGTAAGGTCTCGAGTTTGATCCCCAATGTCAAAACAAAACAACAATAACAAAAAATCAGCAATAAATCAAAACATTCTAAAATTTTATTAAATGTATAGAATTCCTCAACATCTTTTAGAGTACTGTGCCATCTGTTTTGGGTTTTCTGATGTTTTGATCACATTTATATCTTTTTCCTTTATTATGGAGAATTTTGTCTTAGGGTTAGAAGAGCATCTGTGCATGCACACTTTTGTTTGTGTGAATGTGTGTGTGTATGTGTGAGAAAGAGGAATGTATAATGTGCCTGTGTGAGAAAGAGAATGTAGAGTGTATGTGGGTATGAGAGAGAATGGAGAGAGTTTGTGTGTGTGAGAAACAGAAGAATGGAGAGAGGTGAGGGGGAGAGGGAGAGGGAAATGGGACGATTAGCAAATTTTGCAGGAAAGATAGGTTAAAACCTAGTAAGACCATGAGATACATATTAGTTTGTAGAACATAAGAAAAATCTAGATACTTGTCCTACATGCGTACTGTTTTCTATAATGACTGTATCAGTTTAAATTTCTAACACCAATATACTAGGGTTCCATTTTCTCTTTACCATCACCAGCATTTTTTATCTCGTGTCTTTTTATAATACTCATTTTAATTTACATTTCCTTGAATAGTGATGATGAACACTTTTTCATATGCTTGTTGGACATTTCTGTGTATTGTTTGGGAAAATGTCTGTTTTTATCCATATCTTTTTTTAAATTTTTTTATTTTTGGTACTGGAGATCAAACTCAGGCCCTTGCGCTTGCAAGGCAGGTGCCATAACCACTGAGCTAAATCCCTGGCCCCTTTATCCATAACTTAATCAGGTTGTTTTTCTGCTATTGAGTTGTAAAAGTCATTTCTGAATGTTGAATATTAACTTCTTATCAGATATGTGCTTTGAAAATAATTTTTCCCATTTACAGATTGACTTTTCAGCTTGTTGACTGTTTCTTTTATTGTGCAGAATCTGTTTAGTCTGGTGTAATTTCATTTATTTATTTTAGTTTTTTTTAATCTTATTGAGTTTATTGGTACTTTTAAAGTATACAGTACAGTTACATTCATCATGGGGATCTTGTACTCTTCCATGACAGATCTTGGTTATTTTAGGTTTTATAGCCTGAGCTTTTGCTGTAATATCCAATGTCCTCAGCCATTGCTGAGGAGTGTTTTCCATGTTTTCTTTTAGGAGTTTTATAACTTCAGGTCTTACATTTAGGTCTTTTATCCATCTTGAATCAATTATTTATATATGGTATAATGTAAGTATCCAGTGTCCTTCTTTTACAATTGGAGATTAAGTTTTCCTGCTATCATTTATTGATTAGACTTTGCTTATTTTTTTTTACTATGTCTTCTTGAACTTTGTTAGAAATTAGTTGACTGTGTATATTGAGAATTATTTCTAGGTTTTCTATTCTTTTGCTATAGTCTGTTTTTGTTTTTGCTAGTACCATATTATTTATGGTAGTTATAATTTTAAATTAGAAAATATTGATGCCTTTAACTTTCTTCTGTTGAGTGGTCTCTTTGGGAGTTTTCTTTTTTTCCTGTGACTCCATATATATTTTTGGATTGTGTTGTTTTCAATTTCTGATAAGACTGAAATTGGAAACTTAGTAAGGATTACATTGAATCTGCACATTGCTTTGGTAGCGCAGACATTTTAATTATTCTAATCCATGAACATGCGATAGCTTTCCATTTATTTTTGTTTTTTTTTCAAGTTCTTTCATCAATGTTTTATACTTTTCACTACACAAATCTTTCACCTTCTTAGTTAAGTTTATTCTTAAGTATACAAGTGCTTTAGAATTAATTACTCTGAATTATTCGAGCAAAGTTTGGAAAGTGTTTTTTTATATTTAAATTGGTTCCAGTTTTTATCAAGAAAAGCTATTAGACTTTGGTAAGTGCTTTTTCTGCATCAAGTGGGAAAATCATATGGTTTTTACTTTTCATTCTGTTAATATTGTGTATTTTACTGATTGACTTGCATATTCCTTTAATTTTTATTCTGTTAATGTTATGTATTGTACTGATTGATATCCATGTCATAAATCAGCCTGTGTTATAGGGACAAATTCCACTTGGTTATGATGTGTAATCTTTTTGAAGAGTTGTTGAATTTGACTTGTTTATATTTTATTGAGGATTACTAAATCTGTGTTCATCAGAGATAGTAATCCTATAGATTTTTTTTATTTTGTGGTTACTACTAAGTTAAGTTTAGCTTAGGTATCAGGTCATGCTGATCTCATAAAATATTTGTGAAAGTGTTAATTCAAGTGCTATATTTGGAAGAATTAGTAAAGGTAATAATACTTTTTTGAATGTTTGGGGGAACTCAGCTGTGAAACCATATAGATTAGGGCATTTCTTTGTTAGAAGTTTTTAAATTACTATTTGAATTTCTTTTTTATGTATCTGTTCAATCTATTCTTGATTCAATTATATTTTTTCTAGGAATTTATTCATTTCATCTAGTTTATCCAAATTGCTTGCATATAATTGTTCATAATAGTCTCTTATGATCCTTTTTACTTGTGCAGTGTGTGTTGTAATGTCACTACTATACTTTCATTTCTGATTTTATTTGAATCTTCTTTTGTCATAGTCTAGCCAGTGCTTTGTCAATATTGATTAATATTATTACAGTCAAACCTTGGATTGCAAGTAACTTGGTCTGTAAATGTTCCACAAGATGAGCAAGGATTTATAAGAAAATTTAACTTGATAAACACGTGATGTCTTGCAATATAAGTAGTACATCATACTAAACATCACATAGTCACTTCTGGTTCTCTTTCTCACTGCTTTGATATGTACATGCTTTGGATTATGTGCAGAATGAATTACTCTTACAAGCCAATGTTTTACTGTGTTGTTATGTTTGAAAAACAAGTAATTTTTTTTTATTTTCCCCATATGACTTTTCTGTTCTCTGTTGTATTTCTTTCTTCTTTTCTTCATCTATGTTATTTTTATATTTTTATTATCTATCTTTGCAGTACATAAGATTACAGTCATCATGGAGAGTATATATGTGTGTGTGTGTGTGTGTGTGTGTGTGTGTGTAAGTATATGAATTATATCTTAATTATTTTTATTTACCCTTCCTGATTCCTTCCACTTCACTTTTTCCATCTTTAAATCTTTTTCCAATTTTCAAAAGATCTTCCTATTTCCTACTGCCTACCTTTTATTTTACTCTATAAATTATTTGTACTTTGAGTTTCTCAAATAAGGGAAGTTATGTGATCTTTAAACTTGTGTGTCTGATTTATTTCATTTTATATTCTGGTTTCAAGGTGCATCCATTTTCCTACAAATGACTTAAATTTATCCCTCTTCCTTTTTTTTTTTTTTGGTACTGGGGATTGAACTCGGGTCCTTGTGCTTGCAAAGCAGGCCACTGAACCAATGAGCTAAATCCCCGGCTAAATTTATCCCTTTTTATGGCAGTGTAGTACTTTACTGTATGTGAAGACCACATTTTCTTTTTTCTCTTGAGTGTTGGGAGTACAGGCCTGTGCCACTACACCTAGCTCATAAATCTACTTGCTTATGATGTATAATCTTTTCAATGATTTGTTATATTCTGTTCTCCAGAATCTTAAGGACTTTTGTGTGTATTCCATTAGATATTGGTTTCTGATTTTCTTTTTTAGTTTGGTTTTGGACTCAAGGTATGCTAGTTTCCAAAAGTGTGTTTGGAAATACTTCTTCCCTTTCAGTTCCATTAAAGGCTTTAAGGAGTAAGTTCTTATGTAATTCTGTAGTGAATCCATTGGTACCTTTTTTATTGCTGCCTCAATTTTATTGCCTGTTATTGGACTGTTCAGGGTTTTTATATCTCTTGGTTCAGTTTTGTTAATTGATGTGTATCTAGATATCCATCCATTTCTTCTAGAATCTCCAATTGATAGTGTTCAAGTTTTCATAGTAGCTCCTAATTTTCTTCATTTTGGCAGTGTTTGTTGTGAATTTGCCTTTTTCATTTGTATTTGTATTGTTATGGGTCTCATCTTTTTGTTAAGATTGGCTTAGGGTTGTCTTTTTTTTTTTTTTTTTCTTGGTACTGGGGATCGAACTTGGGACTTTGCCTCTGCAAGGCAGGCAGTGGAACCACTGAGCTAAATCCCTGGCTCTTTTTGTTTGCTTTTGAAGAATGATTTCTTTGATTTATTGATTCTTTGTATTTTTAATATCAATTTCATTAATTTTTGTTGTGATTGTTATAGTTTCCTTCCTTACAGTGGGTTTAGAATTAGATTGTTCTTGTGTTTCTAGGACCTTGATGTGTATCATTATGTTATTTATTTGGGTTTGCTCTGTTTTTCTTGTGTGAGCATCAGTAGCAATATGCTTTTCTCTTAGGACTGCTTCTGGCCTGTAAGTTTTAGCACATTCTCTTGGAATTATCATGTGCTTGTAGGGTTTAATTTCTTCCATGATATATCTATTACTCATTGATGGTTCAAGACTTTTTCTTAATATCTAGGTACTTGCAAAATTTCTAGGTATCTTTTGTGATTGACTTATAGTTTTTTTTCCTCAGTGATTAAGCAAACTTTAGGTCTAGTATGTGGCCTATTTGGAGAAAGTTCCATGTGCTGCCAAGAATGTATCATGTTTTGGTAGGGTAAAACACATGGTATACGTCTATCAATTTTATTTGTTCAAAGGTGTGTTTCTACTTTGCGATTTCTTTTTTAATATTTTGCTCAGTTCATCTGTCTTTTTGTGAAAAATTGGGTAATGAGGTCCCCACTACAATTGTGTTGATGTTTATTTGATCTTTTATGTTCAGTAGTGTTTGTTTTATGAAGTTGGGTGCACCAGTATTTGACACATGTATATTTAAAGCCATTATCTCTTCTTGTCGAATTGTTCCTTTCACCAATATGTAACGTCTTTTGCCTCTTCTGATCAGTTTTCACTTGAAGTTCACTTTGTTTGTAAATAAGATAGCTATCACTTTTTGCTTTTACAGTCTTGATGCATGGAACATTGTTTTCTTTCCTTTGACTTGTTGTTTCTGGGGGGAGGGAATTAGGTAAGTCACTTGTGTATAGTGTACCATTTAGCTTTGTTAATGGATCCAGTCTGTGAATCTGTGTCTTTTGTTAAGGGAATTGAAGCTATTTAAATTGCAGTTATTACTGAAAGGTATTGACCTATTCCTGTCAATGCATTTTTTTGTTGTTGTTGATTCCTTTATTTTTTCTTTTTGTTTAGCTGATTATCCTGTTGCTGTATTATTCCATTAGACTTTTTGGCATTGTTGGCTTCACTGTTTCTCTTTCTAGGATATCCTTGAGAAGTTTTTGGAGTGCTGGTTTGGTAGTCATGAATTTTTTAAGGTGTTTTTTTAAATCACGGGATGTTCTTAATCTCTCCATCAATTTTGAAAGATAGTTTTGCAGGATATAGTAGTCTGGGCTGAAAGTTGTTTTCTTTTGGGGCTTGAAACACTTCGTTCCAAGTTCTCCTGGCTTTTAAGGCTTGTGTTGAGACGTCTGCTGTAATCTTTATTGGCTTACTTTATAAGTAATTTGTAGCTTTTCTCTGATAGCTTTTAAGGGTCTTTTTGTTGGACTTCTTGGATTTTTAGTATGATGTGTTATGGAGAAATTTTTTAGGTCATTGTTATTTGGGGTTCTATATGCATGGCTTACCTGAATGCATGGCTTACCTGAACGTTGAATTATTTCCTTATACTTGGAATGTTTTCTGCCATGATATTTGTAAACATACATTTTATTCTGTGCTCTATGTCTTCTGACTTTTCTATAATTCCAGTTAATTTTGTAAGTCTATTTTTTATGAATTTTAGCTGGCGTATCAATTTTCCTTGCTGTTTTGTTGTTTTTAAGTTATATCTGAGTATATGATCTATCTATCTTTTAATCTGATATTCTCTCACATTGATCAATTTTGCTGTTTATTCAAGAGAATTCTGTATCTCAAGGATTTTTGTTTGGTATTTTTTCATGGACTACAATTCTTCAGTACATTTGTCATTCATGTTTTAAATGGTTTTGGGAAGCTCTTTTAATTTTTTATTTGATCTTTAAACTAAGTGATCAGCTCATTTATTAGTTCTACTATCTGTTTGTATCATTTTTGAGTTCACCAAGCATCTTTGCTTCGTTCATATAATTTAGCCATTTGGTGTCTAATTTTTCTCTCCATTGGTGCTCCTTTCATGTGCTTGGCAGTTTTGAGTCATTTTGCTTCTTTGTTTTCTCATGTATCTAGTGTGTGTGTGTGTGTGTGTGCACGTGTGTGTGCCTGCTGAGGGTTGATGTCAAATAGAGTGAAAAGACTTTGTTGTTGTTATTAAGATCACTTTAGATTCTGCTCTCCAGTGATATGCTCTTGGCTTTGTTTGTCAAGAAATACTTTTTACTACTCTGAGATAGTCAGTTTCATGAGATTGGACCCAGTCACTGTGTTGTAAGGAGAGAATTCTTAGTGGTTGTAACAGTGTCAAAAGATTCAAACATACATCAGCCATAAACATTAAACCTTGTTTTAACAGTTTCATCCTTTTATCAATGCCCCTTACATATTGTACTATGCTGCTATTAACAGTCTGTGATGTGGACAGAGGGTGAAGGAAAGAGAAAGGAGAAAGGAAAGAGGTAAGTCAGAAGAAGAGAAGGAAAGTTATAGGTAAAAAATGGACAAAGAGGTCGAACCCTGGTGGAATTCTTTTTTTAGATGGAACAAAGGTCTGGTGTTGATGAGATTTGAGAGAATATTTGGAGTGGCCGGAGGAGGGATGCAGAAGGAAGAAAGTGTAGTAAGAGACTGGGGTAAACTGTGAGACTGTGGGAACCCATTAATATGTTTGTAATTAGTTTCGTTTGGGTCCTCTCTGCACAATTTTGGTAATGAGCCTTCCAGGCCCCTGAAGGATGCTAGTTAAGTTAAAACACTCATTAATTCTAATTCTCTTTCTCATATATGCAAGCACTTCCTATATTTATGTCTTATGAAAGGTAGACCAGGAGAGAGAGAGGATAAAGAGATAAGAAAATGGGAGAGAGAGAGAGAAGAAAAAAAATGAAGAAAAAAAGTTAAAAAAAGGAAGAAGAAATACCAAGAGAGCAGAGTAAGCAAAAAATGAAATAAACAGTAAAGAAGAAAGAACAATAAAAAACCCAAGACATATAAATAAGCAAACAAAAACCCTTCACACAGTTATTATAGCATAGAACCTAAATATCCATCCAATTTCCTTTAACTTCAGTCAGAATCTGATAACAAGCAGCTAAGCTGGTTTCCTCCTTATAGTCTGCTTAATTCTCTGTGGGAATGGGTAGGCCTATTGATCCAGACAGTTCTCTGGCCTACCTCTTGGCTGCAAGCCATGATCTGGGCATGGCTGCTTGTAGGCCTTTGAGTCTGTTCCAAGATTTAGCCACCTTAGGTAACTTGGGAATAAAAGCATGTTATACTCTTTGCCTAATAATACCTGGTTCTTTTTTTTTTTGGTGGTGGTGATGGTGGGTACCAGGGATCCAACTAAGGACCTTGCACTTACAAGGCAGGCCCAATGCCACTGAGCTAAATCCCTGGCCCAATACGTGGTTCTTTATCAGTTTCTACCAGGGACCTCCTACTCTTTTTTTTTTCTTTTTTATTGAATTTATTGGTACAATCTAGGTATACAACACAGTTACATTCATCATTGGGATTCTGTACCTTTACATAATAGGTCTTGATTCTCATTTTTTCCCCTTGTCCCTGCCCTCCCTTCACCCCTTCCTCCCTTCCCCATTTACAAACACTTTATTTCCATTTTTTCAGTTTCTCATATTTTTTTCCTCTCCCTTATTACCTTTCCCCCACCCTTCCCACATTCCCTACACCTTTAGCCCTTTACTTCCTATTTCACATTATTAATTATCACATTAGGATCCCGTGTACTATTATAGTTTTTCACACCAAAGAAACTATTTGGTATTTCATTTAAAGAAATCTCTGTATGAACATTAAAAATAGGGAATCCTAAAATAAAACTAAAAAAGGAAAGTAAAAGAGAAAAGGCAATGATGAAACATTGAAATAGGGACCTCCTACTCTTGCTTCTTACACTTTAGGGCAAATCCAGAGTTCATGTCTGTGTTCTCCCTTCATGGGCCTTTTGCCTAGTGCATCATCAGGAGCCCTCTCTGTCTCCTGATCCATGGCCCCTCCTCAGTAACTGACCTAAGAACTCCATAGTCTAACCCACAGAACTTGGCGATACCAGGCTCAGCACAGGTCTTCTTTTCCTGGTGTGAGACTCTGGATGGTGGGCAATGAACAGGGTTTCACACCTCTCAGGTCTCCTCAGTGTTTGCTGGAACCATAAAGGACCTGCCCTGGTTTAGCTCTGCTGAATCTCACTTTTTTCCCTGGGTCTCCTGGGATGCAGTCTGTAGCTCCTCATCAGCGGGTTCAGTGGCTCAGAGTACTCCAGGATAGTGCTCCAGGTGCTTGGTAGCCCTCCACTGGGGGCAGGGGAATTCACTTGCTTGTACGGGATAGTGGGAAGCAGGTGTAGCACTGTGTCAGATCTCTCCTATGGTGAACACTTACTTTGGTCTGGCTCTGCTATATCTCCCTTTCTCTCCACTGTCTCCCAGGATGCAGTCCCTGCCAGTGAGTTCTGTGTTGCCTACAGCCCACAGTGTGTAGCTGCACTCTACTTACGGTGACGCTTCCCTTGCTGACACTGAATGACTTCATTGATTTTTCTTTTATTTTCTCTTACTGGGTCATTGTAAAAGACCTGTCTTCACAGATTCTTCTGATTCACCTACTATGTGAAGCTAGGTTCAACAGCACAGGGAAACCAGGAATGGTAGAGTACAGCTGTGGTTGGTACTGTAGGGGTGGAGGAATGAAGTGATAGCTATACTTCCCAGAGAGACTGGATACTTCATCAGCTCATATTGTGCTGGGCTACAACCCCAGAGGCAAGGTTGTGCAGCTGTTTGCCCCAAAGGGTGGAGTGGCATAGCTCAGACAAAGTTCTTTCTCTGAAGCAAAGGGTACCTCTCAGTTCAAGTACATGGGGCACAACTGCTCCGCTGGGCTGGGGCTGTGGGTCTCTGATGGTCTGGGTGTTGCATGTACCAGGGATGTACTAGTGGGCCTAGGTTCTGAGTAGCTGAAAGGCAGGACATGGTAGTAACTAGGAAAGGAGTACCTCTTAATGCAGCTTGTTTCCATGAGGTAGGGATCTGTAACAGCTTAGCTAGGCAGTTATGTATTGCCATGTGTGCAGGTGTTGCAGTGGAATGGGCCAATAGTCCAGGCTCTTGTGTATGATGAGGAAATAATTTTCTAGTCTATACCAAGTAGAAAGTAGCAAGTAGCTGCATTTATTGAAAAATTATGGGAAGCTGTGCTCAGGGCAAGTCCGTGCTACCCTAAGATAAGGCACAGACAGAAAAACGTGCTGGGGTGACAAAAAAACACTATACCTGGGTCAGAGTACACAAAAGTAGCAATAGCAATAGCAACAAAAGCAACAGAAAAGTTAAGCTTTTGGGATTTAAAGGATATGTACGTCATCTTAGTTGAAGATCAACCTGAATCTGTAGGTGTGACTGATAGGAATGATTGACAGGATACTGAGTCATCTTAGGGGCTGTCAACATGCATACTTGTCCCAGAATTCAATCTGATATTTATATATATGACATGTACTGTACATTCATGAACTTGTAATGAGATGGAAGTAGGGTAAGTATGAACAGAAGGTCAGGCTACAAGATCTAGCACACATGTGCTCTTGCCTAGAACATCAGAGACCTCCTGAGTTTTGTTATTTTATTTTCTACCTTTCTTAGGACAATGGAAGCAGGAATAACCATAGGGTACTGTTTAGAATTAAATAGAGGGAAGGGAGTGATTCCCTCAGCTCCACTGTTTCTAACTGTATTACAGACATGGTGCAGTCTGTGATGGCAGAACCTCAGAGATGTGATGGCTACAGGCCTCTGGAACAGAATGCACTCAAGCAGTGGCTCTGTTTCAACATGAGCAGTAGGAACCAGAACAAAATGTGGGCTCCTTTTCTGGAGTAGTGCAGTGTGAATGCCATCATAGGCAGATTGCTAAGTGAACTCAGGGCTTATGAGAACTGCAGGATTCTCCAAAAGCAAAGACTGCAAGTGTCTGTGGCAGGGATGAGGGCCATCTGCATACCTTTTCCCTGCAGGGAGAAGTCCCTTTTGGTTCTAACTTAGGCATGGAGGAGCAGAGGCAAAGTGCTTTCTTCTCTATCTAGGCATCCCAAGTTGTACTTTACAGGATTTCTTCCACTTTCATTTTGTACTATATTCCAGTGTTCTCTTTTAGTCACTGTCTTAGTTACTTTTCTCTCATTGCTGAGACAAAATATCTGAAACCCAAAATTAAAGGGAGAAAGGTTTATTTAGCTCACAGTTTGTAGAGATTTCAGTCCATTATCAGCTGGCTTCAAGGCACGATGACACATGCTAGAGAGGCAACAGTTCATGGCAGTGGAAGACAGCAGAAGCAACAAGGGAGCTTTACAGTATCTTTCTGCTCTTTTTATTTTATTCAGACTACATAGGGCAGGTAGCACTCACACCCTTAATTCTAGTGCCCTCAGACCTATCCCCACCATGAATTAGTCACGTACTCTAGATCCAGCCACCTCTGAAAAAGTATGAGACTTTGGGGGGACATATAAACACAAGCCATAACAGCACACTCTTCAAAATATAGCTGTTTGCAAGGCATGGTCGCACATGCCTATAATCCCAGCACCTTCAGAGACTGAGGCAGGAAGATTTCAAATTGAAGATCAGCCTGGGAAACTTAGACACATTTTCAAAGTAAAAAGTGAAAAGGCTGAAGGGCTGAAGATTACTTCAGTGTAAAGTGCCCCTGTGTTTGATCCCTATAACAACAATAAACAATTGATGTAATTGTTTATTGTCTTGGTCCTTTTCAAGGCATAGGGGTGGGGGAAGAGCATTAGGCACATTAGGTTGATAATCTTGCTTGTGAATCTTCTTGTGCTTTCTCAACATAAAAGATCTAGAACATATGGGAGTAGTGGGGGTGGGAACATGACATGGCAAGAAGGCCCATGGTTGTGTGATTAGAGTTTCTTTATTCACAGATTTCCTTAGGAGTAAGAATTCTTTTCCAAGTCAGAGTGGACCCACCAAGTAAATGCTTTCTCTGGCAGCCTAGTATTCTCTGCCTGGATATGGGGAAATCCATCCATTCTCTTCTTTGCTCTGGGATGAGATTATAAATGTTAAGACATTGTTTAAGTTAGCCTTAGGAAGGCTGCATTTCCATAGAATGTGAAATCATAAATGTTTCTGGTGGTTTTATATTTCACTGTTATGCATAACTTCATGGAGAGTTTATTTTCTATTTGTGACCTCAGATCCTGCAGCAGTTATATTGTATGCTAGCCTCAAACTAGATTTTTCAGCAGATTTCTGAATTTTGGACCTATCGAATTAATTTGATTCATATTATTAAAATGCTCTTTTCACATTAGTTTCTTCTATTACTGCAATACTCAAAAATTTGTGAACGAAGAAACCATACTTTTAAAGGCTATCCCAGAAAACCTTCTTCAGTATTTATGGTGTTATAAAAATGGACATCGATTCACAGCTGGGCTTTATCCAAGTTCTACTATCCAGATGTCTGTATGAAACAGACATTACTTTGTTTCAGGACTCAGAGAATATTTTGAAAGTAATACTAACACAAACTTACAGAAAATTCAAACAACAGCATATTTAAAATAAAAAGTGAATATATAATGCTCCCATTTCCCTATCCCCACCATATTACTCTTCAAAGTAACTTTTATTACATTAATGTCTTGCCTTCCAAGCATTTTCTATGTAACTGGATAAGAAAGTAAATAAATAAACAGTAATGAGAAAAATAAAATTAAAGTGCATACTGATTTGGTTTCCATTTTGATATTTTCTCACTCTAATTAGAGTTTTGAGTACCCAGAATAAACTACCATGAAAGAAACTTAATTTTACAGTGTGCTTAATTTTAAACATTATGTATACTTTTAAATTACTTTAAATTGTGTTAAATTTAATTTAAAGTGCATAGGGATATTGGTATAAGCTTGGAAAACTGTCAGAAAGTATCAACTAAAGTTAAAAATTTACTTACCTACCAGCTCCCTACTGTGGGTATATAGCTGAAAGTATGTGTTAGAATGTTCATAGTATCATTATATATAATGGCCCCCAAATATAAACATAAATGTGCTCCAATAGTAGAATGGATAAAGAAACTAGTATAGTCATAGTCATACAGAGTAATAAAACACAGTAACAGTAAAAAGATTGTGATTTTGGGGTAAAATTAAATAACTGAAGCCAAATACATAGAAATGTACATGTAGGATTGTGTTTAAAGGAAGTTCAGAAATAGGCAGAAAATAATCTGTTGTGATAGAGATCAAAGTAATGGTTTACCTTTTCCTGACTTTTGACTGGATAGGTGTCTTCTGGAAAGCTTGGATGTATTCTAGTGCTTGATCTGGGTAGTAATTACATGGATAGTCATATATATAAAATTATTTGAACTGTGTGCTTAAGATATGTGTACTTTACTGTCAGCTCATACTCTCACTTTTCACTGCCATTATACTGGAGACACCTGAGTTTGGAGTTGCTCATGTTTTGGGCAGGTGGCTTCTTCTTTGGTGCAGGGCTTTTTCATATATTCTAAGCAAAGACTTTTCCAGGGCTGGGGATAAGTTTTTATTTATTTATTTTTTATTCCATCAATCGGCACTCTTCCATTTCTCTTTTACTTCCAGGAATTTATTCTTCATTAAATTAAAAAGAAGTGCATGATAAGTCAGAATTCAATTATTACTATAATTACTTAAATATTCTTATCTAACACTGCTTTGTTTCCTGATAAAACTGTAGAAGTATATTTAGGTCTCCTAGCTGGAAGTTATGTTCATGTTGTATTATAACATGTAGGAATTCTTTTCATTTAGGCAGAGAGTTTCTTTTTGGTGATGCTGACATTGTTCTGAAATTACATAGCACTGATTGCTGTACTAGTGTGTGAATATATGATAACCCACCAGATTATAAATTTTATGCTATATGAATTATATGTAATAAAACTTTTCTTTAAAAACACACTCTTAGAAAATATTATAAAAATAAAATATTTGGACAATGTTTAAAGATAAATGAGAGAATGCAAAATATAGGAAATTGGTAAAGAAGAAACTTGAGACTTCCCTAGATGTGAAGAAAGCCATTTTAACCTGAATGGGCTTACTGAGCAGCAAATAGAAATAATTTTTAAAATTTCTCTAAGTTAGACACAGTCACTGTGATTCCCAGAGTACTAGAGAAGGAGAGGATTCTTACGAGATCTCGAGATCTCAAGATGAAAAAAACTAATCTACAAAGGAACCAGTAATGAGACAAGCACATATTTCTCATCAGCAACTCCTGAATACCAGAAGATGACGAAGCAATATATTATCTTCAACCAAGAAGTCTAATCCCAAATATACTGTGACTAAACTATGAGGGCAAGAATCATTTTTTTCAGACAATAGATATGCTTTTCTGAGGAAATTACTTGAGGACCTCCACCAAAACAAGGTGATACACCAAGAAAGAAATACCAAGGCCTTAAGAAAACAATGATCCAACTGTAGAAAGCAATCAAAGGAGTTTCTGGTTGATGCCTATGAATAAAGGCGAGAGTCCGTCTGCCTCAATAGGACAGGAGGCTGACAGAGTTTGAGAAGTGTTGAGTATGAGGAACTCCAAAGACAAAATAGTGTATTTAAGATTAGAATAGTTTAAAGCTTTGATTAAGGTAGATAATGAAAACAAAACAAAAGAAAATGAAACACTCTTTTTTTTAAAAGACCAAAAAAAATATTTATGTGAATGATGAAATGTAATTATAGTGCGTAATTTGGCTTTGTTGTAAAGTTATATAATTTATTTTATAATGATGTAAACATTATTGATTGATTTTTTAACTTTTAGAATCATACTTATAGAAAAAGCACGATACTGAATTATAGTTATGGAATAAACCGTGAATACTATCAATCTTGACAGAGTAAAAATAAAAATACAGGTGTTTTAAAAGATGGAACGGTCAAAAGAGGAGTGAAAGGACAGTTAAGGGACTAAATATCCTCTTCTTAGATCTTGAACAGCCCTGTGATACCGTCTATAGTTGAAACCAAAAAAGAAACCTTAAGCATATAATGTAAATTATAAAAATAACCAACAGATGAGGCAAAAAGATACTGAATTACTTTGTCTGCTTAGAGACTATGTCATAATCTCTTTGTTGGTGTGCTCCTATCCCTCTTTTCTTGCTTTTTATCATTCTCACAGAATCTCCTGTCAAGAGGACATAAACACTTGTGCTCAGGTAGCCTCTTGAGCCTTTTGTACATTATTTACAAAACTCCTAAGCCATCTTCATACACAAAATTCTGGCTCTTTTATGTTAGCTATTGAACTGACATTCCAAGTTTTCTCTAATAGTGCTGTCTACCAGTAAGTAGTTTAATTTTAGTAACATTGCCTCTTTGTCTATTTATTGGTAGGAGTTACTTAAATGCATTCCTGAAAATTTTCTATTTTCCAAAATTATATGCTAGTATCAGGGCTCATGGTGAAAAAAGTTAACAATCAGTGGTAGCCCTTGCGAAAGTCTATGCAACTTTGTAATCAGAGCATTGACAAGAGCAATAGAATCTTGATAAAAAATTCTAACAGTTAAAAAGACATACATAAATATTACAGCAAATGTTCACTTGATGTAAACAAAAGAGTTGAAGGTAGCTCCTTGGAAGTTGGTACAGGAGAAGTCTAGGTTGTTTTGTTATGGAGGCAAAAAGGCAGTATGCAACAAAGATCAGGATGAATTGAACAGGAAGTACTTGGAAGATGGGTCATATGGCCAGTAGAGCCAAGAGGAAGAGCTGGGGGTGACAGGTGCTTCTTGAACTATGCAGTTCTTTCTGTGGCTGTGGTGTTCAGCTGTGTTCATTTGCTTTGTGCTCAGCAGCTGTTATTTGATGGTACCAAATATTTAAATAATGGGAAAAATTCACAAATGAACAGTATGTCTTATTAACATTTTTCCTGTTTGCCAATTGTGTATAAATTAGTAAGGCAGAGTCTTAGCAGAATATATTATATTTAAATGTTTCAATATACTTTGCCTTTATCCTGGTAGAAAATGATTGAAAAGGAGGAAAATTAAATGCTGATATTGATTTTTGGGACTGGAAGTCTTGTAAAACCCGTAAGTCTACTTAATCAGGTTCCACACATCACATAATAATTCATGTTTGCAGGAATATGATGAATAAAAAAGTGCAATGATATTATGGCTACTTCTTATATCAAGAAGTTTTTTTTTATTTTTATAAATAGTAAAATAATATAATCTGTATTAGACAGAATTTCTGTTGGTGGTTGCCCTCTCCCCTCATGATAGCTATAAGATTAAATCAAACATTGCACTGATAAAATTCTATTTAAGAATGCCAATGAAGAATGAGATATATGTAGATATTTTAAACATATTTTACTAAGCCACAAAACAGGGTGAGCAAGCTATTATTTGCTGCATATGCAGTAATGTGAATAGGTTTAATATAGCATTTGAATTCAATTAAACCAATATTTTAAGGGTTACAGAGACTATTAAAATAAAATGTTATATTATTTTATTTTCCAAATTTGTACCCGTTTCCTCAAGAGCTAATTATATTGAAATGAGTTATAAAAAACTTATTTAATGTTAAGTGAAAGAAATCAGACATTCAAGTTAAATATTGCATATTTAATATTGAGTTTCTCTGAGAAACTCAAAATATAAATAAAAATCAAAATAAAAAATAGATAATAGGAATTACTGAGATCTTTGTCAGGGTGGTAGGGGATGAAGAGGTGGAGGGAGGAGAAAGGGAGGAAAGGGTAAGAGGATTAAAAAAAGGAGTTAACTGTACTGTATACCTAACATGTACCTATAAACTTAATGAGAGGAAAAAAAAAAGGAATTAAGATGTATTAGGTACATGTACTAAATCCCCACAAAGAATGTAAACATTATGTACTACAAACATGTACCAATAAAAAATAGAGAATTGGTGGCTGATAGAGCTTTATATTTCTCTAAGCTAAATTGAAATATGGTGCCTGTTTTTCTTTCTTTAAAATAAGAAAAATATAAAATTTAATAGCATTTCTTAGCTGAAAACTACTTTTCAAATGTCAAATTGTCATTTTCTAAAAGATGTATAGTATGCAGTCAATATAAAATAAGCTTTGTTTTGTGGTTCTAAAAAATGTGTTGCAAAGCCTTCTGGGGTGACGTTTTAAAATTACCATGTAAAGCTGCCTGACAAATGTTTTTTTTTTTTTTTGTAAAGTTAGGTATGGGTAAATGTTCTACCCATTACTTTTCAACATCTGTTTCTAGTTGCTTGTTGCTTAGTTAATGTGAAGTAAGAAGCTTTTTTTTTTTCAAATTATGAATCCCACTACAACATTTTTTAGTTTTCAGTTAGTTGGTTTTCATTTGTTTTATTTTTTTTTGTAAGGTTGTGACAAAATGTAAATTTTGAGAATGTCAGAAGTCTATATTTTAAAGCATCTTCATACAGTATTTTTTTTTTACTAAGTCTCAGCATGTTAATGGATTTTTAGGAAGAAAAATTGTGCTTTCATGACATCTAATGCAGTGTTAGTTGCATACGTGTGTAAGAAAAGGATATACAGTACTGTATAAAAGGCTACAGCTTGCTTCTTTGCAAATGAGGAATGAGTCCATGTTTTGGCAAGGGAGCAAAGAAACCAGTGAGACTGACCTCCCTACTTACCATTCATGCTGCTCTTTCTCTTCAAATGCTTACTTACTCTGACCAGTTGGCAAAAAAGAACTTTGAAATTTTAATCTCTTCAAAAATTAATGAAAATATAGAAATATATGCTACAGGCTTTTGAGCTTCTTATGGCAAGGTCTTTATTTTTGTGAGTATATAATGATCTGTAGCAAAAACTATGAAGTGATACCTGCTTTTTAACATTGCATAAGACACTATGCTGTCAGCCCTCTGACAGTGCTTACAGGTACAGCTCATATCTTGTTGGTTATCTCATGATGTTACCATGAAACTCAGAAAGGGGCATATGTGCTTAATCACTTTGTAAGGCATAAAGTGCTAGGTAAATGTATGTGGATTCCCTGGCAATAATAAAAATTAGTTGTAATAACGAATGAATTTGAATTTCAGTGTCAGAGAATGATCCACAAATAGGTCATGTGTGAGAATTGTAAAAATGGTTTACTTATTGCCTCCTTTTTACCTGAGGGGGAGAATTTGCTACTTAGAAGTCTTGTGCAAGACACTTGAAGGCATGAAATTTAACAGATTGGTGAATGGGAGGAGAATCAGTCACAGTATTTTTATAGATAGAAGTCGGACTTGGAGGCTCCACAGGAGTACAGCAATAAATTATGTGTTTTATATAATATGTGTATGTGTTTTGTACAGTATTTATCCTTTTATGAGCTGGGTTCTCTTGCTTTAAATCTAGGATACCATTGTATTGTGTGTTTTATGGCAAGCCAAAACCTTTCTTATTATATCCTATTTTCTAGTGTTTTGTCACCCTAGTTTTCTATACTTTTTTGTTCCATGTAACAGGCACCTTTTACCCTCATGAATATTATGAGCCCACTGATATCAGTGATAAAGTTTTAGCTATAGTCATAACAGGTTTCTCTATGTAACTATAAATCTTAGCTTTTTGATTTTTGAGTTCCCAGAGACACACCAAGTTGAGCTCAAGAATTGTTTATTTGCATGACTTAGAAATTTTTTCAGGTATTAAGGAATTATAAAGTGAATTAGTAATATTACCTTGGTCAGATCCCATAACATCTGCTTCCTTACTTGCAAAATACAGGTAATACTATCAGCTTTGCTGTTGTCACCATGTTGTTTGAAAAATAGTAACTTAGGAAAGCTTGCAAATACAAATTCTGTACAAATACCAGACAGCAGTATTATTCATGGCATCCTCATAATTTTTACTCTTCTCAGAAGAGGATATGCTGATTAATTATTATGTTTCTCCAGGGAGAGTTACTCCAGGGCAGCTCACATCTTATATTCAGCTCTTCAAGAACAACCTCAAAGCTCTAAGGAATCATTGTGGGATCCTCCAGCTTGGGCTGGCTACAGTTCAAACTTTGAAACACCCACAGACTGCCAAGTGGGACAACTTTCTGGCACTTGAAAGGCTTCTTCTTCAGGTATGTTGCTATAGGATATTGTTGGCTATTAATAATTATAGTTTTCACTACCAGGGGAAAACTTTGATATTATAGTCTTGACAATATATCATATTGTTGAAATGTGACCCATGTTGAATTCTCTAAGTGCTCCCAAATAAAAATTCAAGTACATAGAGACTTTGTCCACACCCATTTAAAAAAAATTTTTGACAGTGATACCTTTGATTTCTTACTCCTAAGAATTTTCTTTTGGATATTTGACTAACCTTTGAAACTTCTTTTCAATTTTATGCCACTTGGATTCTTCTTGATATTTATGGCTAGTTCCTTTTTTACTTTCTCTGTAAAATATTGCTGCTATTGACATTTCTTCTCATATGAATGATTCTCTAATCCTTAAAAAATATAGAGCATGTACTACAAAATGGTATTTAGCAAAAGATGAAGAGAGTTGAACTCCATTTGTAGTGCTGATGCAAAGATTTGTGCTTGGGGAGGTAACTTTTCATGGTCAATGAAATGTATTCCTGGGAAGTTAAAAATTTTTTTTGTATTGCAAAATATAAATTATAAAGTATTTAAAATACTTTTAAAAAGTATAAATATTATAAAGTATAAACATAAGCAAAATGACAAATATCTCTGTACTATCTAAATAGACAATACAGTTTTTCCTTTTGCCATTTCTCTTACTTCTTTTCATTAAAGAAATAAAATGAGACAAAGTTATTCTGGTTCCATATAAATTTTTGGATTCTTTTTGAAAGTTCTGTGAGGAAGGTTGTTGGCATTCCGATTGGAACTGTATTAAATCTGTATATCAGTTTTGAAAGTATGGCCATTTTGACTTATTTATTTATTTATTTTTGGTACCGGGGATCACACTCTGGACCTTGAGGGTGGGAGGCAGGAGGTGGAAGCCCGGCCCTATTTTGACCTATTTAGGAACAGGAGATATCTTTCCATTTTCTGATGTCTTCTTTGATTTATTTTTTTCAAAATACTATATATTATGTAGAGATCTTTCATTTTCTGGTAGGTTAGGGTAATTAGGTATTTCATTTTCTTGTAGTATTTAATTTTTTTCAAATTGTGAATGATATTGTTTTATTAATTTCTTCTCCCTGAGTTCATCCTTGGAGCACTATTAATTTTTATGCATTGATTTTATAATCTGCTACATTGCTGGAATTAGTTATTAATCTTAGGAGTCTTTTGGTAGATTATTTTGGGTCTTCTCTATAAAGGATCATATCATCAGTGAATAATGATAGTTTAACTTCTTTCTCTCCTATATATGTCTCTTTTATTTCTTTCTCTTGTCTGATTGCTCTGGCTAATATTTTGAAGAGGGATGATGATAATGGACATCCTCATTTGGTTCCTGATTTTATAGGGAATACTTTCAATTTTTCCTGATTTTGTGTGATATCAGCAATAGTTCTCTCATGAATAACTTTTATCTGATTGAGATAAAAAAGTCTAACTCTAAATTTTTCTCCAGGGTTTTTAAAACTCCTGAATGTATGTTAGATTTTGTCAAAGGTTTTTTCTGCATCTATTGAAATGATCCTGTGATTTTTGTCTTTACTTCTTTTTATGTGATGTGTTACATTTATTGATTTGTGTATCTTGAACTGTCCTTGTTTCACTGGAATGAAGCTTACTTGATCATGATGTATGTATGACCTTTTTGATCATTTGTTGCATCTACTTGACACTATCTTGTCGAGGATTTTTGTGTCCATGTTCATTAAGAGATTGGCCTCTAGTTGCCTTTTTCATTTGGGTCATTTTTTGGTTTTGGAATTAGGGTAATGGTAACTTCCAGGAATTACTTTGGGAGTGCTCCTTCCTTTTCAATATTATTAACAAGTTTAAAGAGTGTTGGTGTTAGATCTTCCCTGAAGTTCTTGTACAATACAGCAGTGAATCCAGTGGTATCTGACCTTTTCTTAGTTGGTAGACTTTTTTTATTCTTACTTCAATTCCACTGCCTATTATTGTTATTACTCAAGGTTTTTATATCTTCTTAGTTCAGTTTTCACAGTTCATCTGTATTATGAATCTGTCCATTTCTTCTGAATTTTTAAATTTTTTTGGAGTCCAGATTTTCAATGTTGTTGCTAACCATCTTCTGGATCTAGACAAGGTACCTTGTGATTTTACCCTTTTCATTTCAAACTGCATTGATTTGAGTCTTTGCTTTTTTGGTAAGATTTGCCAGGGATTTATAGATTTTATTTTGTCTTGTATAGAGCAAGCTCTTTTGTATTTTTCTTTTGTCTCAGTTTCATTAATTTTGGCTCTGACCTTAATAATTTCTTTCCTTGTAGCTTTGGATTTGGATTGTTCTTGTTTTTCTAGTACCTTAAAGTACATCATACTGTTTCTAATTTGGGTTTTCGCTGTTATTTTGATGTGAGCATCTTTTTGATGTAAGCATTCCTCTTAGAACTGCTGTCATTGTAGCCTATACATTCTGTTATGTTTTTTGACCTGGGATCATGCATTTGTATAATTTCTGTGGCTTCTTTTGCCATTGATTTTTAGTGTCATTGCACTGTGATATGCATGATAATTTTGATTATTTTGTACTTTATTGGCTAATATATCATCTATTTTGGAGAAGTCCCATGAGCTACTGAGGACAATCTATTCTGTTCTTATTGGGTGAAATGCTGTAGATATCAATTAAGTCCATTTGTTTGAAGGTTTTGTTTAGCTCTCCTATTTTTCTGTTGAGATTTTGTGTAGTTAATCTATTTGTGACAGTGGTGTATAGAGGTCCCCCATTTTAATTAGGTTGATGTTTATTTGATCTTGGATATCCTCACCTGCTCAGGCTTTGACACTGTCCTGGTATGCTATTCGTTCCCCCAACCTGTATATGGATATCTTTTGATTCTGAAAACCTAAACAGAGCTGCTGCTGTGTACCCTTCTCTGAATCTCCTCCTCAAGATGTCTCCTTCACCTCTCTGTTAACCTTGTCTCTGTAATAAAGTACTTTAGAATGCCACCTTGAGAAGAGGAAATACTTGTGTTAGCTCATAGTTACAAAGGCTTCAATCCATGGCCAGTTAGTTCCATTGCTTTTAGGTCTGTGGTAAGGCAGAAACATCATGGCAACAAGGTTTGGTTGAGGAAAGATGCTCTCCTCATGGTATCCAGGAAGCAGAGAGAGAAGGAAAGAGCCTAAGAGGAAGCAACTGGGGACCAGATGTTGTCTCCAAGGTCACATTCTCATGATCCTCCATTTCAACTAGGTCCACCTCTTGTTCCTATCACTTCTGATAATGCCATCAAATTATGATCTTATCAGTGGATTAATTCCCTGGTGGTTAGAGCCCTCATCATCTAATCACTTCCTAGAAGCTCATCAACAAACCAAGACTTCAACACAGTGAGCTTTTGCGGGGATATACCATACCATAACAACCACCTTTGGGTACAGTTAGTAGTCAGGGTTTAGGCAAGGGAATACATTAAATACAGGACACATAATTTATAAGGTTATTTTATGGTAATTACCCAGAGTCAAATGCAAAGGAGTACAAGAGAGATTAACTGCATACTAGAGGTCTAAAGTTCCAGCTGAGGGCCTGTATCCCAGCAATTTCCCATATAAGTCTAGCTAAAGGTTCAGAGTCCAAGACATTGTCCTCCAAGAGCCCTCAGCAATGTCTCATGCTTGTCTGTATTGACGATCTGCACTTGGAAGGCCCAGGCCAGTGATGGAAGCCAGAAAATGTATGCCGGTGATATGATGGATTTGTGCTACCAAGCTGAGGGTTCCACATTGGAGCCAGGAAGTGATGCTTATGGTGAAGATCAGAGATTCACTGATAAAAACAACAGCCATTCCCACTGACAGCAAGGCCCTGAGCTTCTTCTGTGATAAGAACAGCCTAGTTTGCATCAGGAAAACTATCTGCAGCAAGCTTCTCCTAGAAAATCAACAGACCAAAATCTTCCCCTTCAGTTCTCTTTTCATGACAACAATCCTCAGGTGGATCTTCCACACCTAGACCATGCTGATTTAGTTCACCTGGTCATTACAAGTTTGGCCATTAATCCTACAGGTCCTGGTTGTCATGTGGACTTATTCCTCAGGTTCTATTACTGGGGCCTGCCCACCCTATACTACACCTGGAGGCTTCTGCTTTTATCTTCATTTCCTACAACCCATGCTTAGCCTTGCCTCCCTTAGATGACTTCCTCTAAAGTGAGCCTCTCCATAATTGAATAAAAATGTTTAAAAACAAGGCCAGACAAAAATTTTCTCCTAAAAAAAAGATAACCTGTCAACTTATTAAAGTTTTCTGAAGAAACTTGATGAAATATTAATTCTAAGCCATTTTATATTTATGATTATGTAATTTTTAGAATCTCTTATTGCATAATAGACTGCTAGACTATTTTATTGATATGATGATGGTATTTGGTGTGGTTTCTTCATTGAGTGGAAAAGAATTTAAAAGACTAGGGAAAAGAAGTAAACGTTTAAAAGGTGAAAACTCTTCTTTTGTCGTATTGCATATCACCCTGGCTAGCACTGGGTTCTCAGTCATTTCTTGGTCATTTACAAGTCAGTGTTTCAGCATAGACAAACTTATACACTGGCTGTTGTAATTGCTTTTTGTTTATTAACATGTTTATTTTATGTAGTATGCACTCATCCTTTAGTTTAATGTTATAATATATGGTCAGCTATCCCTTTTACAGACTTTGGTTAGAAAGTGGATCACATGAGTTTATTTTGACCATGAAGGCAACATTTAGCTTTTTCCAAGGGCGTGAGAGGCACCAAGAAATCCCAACCAGAAATGAGAATTGTTTATTTTTTTGGAAATTCGTTTCTACCTCTTTCTACCAGGCCTCCATTACTGAAACCTCAATGTTGATTCTATGGCCTAAGTAACATTATAGACAACCTTGGTCAAGAAAAAGAAAGTGGTACTGGAAATCAGCTCAGAATGGTTACAGTCATGGATTGTTCTCACTGCAGGCTTGTGGGTCAGTGGTTTTGGTGATCTAATGGTAAGTCAACAACAGAGTTGAAGACTGTTCAGAAAGATCTACATTTGAAGCAGGCTCTGTACTATGATGGGTTCATGAATTTAATTAAGAAAGTTGCTCAAAAGAGAAACTCTTTGGGAAAATCTAATATTTATTACCAGTAAATATACTTTTAAAGCCAAAGGAGATAAGTTGTCTGTGTTTCTTGTTTTCTCTTATTTTTCAGTATCAAAGGCAGTGGTTTAGACACTGCCTAAATGTGTTCCAATTTTTGAACAATTCTGTTTCTGTTTAAAAGAATAACAAATTTAACCTGAACATAAACATGTTTATTATGCTTTTAATGAGTGTGTTCATAAAGTGGCTTGTGTGTGTGTGTGTGTGTGTG
>NW_022900947.1:39684699-39691633 GCF_012274545.1 Fukomys damarensis | reverse complement strand
TCATTTTTGAGACAGGGTCTTACTATGTAGTTCAGGCTGGCCTTGAACTCAGTATCTAGGCCAGCCTAGCCTCATAGTGATCTCCCTGCCTCAGCTTCCTAAATGCTATGATTACAGGCTGGCACTACCATGCCAGGCTCTTCTCTTTTTATTATTTAAAATTACTTGTATTTTTTGTTTAAAAGGATTTACTTTGATTTTTAAATTTTAATTAATTTCATTTGATATAAAAACCAAAAATTGTGTATATTGATAATATCTTTTGATACATGTATACATCACATAATGTTTAAATGAGTTTAAACATATGTGTCTTCTCAAACATTTATAATTTCTTCATGGTCAATACTTTTAAATCATTTCTTCTAGTTTTTTGATGTGTGGTATGTAATTGTTCCCAGCAGTCACCTTACTGTGCACTAGCTTACCAGAATATCTTGCTTCTATAGTTTTGCTTTATTTTAATCACATATACATTTACTTAATTTGGTGGTAAGGATATGAAAAATTCCCTTTTATTTATAGTATAGCAAGAAAGTTTGAGTTTATTTCCTCATCTAAATAGAAATATCTACCTCATGGTATTATTGTCAAACTTAGTGAGATTATATATGTACACCATTAAGTACGATGTTGAACGTATAGTAAGTACTCAATAAATGTTTTTTGTTATTTATTCTTTTAGATGAGCTCTGAATATTAAAAATGCCAATTTATTTTGAGTAATGCCTTTGGTATATTCTCATCTCCATTTTTCCAAATTAAAATTTATTGAGAAAGAAGGAGTATGACACTTAAAAATGTTGCTATCCTTTTATATTTATTGTTTGATAATATTTAACAGTGTTTTTCTTTACATATGCAGTGTAAAGCTTATTTTAATGCTAATTGTCATAGGAAAAAGGTTTTATTGAGTATAGTATAATTTACTGTGGTTATAAAATGCTAGCAAAACTATGGAGTAAGGGAGCAGCTGTGTTTATAATTCCTAAAGCACATGCTTTATAAATATATATATATTATCCATTTCCAGTTGTTTCTTTAGGCAGAATTTATATTTTACATAAAAGTCTTAATTGGAAAATGATTTTTAAATAAAATATGGAAGAAATAAAAATCACTAACAGTAATCCATATATAATATTGTTTTAGTTTTAAATTTTATCTATCTTTGCATGAAAAATAGGTATACTACTGTTTTACTTGCCAAAGTAGTTTTTAATAGATAGGACTCATTTTTTAATACATTAAATTTTAGATTACATATTTCTAAATCAAACTGAGTTTACCTAAAGTACATAATAGTGTGTCTGCTGATTCTATAACAAATTGTGGCTTCTCTAAGGCCTCTATTAGCTCTGAAACCATATGGTTTGGCTTGTAAATATAATGACTCATTTTAGCACTGTATATTACTTCATCCCATGCAAAGGTCCTGTTTTAAAATATCTACTTTTCTACTCATTAGTATAACAATTAGGGTTGAGATTGTTCTACCAGTCTGATTCTCTGTGGGACAGATCCTTGGTATTTAGCACCATGGTGTCACTTGCAGGTGCATCTAAGGCATCATTTCAATAAAGAGTAAGGAAAGAGGCAGACAAAGTTGACTTCCTAAGTCAGATGTGGGTGCTATTTACAGATGAGTCAAAGGTCTGATAGAATTTTTCCTGTGAAGGAAAATTATGGTGCATGATTTTTTAAAACTAAAGTGCATACAAAATAATTATAGAGTCAAGTATCAGAGCAAAGCAAAGTCCCAGATAAGGAATATCAGGAACTAAAGAGCTCCGAGCAGCCTAATATACTGGTTCCTCAGGTGCTCATATGGTTAGACTCATTAATTGACAGAAAATAATAGCCCCCTCTTTTTTGCAGTTTAGAGCATGTAGGGGACATTGTCTCATTTATAAATAGGAGAATTAAACTTTACCAGTAATCAGATATATAAATCTTCTCTCCATCACTTTCTCTTTTCTCTAGGGAAGACCCTGCTCTCTGGTTCTTTGCCAAAAGAAGTGTCACTTCCAAATGGTGGAAGGAGAAAGTTTTTCTTTTCTAAAAGAATGTATTGTGTTTTATTCCTTATAATAACCATCTCTTGAGCACAGTCAGTCCACTAGACAGTGAAACATAGTTTCTTGGATGTGGATACAGCTTATTTGTAATGTAGATTAGATATCAGTACGTTAGTACTATTTGTCCATCATCAGGGCTGTAGGGCCAAACAGGATATTTTAGGTTGGTCTGAGTACCCAGCTCTGCATTAATATTATTGTCTCTGATAGCAAACTACATCCTGAGCTCTGATCAGCCAATTTTTAAATAAGTTTCTTGAGCTGCTGATTTGAATTTGAGAACTATAAGCAGATGTTGAACAGGTTATGAGTTCTTAAGAGACCTCTCTTTTCATGGTCACTGACTGCAATCTTATCTTCTATATCTGAGAGTTCGCATTCTTTTATTCTGTTGTGTACACTTTCAAAAGAGTGTTTAATCTCCTGGATATCTATTTGAATCTGTTTTATGGATTCCATTTCTTTCCTATGTTGGGCATTTATTTTTTCCATTTCTTTCTTATGCTGGGCCTTCATGGCTTCTATCATGGTCCTGAGCTCATCTATTTTTTTGTCAGTTTCTGTTCTAGAGTCTTGAATCACAACTTCCATTTTGCTCACTATCTCTATGGTTATCTGGGAAATTATTTCTGTTTTGAATTTTTCTAGAACCTGATTGATCTGTTTTGTTACTTCCTGTGCTTTGAGTTCAGGGTGTCCTGGTGGTTCACTATTGGGCTTTTCATCCTCGTTTGCCCTACTGTTTGCCATTGGTAAACTGGAAGTCTGTCCTTGTGTCTTGCTTAAGTGTTTTCTCATTTTTATTTTTGTTGTTGGACTGTCCTTGGTTTAATCTCTGGATTATCACCCAAATCTTCCTGATATAGTTGCGCCCTAGCTTCTGTGTCTCTAATGACCCACGGACATTCTCATCTTCATAACATCAGAGAAAACAGCTCATCAAATCAACCGCAATGCTTTACCCCAACTGATACAATCAGCAACACATTAAGATCAAACACAACTTGGACACTGACCACCGGTGGTAGTCACTAGTCTATCACCTTTAAATCATTTGAATTAAATTGAAATCAAGAAGCAGTCCAGAACATGTCTGCCGTGAACAAAATTTCAATATAGTGTATTTACCATTTAATGGCTCAGACAGAGCGAGGATGCAAGACCCCTGATCTCAGTTAGCTGATGGCTGAACCCCATGACGCTGACTGACCTTGGGCTGCAAGGCCCAGATTGAGTTCCCCAACCTTCTGAATGGTTGAACTCCACGACCTTCTATTACAAGTTTCCCACGCCCTTTCTTTAAAGATGTTCAAAGTTGGGAACTCAGAAAAATACCCTTGATGACCACCTCTGCCTCTGCAGAGTGGGTCCAAAGACTGGCACAGTCAGGAGGTCTGAAAGTGTGGGGGGGTATAGGGGTTCAGGACCCCCCACGTGGCTGCCTTCCCGGCGCTTGAGCGATGGTGGCTGGGTTGGGAGCAGGTGTGGCTCTCCTTCCCGGGGTGGATCGGGGACCAGGCTACTGAACAGGTTATGAGTTCAGTCATGATTAGATACCTAGTGTGTATCAGAGCCAGGTTAAAAACCAAGTTTGTCTGGTGCTCAAACCAGGCTCCTTGCTATTATATATTGAATTCAGCTCATGAACTTAATCCTTTACATGATTCTGGCCATAAGCTTAGTTGGATGAGAACAGAAACAAATTCAATGGTCATGTTCAATGTTGAGCTTATGGTAAAATTTGATTTGGTTCTTGTCCAATTCAGTTTGTGACCAGAAGCATGGAAAAATTAAACACATAAACTGAGGTGTCACAGTATTTGTCCTGGGTTGAGGCATCAGAATGACTGTTGGCCACTTTCTATTACACCCTTCTCATACTTGTTTTCAGGTATAAGAATAAAAAAAGTTTTCAGAAGTCATTTGGGCCTGTATAATCTACTAATAAAAATGCTTAATTTGTATGCATTTAAATTGATACTTTTCTGTATGAGAACTGGATCACAAAAATGCAGTGTTTCCCACTAATTTGTTTTCCCTTGGTCCATGATGCATATGTAAATTTAACATTTAAATTAGATTTTTCATCTTGAATTTTACTCCTCATTAATCTTTTAACTGAATCATATACATGTTTCTGTAAGACTATGTATCATGTCAGTGTTGCTTTTTTCTTTCAGAATGTTTTATTTTAATGTTATTTCCCCCACCACATTAAGGTATTGTTTTGTTAGAGAGACAGAGAGGGAGAGAGAGAGAAACCTGTGAACTTCTTGTTCCTTTGCCCATGTTGGGCACATTGCCTGATTTGGAGTTAGGTGAATTTGTGCCAAACACTTGATTAGAAAGTGGAAATCGGATATATAAGCTATATAAAGTATTGCTTTTAAACTGGGCTTGCCTTATAAGCAATGATATCATATGTTATTCCAGCTGGAAGCCAAAGTTAGTAATCAAGGAAAGTAAATTCAAAACTAACAATTTTGGTACTTAGTATTTTGTGGGTCTACCAAAAAAGTTTCAGATACAGACTCTGTGCCAGTAGCTGAAGGTGCATGTATATGAGTTTTCATTTGGTGAAAAACAAGAAGGGTACAGCCTTGCTTGACCAAAAGGGAAATAATAACATCGAATGCTTCCTATACCAACAGACTTTTATCCTGAGCCACTGTACCATGCTGCTTGTAACATGCTGGCCACCTTAGCAGTTGCTTTTTAAAACATGTAGATTCCTATGCATAAAAGGAAATAACATTGTCCAATTGATTGTTTTAAATGTTAGTATGCCTTGGTAAAACTGAGTCTTCCTTAGGCCTATTTGCAGGATGTCTTAGGCATATTTTTCTTTCGCTGAGAGAGACCTATGCCTCAGTGGGCTGAAGATCTAGAGCACTTCTTACTTAAGGGTTCTGAGAGTGCTAGAAGTTAGCTAAACATTATTGGGTTCTTGATACTGGACAGTAGGGTTGGGTGTAGATAGAGATTTCCACTTTCCTTTATTATAGGGGTTAGATGGGGTGAATTATTTATTGAGGTATTTTGTTTTGTTTTAGCCAAGGGCTATTTGTCTTCAAAAACTGGAGGAATAATTCAAGAAACACTAAAGTTTCTCTGTGGCTGTGGATGTGGAATATGACTGAGCTTGGTTTACATGTACAATTAACTGAATGTGCATACCTTGGTACTCCTTCCAACCCAGTCACTTCTGTTCTCTACTTTTGAGTCAAGCGACTGATAGCAGAAGCAGACAAGTGTTGAGTGGATGCTGCTCAGTCTTTTTTCTGTTAACTGTGTTGGTTCTTGACATAAAGACTGTTGAATGATGCTGATCTCTCATAGAAAAATGTTCTTTAGAAGGACCATATGTAGTTCTACTTAGCACTTTCTTTCTAAGTGCTGCCCAGTGGGAGCAGTACCAGCTTAGAAGTTGCAGTTTAGTGTTCTGGTGTCATTTTGCAAACATTATGGAAATGTTCTTCTAGAGAAATTTATATCATTTTATATCTGTGCAGAAAAAGGTCTACAGCTGGCCAATTACATAATGTTTACATTATATATTTTAATAGCAATCTTATCTGACATATATGTGGGAACACAATTTTTAATCTGATTTTGAATTCTTTAACAAGTAGTAAATGAACAAATGATTAAATGGCCAAAAAGCTTATTCCAGGGAAAAACATGTCAAACTGATAGATGATCACTCTGACATTTGGATCTATTTCTCCTATTATCTGTCCATGTGATTTTTCTTTATTTTTCGGTTTTTTGAGACAGGGTATCACTATGTAGTTGAGACTGACCTGGAACTCACTATGTAGCCCAGGCTGGTCTCGAACTCACAGTGATCCTCCTGCCTCAGCCTCCCAAGTGCTGTGATTACAGGCACACACCACCACGCCTGGCTCTCCTTAAATCTTTATTGTGATTTTAAAGAGACTAGAGATTTCTTTTATTATTTTTTTTTTTTTTTTTTTTTTTTTTTTTTTTTTTTTTGATACTGGGGATCGAACTCGGGACTTTGTGCTTGTGAGGCAGGAGGCAGAACCAATATCCCTGGACTGCGATGATGTAATCTTTGTTTTGTTTTTAGTAAGTTGTTTTGTGTAATGTGAAAATAAAAGGCAAACAAAATAGAAAAGATATTTGCCATAAAAACAAAGATTGATATACATCACATTTCGTGTTGGGTAGACCTTAATAGCATGGTCATCCAGAAACATTATTGGAAGAGTAAGAGTGAACTTTGTCAAAGCACTTTGGCAATATATCATAAGATCCTTGAAAAGATACCTTTCCTGGTAATTTCATTTCTGATAATCTTTTTTTTTATTTTATTGAGTTTATTGGTACATTTTAGGGATACAGTACAGTTACATTCATTGTTGAGATCATGTACCTCTACATGGCAAGTCTTGATTCTCATTTTTTCCCCTTACCTCTGCCCTCCCCTCACCCCCTCCTCCCCTCCCCATCTACAAGCACTTTATTTTCATCTTTTCATTCTCTCACATTTTTTTCTTTTCCCTTTTTGTTCTTCCCCTACCCATCACACCTTCCCTGCACCTTTAGCTCCTTTCTTCCCATTTCTAAATGTCTAATGTAATCTTATTAGAATCTTATGCATTGTTGCAGATTATTCACACCAGGGAAACTATTTGGTATTTACACATGTGTGACTTATTTATTTCACTTAGGAGTATATCTTCAATATGTATCCATTTTCCTATGAATGAATCTATTTTCTCGTTCTTTATGGCTGAGTAATATTCCATTTTATAGAAAAACCACAACTTCTTTATCCAGTTTCCAACGGATGGGCAAATAGGCTGTTTCCAAGATTTAGCTATTACAAA
>NW_022900947.1:39671980-39683930 GCF_012274545.1 Fukomys damarensis | reverse complement strand
TGGAGGAAAGATAGCCTCTTTAATAAATGGTGTTGGAAAAACTGGATGTCAACCTGCCACAGATTAAAATTAGACCCTTATCTTTCGCCATGCACTAAATTAAAATCCAAATGGATTAAAGATCTAAATATTAAAACAGAAACATTAAACTTGCTGGAAGGTAAGTTAGGCAGAACTCTGGAAGACATTGGTATAGGAAAAGACTTTATGAACAAATCCTCAGTAGCACGGGAACTAGCAGATAGAATCAACAACTGGGATCTCATCTTACTAAAAAGCTTCTGTACTTCAAAAGAAACAATCAGCAGAACTAAGAGACAATCTACAATGTGGGAAAAAATTTTTACCAGCTGTTCCCCATTTCTGATAATCTTAATGATATAATCAGAAATGCTAATATGGTTAGTGTTAAAAGATGTTCATTACAATTTTATTTATAATAATAAAGAGTTGAAAATAATTAGAATGTTTCACAGTAGTATATTGATGTACTTCATTATGTAGTTACTAACAGTGAAGTTATTGAAGAAAAATTGTACATGTGTATTTTTCAGTGTCTACTTTTATCAGTATGTGTTTACAGTACATGATTATATTCATCATGGGTAGTTGGTACATGTATGTCACACATCTTAATTTTTTTTCATCCCCTTCTCCTCTCCCAAATTGTCCCTCTCTCTTTCCCTCTCTTGATCCCCCCCCTTTTTGGTAAAACATATATGTCCTTGTTTCCTATTATCTATCTCTTATTTTGCTTCTTACCAGTTAAACAATCTTACTACCTACTCCTGATTCTGTTTTCTTTCTTTTAACTTTCACATGAATTTTGTGTGAAAAGTATGGAATTCAGATCAAGTAATGAAACTACATGTGGATAAGTATCTCTTCAAACTAAAAAGAAAAAAAAAATGAAAGTGCTGGAGAAAATGACTGGCCAAAGCATATTTCTGCATTTAGAAATAAAGTGATTTATATTTTCTTTGAGAAAGTCATTTGAACCAAACATTTGTCCATCATCTTAGAGTGATCACCCCTGCCTGTTGAGCTTGTTAGTTCCATTCTGTGTCCCTGGGCTCTTGTGTTCATATGCCATATGGGCTCCACATCTGGTGACCAGTCCTTGCTCTTTTAGGGGGGAAAAAAACTTCCTTTGAGGGAGAATATACATACATCTCTGTAGAATCTGCTACTGCTCTTGCCTGGGAATATCTGGGTCCCAAATTAAATGCATAAAGCCAAAGTTATATTACTTTTCAAAGATAACAGTAACTAGATAGGACACATTACAAATTAGGTCTTTAAACTTCTTGGCATGTGTTATTTTCTCCCAGCATATTGCTTGTGATGATATCTCTTTGATGTTTTGATATAATTCTTTTTTTTTTTTCCTTTTGCGACAGGCTCTCACTATGTAGTTGAGACTGACCTGGACCTCACTATGTAGCCCAGGCTAGTCTCAAACTCACAGGGATCCTCCTGTCTCAGCTTCCTGAGTGCTGGGATTAAAGGCGTGCGCCACCACTCCTGGCTTTGACATAATTCTTAAATCATGATTAAATATGTTAACCAGAACTAGAACTGACCTGTACTGTGACAATCATTTGGAATCAATATTACGGGGGTGATGCTATTTAGAATACCTCTTTCTACTTTTTAATCCATTTAATTGGTGTTGAAGTTCCAATCTTTTTTTTTTTTGCTTTCTCCACAACTGTAAAGTTGTTATCACAATAAATTATTAGGCTAAATAATATTTTCAAATAAAAGTGTAAGTTTCAAAATATTATTAGCAAATGTTTGTCACTTAATGTTTTATAAATTCATCATAGCGACCCACAATCCTGTATATAAAAATGACAAACTTTTTGGCAGCTGCTCATAGTGATATGTTTGCAGTTATTTAAAAACAATTTCTTTCTTTTTTTTTGATACTGGGGATTGAACTTGGGTCCTTGTGCTTGAACTTGGGTCCTTGTGCTTGTGAGGTAGGCAGCAGAACCACTGAGCTAAACCCCAGATGAAAATAATTTCTTCAATCAAAGTTTTGAGAAGAATGTTTGAGCACATACAGTGCTTTTCTTTAGGCTGGCTAAATAGCACCTTGGTGACAGAACTAAGATTCTACGTTTCAACACTAAGATCGTTATTCTTTTCTTAACCCATTTCATCATAGTTGCTTCTCTCACTATTTTAGAACCTTGATAAAAAATTGTACTTTCTTGTGTTAAAGAAACACAATGGTACTAAAGGAGAAAACAATCCAGATGAGATGGTTGCATGGGAACAGATTTTTGAAGTGTTAACTGATGTTGTGAAAAGCTGTTTTAGTAATGAGCTTAATGGGAAAACAATATGGTCAGGAAACTCAGTGATATTGAAATTTGACTCTTTCAAAGTAAGGTCAGGTACACTAGGAACAAAGGCCATAGTTGGCAGCCAGAGTCAGTCCCATGTGTTGTTACACATAGTTCTCTGTTGACCCTCTGCTTCCTCTTCTAGTAGTTGCCAGGAGATCCTTAATGGTGCTTATGTGAACCTGTTACTAGTTCTATAGATCTGTTGCATTTTCCTTGTTCCTCCTTTCCTTACCACCATCTTCCATTGAAATTTATCTGGTCATAGCTGAGCCATGGCAGCACACACCTGTAATTTCAGCACTTGGGAGGCTGAGGCAGGAGGATCACCCTGAGTTCAAGGCCAGTCTGGGCTACATAGTGAGTTCAAGGCCAGCCTGTATTACAAAGTGAGACCCTGTCTCAAAAAAAATATTATGTGGTTGTAACTTCCTCCAGTTTATCTCCTGAAAGTGCTGTTTTAACTTTAAACTCTTTGTTCTTTTCCAGTGCAATAGTCTTGATTTGAAGTTTATATAAATACTAAATAAAAATGTAACCAATCAATCAATGCGATCTTCATAAAACTTTTAATCCCAAATCTGTGTAATATTTATTAGATGGAAATTTGTATCACATGGCACTTTTCTACGTCCTGTTTTCCTTATTGGTATAATTGGAGTGACTTTTGGGTGGTTTCTGGACATCAGAGATAATGTATATATAATGTCAGGCACACTGCTTGACAGGTTGCGAATATTCAAAGTAGAGATTTGAACATTGCAGTTACTAATGCTACCCCTGTTCTCTACTGCTTATTGCTTCATTATTTGCCAATATTTTAATAACATTAGATTTTTCTCTAATTAAAATAAGCATTATGATACAGATGAGATTCCTTTCTGCTGTATCCTACATAGGAAATTTTGTTTTGCTTTATTGAAAGGCAAAAGAAGTAGCATTTCAAAAGTCTCTGTATGTAACATAAATTAGAGATTTTAGTTTTTTTCTTTCAGTAAAGTATATTATTTTTCAGGATAATTCTTCTTTCCCTAGATCCTCAACAGCATAATCAATCAGAACTGGAGTCTTTATGCATGTGAAGCTATATACATGACTGAGGTATAGTTATTATGCTATTCCTGTCTTAGTGTGTCAAATTTTATAATAGCTTATATGGTAATGCCTTTATATGGGCATTATTACTGAGTAACTCAATAACTGACTACATTCCATATAAGAATATTCTTTGAATTTCTGCATGTCAGAGATTACCACAGAGGCACCCATAAAGTACTATTACTTATTTCAACAAGTAATTATTGAACAATCACTATGTAACTGATAAGTCATTGTTCCATGTAACTGAAATAGAGCAATGAGTCCCTGCCATACAATAGATAAACAATAGATAAACCCATAAATATGGGAAACATGTTAGGGTAACAAGCATGCATAATAATGAGATTAGAGGCTGATCATATTATCTGTAGCATCTGTTCCTTTGGTTGATACTCTTGCTGTATTGGCTCTTAAATAATTTGAGTGTTGCTATTGATGAGAAGTGCTATGATAGAAGAGACTGTTGGATGATGTAGATGATAAGCAGCAGGTACTAGGGGAAGCTATCATATATGATGATCAGAGTGGGACATTTTTGAAGAAGTGAGAATGAATGGAGACCTGAATGGAGAGCATAAGCCACAAAGCCATATAGGGTTAGGGTGCTTTTAGATAGAGACTGCAGGAAGGACAAAACCTCTCCTCTGAAAGCAAATCAAAGAGGTTGGAGGCCATGACTGGGTTGTGTTTGGTTAGTGGAGGGGATGAGCTCAGTGGTGTGGTGGGGAGGGTGGCTGGGCAGAGTTTGAGGCATTGTATGGTCCACAACTAGTGGTGGTGGTCGTGTTAGAGGTGGCAGTAACTGTTGTATTTTATCTTATTATGTCTCAAAATAATAGTAAAATTTAACAATTTATAATAGTTTTAATTTGAGTAAGAAAATTTAAAGAACTATGATGCAAAGTTCTCATTCTCATGGTAATCTTTTTTTTTTTTTTTTTGGTACCAGGGATTGAACTCGGGCCCTTGCACTTGCAAGGCAGGCCACCGAACCACTGAGCTAAATCCCCGGCCCTATTTCGCTACTTTCTATTATCTTTTATTTTGCTCTTTATTTGTACTTTGGGCTTCTCATATAAGAGAAACCATGTGATATTTAAGCTTATATGTCTGACTTATTTCAATTCATTTCATGGTCTCGAGATGCATCCATTTTCCTACAAAAGACTCAAGTTTATCTTTTTTATGGCACAGTAGAACTCCATTGTGTGTAAATACTATATTTTTAATCCATTCATCTGTTGTTGGACATATAGGTTGCTTCTAAGATTTAGCTATTGTGAATTGTGCTGCTTTATACATTTGTGTGCCCTCTTTCAGCCTGAGCTAGCATGAAATTTTTGTGTATGAACTCTGAAAATATTTCTATTAAAGAGTTTTTGCAAGGGCCCTGAATAACAGTAGACTTTGGAGATTACAGGTCCTTTATTTTTGTCTCCAGACTACTCTTTGTCAGATGTCACATTCCTGAAGAGAAATGAATTCAGTTGGAGGCAATTTTTCTTCCTCTATTTCAAAGATGGTTTGGAGTTTCTGTTTTGGCCCTGTGCATCTCCACAGGAATTTTTTTGCCTCTATATATGCAGCAATAAAACATAAAAGCATAGTGATCTTGAATTCTTTATTTATTAGCCTCTTTATGCTTATGCTAGACACAATCATAATTAAAGTTTTTTGTGCAGTTGGGCTATCTTTAGACACAAAATTTATAAAAACGGAATATTTTTACACGATGCCTACTAAATAATTTTAGTGTAATCATCATAACTAGAAAGTATTTATGTGTACCATATTGTTTACATACACTTAATTTATCATTATTGCAGTTTTTTCCATATTTTTTTGTTTGTTTGTTTTGTTTTGTTTTTTTTGAGACAGGGTCTCACTATGTAGTTGAGACTGACCTGGAACTCACTATGTAGCTCAGGCTGGTCTCAAACTCACAGTGATCCTCCTGCCTCAGCCTCTGGAGTGCTGGGATTACAGGTGTGCACCACGACGCCCAGCAGTTTCTTCCATATTTTAACAGGTAGAACAGTTTCTGTATTTTAACAGTATGCAAATTGGCTGAATATTTTCCTTGGCTGCCTATCTACCTACATCTAGCTATTTGATTTTCTTTGTGTAGAATTTTTAAAAAGCCAACTATATTTATTAACAGAGGAAGCAAATTGCACTGGTAAAAAAAAAAAATTGTGATGTATCCGCTGCCTTCCTCACAAGTTCAAGGACCTGAGTTCGATCCCTGGTACACTCACCGGGGCTGTGATGTAGTCATTGTGAATGAGTTAAGATTCACTTGGAAGCAGACTTTGAGTGGTTCATTTGGTTTCCTTTTAAACATGGCCACCATGTCAAGACAAAACCCAGGCCCATGTAACAGTTGTATAAAAATAACTTCTCTGAAACTCCATTTATAATGTGAATGATTCTCCTTATATTGAATATTAGTCATTTGTCCATAATTCTGATCCCTTCTACTATAATACACATCCCTCTCACTATCTTCTAAATACTTGTGTATTCTTCGTTCACGTGTCAGTAGCTTTTTGCTTTTTTATTAATAATTTTGGTACTTTCTCTAGCCTGTCCTGGACTGTGTGGTTGGTCTGGGAAGTGTATTGGTTAGAATTCTCAAGATGAACAGAAGCAATAGAATATGTCAATTTATACAGGAATTTATTAGGTAGGTGAGGTGATATATTAGTTAGACTTACAAGATTAGAGATAGGAAAGTCCACAAGGCCATTTGCACACTGGAAAGCCAATAGCTACTCAGTCCAAGAAGCTGAAAGTATAGAACAAGAGCATATCATATAGCATCAACCTGAGATTATAGGCCTGGAAGCCCTCTACGGAGTCTGAGTCATTGTTGGAAGGCTAAAGAAGCATTCTGATGTCCACAGGTGATAGCAGCAAAAGATATACTGTCCAAGCTGAATGGAGCTCTGCAAATGCATGGCAACTTCCTCTTTCCCTTTTATTCCATCCTGGCCACATGCCTACTAGATGGTGCCACCCACAATCAGGGTGGGTATTCCCCCTCACTTTGCTAGTCCACATACCAGTCATCTCTGGAAACACCTCACAGATACACCCAGAAGTGTGCTTCACTAATCTGCTGGCTGTTTCTTAATACAGTCAAGTTGGCAGGATTATAAGTCACTAGAGGTGAGACATATATATTGAATAGGTAATTACTTTCATCCCGATTGTGTTGGCATGGGTATGGTGAAGAACACACCAGCCTAAACACACTTTCCACATTTGCATTGTTTTGATTTTTGCAATTCCTGATCCTTTATCAGTTATGATATGTAGTTAACTTTACCTGCAAGGGGAAAGAATTTAGTTTGGACAGAGAACAGTGGCTTCTCAACACAGATTTCTAGTAAGTTCTGGAATTTATTTCCAACAGAAAGAACAGAGAGGCTGTGCCTGAGTATTTTAAAATTCAGCTGGAAGAAATTTGGCAGGGAAAGATAGTACCCATTCTGTGTTATAAGGCAACTGAAGAGGGAAAGGAAAAACAAAAATAAAATAAGGTCCTAGGTAAAAATGAGCCTTGTAAACCTTATATTTGGTCTCCTTAGCTGACAGTTTTCATCTTGGAGGATATGGCCTAACCCTGTGGATCTCAAATGTTTAGACATAGGCCCCTTTTATAATCATAAATTTTATTGTAGATGCCAAAGAGATTCTGGTTATGTTATTTCTATTAGTATTAACCATATCAAAAAATTACAGCATAAGTTTTAAATGTACTTATTAATTTATTAAGTACTCTAATAATAAGTGTTATTCATCTAAAAAGTTATATTTATATATGCTAACATGAGTACTTTTTTACTATTATTTTATTTTTTTAAAACAAATACCATTATTTTACATTTTGCTAATCTCTTTAATGTCTGGCTTAATAGAAGACATGTAGATTCTTCTATCCACTTTTTCATTCAGTCTCTTGCTCTATCATGCGTCACACAGCATCTGGAAAGCTTCGTTGTATACTCCTTGGAGAATGAGAGTGAAAAAGGCAAATAATGTATTAGTATTATGAAAATAATTTTGACTTCATGGACTCCTAGAAAACTCCCTTTGGAGTTCCTTGATCACAATATGAGAACTATTGGCCTAAATAAATCTTCCCAGTAACATTTTTGTATGGAACTCTGTGCACCCTCTTCATATCAGCATTCAGCCTGTTCTCTCCATCTCCAACCACGTGCTCTCCTAGCTGCCCACGGTTCAGGGACCAGAATCTTAAGCATTAGAGTCAAGTGGAGACTACTTAGTACAGATATATAGTCTGGGAGGATTCTTTTCATCCTTGTTGCTTTTGTTAGTATATGTCCATAGTATAGAAGAGCGATGTTTGTTTTGGGGAAGGGGTGCATGCATATAACATATCTTGATAACTTTCAATCCCTTTACTTCCCTTACATTCTCCCTTTAATCCCCTTCCCCACCATCAAGAGTCTACCTTCTAGTTATAGGAGGATTCTTTTACTCAAGATATTATGAAAATAGCAAAAAGATTGAGGACAGGTAAACCCGCTTTTCTTCTTCTTCTTCTTCTTCTTCTTCTTCTTCTTCTTCTTCTTCTTCTTCTTCTTCTTCTTCTTCTTCTTCTTCTTCTTCTTCTTCTTCTTCTTCTTCTTCTTCTTCTTCTTCTTCTTCTTCTTCTTCTTCTTCTTCTTCTTCTTCTTCTTCTTCTTCTTCTTCTTCTTCTTCTTCTTCTTCTTCTTCTTCTTCTTCTTCTTCTTCTTCTTCTTCTTCTTCTTCTTCTTCTTCTTCTTCTTCTTCTTCTTCTTCTTCTTCTTCTTCTTCTTCTTCTTCTTCTTCTTCTTCTTCTTCTTCTTCTTCTTCTTCTTCTTCTTCTTCTTCTTCTTCTTCTTCTTCTTCTTCTTCTTCTTCTTCTTCTTCTTCTTCTTCTTCTTCTTCTTCTTCTTCTTCTTCTTCTTCTTCTTCTTCTTCTTCTTCTTCTTCTTCTTCTTCTTCTTCTTCTTCTTCTTCTGTTGTTGTTTTTTGAGACAGGGTCTCACTATGTAGTTGAGACTGACCTGGAGCTCACTATGTAACCCAGACTGGTCTCCAACTCACAGTGATCTTCCTGCCTCAGCCTTCCAAGTACTGGGATTACAGGAGCGCACCACCACGCCCGGCCAACCACTTTTCTGATGTTAAAGTTATAGTTGAAGTCTTCTTATTCATGGTAATCAGGACCTGAAGATGCACTGTTATTTAAAAATCAGTTCAAAAGAGAGAATCATGAGAAAAATGCATACATTGACATTTAAAAATTTTTAATATATAAAGAATATCTGTTTATTCAATCTTTTGATATAGGCCTGGGTCTTTTTTAGGTGAGGGTTTGCTTATTGGATCGCCCCATCCTCTTTTTTGTATAAGCCACTATTAAAATGCACTATATACTCCATCCATCTTTGTACTTTTTAAAAAATAAGATCTTTTAAATTTCTAAAAGATAAGATCTTAAAGTAAAATTTTAAACAATGAATGAGCTATAAAAACATCAGTCCATCCTCACTTCCTTATAATTTCTTGAGGATAAAGACCATCCATGTCTTGTCATCTTTTTTCTAGTCTTTAACACAGTGTCTGGCCATAGTAGGTATTCTGTGAAAGCTTGTTAATTGAAGACACAATGACAGCATACATCCATGAAGGCTATATAGTGAAATTCTGTTCATTGTAGATGATTTCTGACACCTATATTAGCACTACAGAAATGAAGTGTCAAGTGGACATTCTTATATACAGGGAGGAACTGGCCATTTACATTGAGCCTTTCATCCCAGGGATTTAGCTTAGTGGTTCCACTGCCTGCCTCGCAAGTGCAAGGTCCTGAGTTTGATCCCTGGTGCCAAAAATAAACAAACAAACAAACAAATAAATAAAATTGAGCCTTTGCTGAGTCTTTAAAGAGAATCATCAGATTTTTCCCACCTCATTTTCCAGTTCTCCAGGCGTATACTGAGTATAAGTATTAGCCAAAGGTTGACTGTTACTCAAAGAGAGGGCCTTCTTGGTATATAGTCATCCCTCGGTATCTACCAGGAATTGATTCCAGGACTCTCCTTGGACACCAAAATCCTCAGGTGCTCAAATCCCTTGTATGATATGGTATAGTGTATGTATTTAACCTACACATCTCTTCCCACACACTTAAAATCATCTTTGCATTGCTTATAATTCTTAATATAATGTAAATGCTATATAAGTAGTTGTTAAACTGTATTTTTAAAGGATATTGATTAAGAATAAAAGTTTGTGAATAAAACTTCAGTACAGACACAAGCGGTGGCCCTGCTGAGGAGGCCTACATGGCTGTGGGGACGACTGAATTTTTTTGCCTGACTGCTGTATTTAGTACCTAAGACACAAGGTAACAATGCTCATCTGAGTGCTAGAGAGACTTTGAGGATCTTTGAAAGGACACTGTGTGTCTACATATTACTTCATTTACCTAGATTCAATATGGCACCTAGCAGGAGCAAACTCAGTTTTAGTTTTAGAACTTTCTAGAATTTTTTTTCGGGAATATTTTCAATCCATGGTTCGTTGAATCCTTGGATTCACAAGCTGTAGACATGGACAGCTGCCTATATAATGGCAATGTTGGAAAAATTTTCTGAATATTAGCAGAAATAGCTTACAGGAAGTGTGTGGAATACATGATTATTGAATAAATTTCTGTTGAACCATTGTTGATAAATCTGCCTGATTCATTTGACACTTCACTGATAAACTAGTTTATTTTTTCATTGTCAGGTTTTTCATTTTATGTAAGATATGTGAAAAAGCTGTTCTTTCCTAAAATAAATATTCACATTTTTACATATTGATTTTTTTCAACTAGTCACTTTTTTTGGCCTATGACCTTTTTAGCTTTCACCTTTTGCTGTGCATTAAGGATTATTGATTTTATTAATATAGAAATTTGAAAAGTATATTATTTAAAATATTTATCTTCTGTTTTCATTCATATTTTGCAATAGTTTGTTAAATTCTTAGCCTTTCCCAGGTACTGTTAATTTAATTTTACCAATGTAAATCATGCATATAGTTTTCATAATCAAATACAAATTAGTCCTTACTTTGACTATAGTGTAGTGCATTGAAACAACTGTTGAGCACCAGGTATGTGAAACAATTTAAGTAATTAGTGGGAAAAATTTCAATTGTTTTATGACCTCTAAATTTTTTTTGTGATATTTGTCAGGATTAGTTTGAAAATTACTTGTCTCCTTGTTTCATGTATAACTTATTGTATGGCATAAGCATCTTTTCTGCTCCATAAGCATCTTTCAGAAAACTGTCATAGTTTTTTCTAAGTTTAGATCTCTCTCTCTCTCTCTCTCTCTCTCTCCCTCCCTCTCCCTCCCTCTTTCCTTCTTTCTTTCTTTCTTTCTTTCTTTCTTTCTTTCTTTCTTTCTTTCTTTCTTTTCTTTCCTTTTTTCTCTTTTTTAACAGGTTCATGCTAAGTTACTAAATTGCCCAAGCTGGGCAGAAGCTTGTCATTATCCTGGCTCAGCCTCCCAGAATGCTGGCATTAAAGGCATGCTCCATTATGCCTGGATTAAATTTAGATGATTTTACAACATTTTATCCTTTGTACTGTCAGTGCCATGAATATCTCTTGATAGTTCCATTTAATGGGAAATTTTTGCATATATTTTTCAGATTTCTATATTGGTATATCTTCATTCTATCTATCTATCTATCTATCTATCTATCTATCTATCTATCTATCTCCTTTCCTACCTATTTATTAACTTCATTATTCCTTCCATTTGTATTCTATTTGAATTTTATTTTAAATGTTACCACTTCTTGTTTGCTGTACTCTTTTTTTTTCCTTTTGGCCAATATCCACTTCAGTTACCCAGTTTTTCTAAAAATGTCATATAAGAGACAAGGAAACAACAAAACTACACATTTTGCTCTTTGTGAATCACTGAGAGCCTTCAAAGATGGGAGGTGAATAGTCACTGATCATGATGTAGTCTGTTGTTTACATAATGATTTGTGGATTGAAGAATAAGCATCAAAGTTTGTATTTCAACAATAACTCCCTGTTAATATATAACGGTAACTAAAATTTGAGCTGTGTTTTATGGGATTTGTGTTAAATAGCACAATAATTAGCATTAATAATGACCAAGCAAATATTATTCAGAGCTGAGCATTATAATGATTCTGCTTCATTTTACTTTCTGTTTTTCTTAAGAACTACCTCATATGCCTTATTTTAAAGTTTGCTTTGTATGTATTTGTATATTAGTATTTTTGTACATATCTTTCAACAGCCTTTTTCTTTTGTTTGTAATTTTTCATAATATTTTTTTTATTTTTATTTTTTTTCTTTTTATTGAGTTTATTGGTACATTCTAGGTATACAATACAATTACATTCATCATTGGGATTCTGTACCTTTACATAATAGGACTTGATTCTCATTTTTCCCCTTG
>NW_022900947.1:39666629-39670695 GCF_012274545.1 Fukomys damarensis | reverse complement strand
TTTTTTTTTTTTTTAAATGGAATGTGCTGAATGTCTATAATTTTGTTCAGACGACTGCAGAACCTGGAAAAGCTGTTTCTGCTATCAATGCATAACCTACTATTATTAGTCTTTATATATACACACACACACACATATATATAAATTAAATTTTGGGAAACTTTAATGGTGCTGCCAACTTTGGAAAAAATTTTTCATAATATTAATCACTTTAGGGACAGAGGTCCAGCAATTCTATCTGTTGTGGTCCTGGGGTGTTTTTTTAACCTCTATTCTCTTTCTATTTGTATAGTTCTTATTCTGGGCATCATCATTCTTTGCTGTCATTCTTCAAGTTTTATTTGCATTTTTTCCTGGGGTGGTGTCCTGTTTTCTTGGATCTTTTAACTTTATCTTTCTTCATTTGCCCTTTTGCTTTGGTGGAGCACATCCTCTAGTCATATAGGCAGGTAAAAAAAAAAAAAAGGCAAGTGGTGAAGGGTACAGTAGTGACCATAGCCTTCAGCATGCCTTTCTCCCGAGTCACTTTGGTGCAGCCTAAACTGCTTATGCCTAATGCACAGTTGTAGTCCAGAATTCTTTTACACTATTTGCAGGTTCCCCTTTCTACTTCCTTGTATTGGATCTCTTGTTTTATCTATTCTTTTTACACCCCCCCCATTTTTGTGCAGAACAATGTTTCAGTGACTACCTCTCCTTTACCTTGACAGTAGACAGGGGCGTTTATTCTCTGAAAAAAGTAAAGCACAGGGCTTTGATTTACTAATTACTTGGAAAAAACACTTGAGAAATAATAACTGATAATATACCAGAAGCTGGATGCTGATACTACCTACCCTTTTTTCTCTGTGACTTCCAAAAGATGCACCCAGACCTTGTCCACTCCAAGCTGGACGTTGTAAGGGCACTCATAAGGTGAGATTCTTACAATGCTTCTAGTGTTCATTCAATTTCTTATATTTAAGTTTAAAGGATTTGTGTGCAGAATAATAATTCTCCAATATAACAAATATTATTCCTGAGTACAAGCTGTTATTTCTGATATTAGCCAGTCATCTCAGTTCTATGGACATAATTGGATCCTACCAAAATTCTTACATTGGTGGCTGGGATTTAGCTCACTGCCGCCACACCTGCCTGGCAAGCACAAAGTCCTGAGTTGATCCCTGGTACTGGGAGTAAAAAAAAAATCTTGCGTTGAAGTCCTAGCCCCTTAAAATGATAATATTTAGAGATAAAGCCTTTGGGAGGTAATTAGGGTTAGATGATGCAGTAAGGGTGGGATCCTTCACTGAATTAGTACCCTTACAGAAAGATGCCAGGGTTCCAGAGACTAGTGCTTCCCTTGCCTTGTGCCCTTTCTCCCTCTTCCTATCTCTTTCTTCTTCTCCTTCTCTCTCTGCTATATAAAGATACAAGGAGAAAACAGCCATGTGGAAATCAAGAAATGAACACGTTCGCACCCTGATCTTAGACTTCCAGTCTCTAGAACTGTAAGAAAAGAGTTTCTGTTGTTTGCACCTCCTAGTCTTTGGTATTTTGATATGGCGGCCCAAGCCATTCGGGCATTCTGTCATTAGTCATGTGGCTCCAGCCCATCCATACTCTTGAAATATATCCTGGGAGAATATCTTCTTACACTAAACAATTTTCAAATTCTCTAGAAGACAACTAAGTTTCTAATAATGTAATTTTTAAGATAGTACTTAGAATTAATGTCAGATCTTAAAAGTTAAAAAGGGGCTCAGCTCACAAGACTGTTTCTACTTCAGATCGGATCCAGTCACATGTCCTATCCCTTCTTCTGACCAACTAGCTATAAATCATGTGATTCCTCCTTCCCTTAATCATCAGGTTTAATATTGTCTTTTATGTTTTATATGTTCGTTGGCCTATTAGTGTAGTTTCAATCTGTATATATAATAATTAACTTTGTAAGGTCTGCATTATCTCTTAATAATAAATATATGGTCAAGATTTGATTTCCCAAACCAGAGACTCCTGCTTCATGGAGGAAAACTTCTTTCATTTATTAGTGGACTTCTTATCCTATATCTTGACTTTCCAAACAGGAAGCCCCAATCTTCTTTGTCTTATAAACAAATGAATCTTGATGCTGGAAAAATAAAAGGTGGTAGAAAGAGGGGTAAAAGAAAGTAATTTAGAATGTGTTATGTACATGTACCAATTTTCTACAGTGAATGTAATCATATATACTGCAAGCATGTATTAATAAAAATTTTTTTAAAATGTTAGCCTAGTTTAAAGAATCTAGGACCCCCCCTTTTTTTTGACATTTACTAGTTTATTATATGGGACAAAACTCAGAATGCAGCATAAGGTGTGGCGCCACTGAGCTAAATCCCCAGCCCCAATGTAAGAATTTTGGTAGGATACAATTATGTTGCAGACAGGGAATATCTATGCCCTCTCCAGGCTACCTTTCCCAGGAAGTCCGCATGTTCACAAGCCAGGTCGTGGAATCTTGTTCAAGTTTTACTGAGCCCAATCTCTGGCCCATGGATTGGCAGAATGGGGCTGGAAGTTCCAGCTTTCTAATTACTTGGTTTTTCCAGGAACCAATCCCATCCATCTATAAGGGCCCCACTCCATTAGTATAAATTCAGGTGTGACTGAAAAGGGCTTCTTATGAATAACAAAAGACACTTATATTGCTTAGAAAATTCTAAGGGTTTGAAAAACTCTGCCAGGAAATAAAGAAATATATCTATATCTATATCTATATAGATATAGATATATATAGATATAGATTCACACAATGTAAAGCTCATACCCTGTTATTTGTGACCATCTCTTTACTCATCCATCAAATGAATGAAAAGAAAGAGAGTCAAGAAGTAAGCATTTATGTAGTATATCAGGGTACCTTTTGACTATAGATTAAGGAGAATTTAATAATAAGGGAAATAAGTTATTGTTAGAAAAAATGCTTTTTTCATCACAAATGCCATCCATCATCTGGAAATGAAGTAAGTGCTTGCCCCTGGAAGGAATGGAATGATTACATCAGCTTTGCTACAGAAGAACCTTGGCCCCTTGAACTACTTAAAACAACCTTGGCAGTGATATTTTGATTGGTGAGAAACTAATTAAAAGATGGGACCCTTTTACATACTCTTCAAATGACCTAGAGTTTCAAACAGATGTTTCAGGGAAATGTATACCTGCTGCTCTTCCATTAGCCAATTACTTTGTTGCAACTGTCACAAGCTCTTTTTTTGTGGTAATTATGAAGAATTATGTCCCATCTGGCAACTCAAATGTTTAGCTCAATTTGAGGGAAATTTGGTGGTAATTATAGGCCTAGTGTTTCTGTTGAGTCTTAGAAAAGAACCTATCACCACAATTGAGAAAACCTTGGTGAAAAGCCATAAGCACAGATTATATTCTCCAAGAAACATGTGTAGTAGGGTCTCTTAGGATTTTTAAACAAATATTATGTATTCATATGCATGTAAACTTACACACTTAAGCAACATAAAACCAAGAGACTCCCAACTCCAAAACAATTTAAACAAAAATGGCCAAGTAGGGTATAATATACAATAAAAAAGCATATAAACCGTAACATAACTTGAAATGCTAAAATTTAGGGTAACTGATCATGATTGTGAGTTTTTGCTCATTTGTTATTTTAACTGTTAAAATGGCTCTCTTCTTGTATATTTAAAATATTAGCTTATATATCTATAAAGCAATAGTGATAATACTGAATTTTTTTATATAATGAAATTATTAAAAATTTTTGTTTGCATTTATAAAACTGTATTAAGACAAGTAAATAAGCAAAACTTTGGCTTGAGATTGAAGACAAAGATAAACAATTACTAAGACTATAAGAAATTTAATTATTTTTGTCATGTAATTAGTTATTATTTTGTTTAATAATCTTAAAGTTTCAAATATTAGTTTTGATCACTCAAATTTATAATAACAGAAATCCACATGGATTACTTTTATGAATGGGAAAAAAGTTACTGTTGTATATCTACAAGTTTTATTCTTGGGACATGGAAAAGAAAGTTACTGTTGTATCTACAAGTGT
>NW_022900947.1:39656719-39666566 GCF_012274545.1 Fukomys damarensis | reverse complement strand
AAAGTTACTGTTGTATATCTACAAGTTTTATTCTTGGGACATGGAAAAGAAAGTTACTGTTGTATATCTACAAGTTTTATTCTTGGGACATGGAAAAGACTTTGTGTTTTTTCCCCCTCTGCAGTCTCCCAAAGCATTTTAAGTATTGGAAGCCAAGCATTCAGTACAAACAGTTTCAGTTTCCATACTTTCTAGTAGGCCAGCCAAGAGCCATCCTAGGCAGATGGAAAGAAAAAGTTTATTTCTGGAAAATATGAAGACATCCTTGTACTTGTAAATATTTTCTTACCCCATATTTTTGAAATTAACATCTAATTAGCATAGGTCACGTTGACTTGTGTTTATGAAAATGCTCTGCATTTTGTTTTAAATCAAGATGAAATATTCATTCATTGTTTAACCACCTCCCAATGTGATATTATATTTACAATAAAGAACATCTGGATATTTGTAATTGGAGAGGTCTTCATGCTCTAGAAATATGACATTCAATAAATAGTTATCCTTACACTGCTAAACAACAGTCAGCATGTCTCAGATATTTGGGTAGATTCTTTTTAATAAAAGGATTTACTCTTTGTATCATTTAAGACATCTAAACATAATAAGTAGGTAGTGAAAAAACAGATTGGGCTTCAGGGAAGAAAATCTGAAATTTTGTAATAAATTAAGGTAATTACACCAGCATGGTTAAATCATAATAAAGGATAATGACTCTTTTCCTCCTTTTGGTCTGGCTTTGAGTCCTTTTCAATAGTATGTGCTTGATGTTACAATACTGCCCCCTACTGTAAGATTTAGCTTGGCCTTTCCAGAAAATGTCAAGAGACTAGAAGAAACCAACAGATAACGGGAGACAAGTATATCTTGTTGCATTTGGCATTTTAAAAGCACGTTCTAAAGTGATTCAGACTGCTTAAATGCAGAAGTCGAGAGTAGTACTATAATGCACAGTTTTATTTTTCAATATGTTTTATTTTAAGTTAACGTTGTTACTGCTCTGTTCTTTTGGGTTAAACAGAGAAAACTTTCTTCCCCTACACACTTAGGGATGATGGATCTTAATGGAGGCTTTGTGAATGTGTTTTTGTTTTAATTGGTGTTGGCTTCAAGGAATTTTGCAAGTTTGAATAATGCACACAGGATATCTTTGAGGCTGGATGAAGAATGATGTTTTTGTCTATCTTCAGTGTGGCTTTGGTATTTTTAATAATAGGAATTAATATTGTGGTAAAATATATTGATTCAACCAATTGTATCTTAGAGTTCATCCAGTCTTAAATCTAACAGCCTGTAAACAAGTCTGTTTTCTTTTCCATTGAATCAAACTACTAATTCATGTAAACAAAACTTTGGCATGAATAACGTTTAGACTTTTATTTTGGTGAAAAGTTAAATTTTTTTATTTTTCATAGGTATTTCTTTAACAAAATTATTTTGATGACATTCCTTTTGCTAATGCATATTTTCTGACATTAAAAAACAAATCGAAAGCCACTTATCATATGAATCATTGTTAAAGTCAGCAGTAATCCACTGTGTAAAATCTCCCTGTAATAGCACAGAGGCTAGGGGCTTAAACCTGGAGCACATTAAATTAGTTCCAGTCTCTTGCGAATGGGCTTTCCCTGGCTTGCTTAGGCAGGCAAAACGGAAACAGGCAGTTTATAACAAGAAGTCTGCTTTAAAAACCATGGGGTTCATTGGAGAAAGATTTATATCCCCCACTTATATAAACATTACAAATGTGGACTGCAAGTAGGAGGGAAACCTTTATCAAAATCTCTTGAAGAGCTTTTTCATTGTGAATAAAATGGACAGCGTGCACTGTTGTTTGAAGGTACGCCAGCATTTCCACAATCATCCTCTTCACTGCTCTGCCTGATTAAAACATAGCATTGTGAAGACTAACCAGACCACCTACTTTTAATTTATTTTTGTGATGAGACTGTGTTGGCATCAAAAGTGGAGCAAAAAAACTCTATGCCAAAGGAGAAAATTATCATTTCAGTGTTTAAAAAAGACAATATAATTATATAAATTCTTAGGGTAATGGAATTTGGACATCAGTTTATATCACCTCCTGATTTAAAATGATTTTTATATATAAACACTATCCTAGATATCATGTTGTCTTTGGGGTTGTAATAGAACCCAGATGAGGATTGAAATATTTAGTCCAATAAAAAGAAAAGCTAAAAGGAAAGATTACCATTTGAGATTAGAAAAGCTATTTATTTGATATTTCACATATGGTGAATTTGGGTCTATGAGCTAAATTTCTGTATTGCTCTTATTTGGCTTTTACCTTATTTTTAATATCTTGAAAATCTACATAGAAATGTCCATTTTTTGCTCCAAATAGGTATGAGGGTACTAAAGCCATATTATCTTTTTTTTTTTTTTTTTTTTTTAGGCTTATTAACAGTAGCTACTTTGTGATGGGTTTTAGTTACAATCCAGGTAGTACTGAATCAATTTTTCTTAAGATTTCCTCAATCTGTCTGGAACATAGCACATCTGTTTTTAGCATTCTTGGCTGGTTCCAAATGTAAGGTAGTTCACCGAGAAATTTGACCTATGGTCATCTGTGATATTGGATGAAAGAATATAAAATTCAATAGATTTTTGTAACGAATAATAGTTTTTAAAAGAGGAAAACAAATGTACCACTAGTAATAACTTTAGTAAATTCTAAAGAGGTGGTGATAATACTGAATTTTTCAAAATACCGTACTTGGCGTGAGGATTGATGGAAAGAAAATTCCAACCATATCAACTAACTGTGCTGGTCAGAAAATAGCTGAGAAAAACAATTTAAAGGAGGAAGATTTATTTTGGCTCACAGTTTCAGAGGTTTCAGTGCATAGTCTGTCTCCATTGCTTTTAAGCAGGTGGCGAAGCAGAACATAAGGGCAGGAAGCGTGCACTGGAGCAGAGCTGCTCTGCTGGTCTACGGTGGGGGAGGGGGTGGAGAGCGCAATGGTGCCTCTACGGGCCTGCCCTCAAGGGCCGGCTTCCTGCAGTTGGCCCATAGCCTAGTTTCCAGTGCCTCCTAGTACCAGCCCCAGCTGGTAACACTAACTGAGTGGTAGTTAAATGTGAGAAGAGGAGGTAAAAAAGGGGCAAAAACCCTATTCTTTTATTTTCAATCTTATTGAGTTTATTGGTACAGTTTAGGTATCAGTACAGTTCCATTCATCATTGGGATCTTGTACCTTTACATGACAGATCTTGGCTCTCATTTTTTCCCCAGAAAACCCTATTCTTGTTAGTATGTTTACCTGTGAGATGAGCAATATAGTCCGTAGTCATGGAAGAAGAAGCAAAGTGTAACTGGTGCATTTGGTGTTTAAAATTAAGGAGGTACCAAAGTGAAATAAGTAAATCACACGTGTAAATACCAAATAGTTTCTCTGGTGTGAATAAACTATAATAGTACATAAGATCCTAATGAGATAACTGACAATGTGAAATGGGAAGAAAAGGGCTAAAGGTGTAGGGAAAGTGGGAAGGGTAGGGGAAAGGTAATAAGGGAAAGAAAAAAAATAGTAGAAAAATGAAAAAAATGGAAATAAAAATGTTTGTAAATGGGGAGGGACGAGGGGGTGAAGGGAGAGCAGGGACAAGGGTAAAAAATGAGAACCAAGACCTGTCATGTAAAGGTACAAGATCCCAATAATGAATGTAACTGTACTGTATACCTAAAATGTACCAATAAATTCAATGAGTAAAAAAATAAAATTAAGGAGTTAATCAATAGAGAAATGAAATTGTGACAGAAATGTGTGTTGTCTGTATGTGTGTGAGTTCTATGGATGAGTTAGGGATGTAAATAAGTTAAATTCCCATCATAGTGAGAAATCAGTAGATAATGTCAAAAAGTGACTTGTAAAGGAAGTGTATAATTGTAACATTATTTGTTGACTTGATGCTGATCTCTGGTGCACCCCAAACCAGCAGTCATTCAAAGCTGTTTTCCTGTGAGAAGCAGGAGCAGACTGGAAAGGTTTGAGGCAGGGAGGTGTTGCTTTTCAATTCTCTCTATATGGTTTGAAATGAATCTTATGAACCATATTCGTGTTTTTTATAACAAAATTTGTTTAAAACAGTGACAGAAATATAAGAATATTCAAGGTAATACATTTTTTAAAATACAAGAGAAAAACATCCTGACTCCATTGTACTTTTCTTTCCCCCTTAAGCAAAAATCTGAAGAATTAAGCAGAATGCAGCACAGAATTAACTGTTCCTGGTTTTGTTTAGTCTCAAAGGTTTCTTTTGGTTGGCAAGGTGAAGGTTTCCAGAAAAGACATTTTTCATAATCTGCTTGGTTAATTAGGCCATTTTTTTTTTGTTTTTTTGATAACTAAATGAACTTGACCAATGACCTGTGGACCATTTTGATTAATTTTCAGTCCCAAAATACTGAGGTTCATAGATTTAGGTGATGGATGTAGTGACACAATGACTCACGAACTTCATAGATTATTTTTGGCTTTTGTTACCAGGATATGCTTGTATTCTGTAGGTCTGATTCTTTGTTACAGACAATCAGCAACCTTGTCTGTCTGGAATTTTAAAGCTGATTTAACCACTTAATGAAATACTGTATGCTCTCTTTAGTCATATAAGTAATCTCAGCTCATTACATACATTTTAACATCAGCATGTGTGTTTCCTTTGCAGACTATTTTTGCTTAATTCTTACATTGTTATTCCTAAATAGACAATTTTGGTGAAATGTATCTTTCCTGAAAACTTATTTGAGTGAGCTTATTTGAACTTCAACTATCCTTCATTCTCAGGAAATGTAGTCAGTTTCCAGTTTAGCACTCTGACAAGTTAGATGTGATTTTTAAACTTTTAAAAATAAGGAATATATATATTTTTTCCTGAGTATATAATCTTGAGTTATTTTTGTGTCATTAACTGAATAAATAATCAAACTTGTTCAGGGTACCACCTTTAAAGATTCATATAACATGTTGTTTTATAACATTTTAAATGTGTGATTCTATTCAAAGATTAACATTTACTGTGCGATGGCACCTCTTCTCTCTTAAGCAATTTTACATTCATTACCCATTTAGTCCTCACAGCAAACCTGAGAGGAAGGCAGAGAGAAGTCATCATCCCCATTCACAGATGAGAGAGAAAGGGTGACTTGTGCACAATTGTACAGTCAGTGGGAAGAGAACAGCAATTCATTTCTGACCATAATTTCATGTTACTCTGAGGTAGAACTTGGATGTAATACAGAAGGGGCAAAAGTTTCATGAAACAAACAGCAAAATGCAGGGAGCTCAGGGTTCATTCTTACTAGCAATGACAACTGTATTAGACTACACAGAGCAGGGCTTTCCCTCTCTGCGTGCCCAGCATGCTCTGGGAACAAGTATGAGATTATGATAGAGAGTTGGAGGGACAGCAGTAAACCTGACAGCAGGTGCCGAGTCTCAAGAGGAAACTTAGGCTCCTTCTTTAATTCAGCTGTTGTGCCTCAGTGTGCTTGAATTTCAGATTTTTAACAAGAGTTGAGTGTCTTTTATGGGAAATTCTAAAATTTTCACAACCCTGTTTATTTTTTAGCATTTTGTGTTCAAGATTTATTTTACTAGATAAAATTAAGACTCTTCATTAGATCTATTCCTTCAATAATTAAAAAAAAATAAAACCATGGATTAATATACTGTTCCCAGTACTAGGATGCCACGGCTCCCGTTATTCTTTACTTTTTGGACCGTTGTTCAGTAATAGTTGTAAGAAAAAATGAGTGGATGATCTGTTTACACAGTACTGTGCCTCTCCTTCCATGTCATATAGGAAAATGGGGCTACATGTATTTGTATTTAGATGGGCTTCATTACAAAATTAGGCCTTTCTTAGATTATGATATTAGAAAACCACACAAACACACACACACACACACACACACACAACATTTTTGAAGTGTGAGGATGTTTTCCTTTTGCCTATTTCCAAAGTGGTGAGCTGATTCTTTTCCCCTTAACTGGCCAAGCATTTGAACTGTCAGCCAAGAGGTTCCTTTAAATTTGCAGAGAGCAATGAGTTACAGTATAGATAAACACACTGGGAGTGTTTCTAGAACTATAACCATACAGATCACTAAATCTTCCATAATTAATGTTTGTTTTTGTGTTTTCTTTCTTCTGCTGAGTAAGCATAAGATTAAGGTTTTAGCTTTATCCAGTACTGCTTAGTTTTCTTTCTTTTTTTCTCATGCCATGTAACCATTAAGCATATGAAGTTCCCCTGAGTCATTTTCAGTATTTGGTTAAACTTTCCCATTGAATGACACACTGCTTTGTACACATAGAACCTGTGGACAGAAGCTATTATCATCTGTCTTTTCTAAGGGGTGAAGCAAAGCTGTCACTGAACATGTATTGCTTTATCAGGGGTGCCTAAACTATGAGAAAGAATACTGTATCTCCTAATGTATGGTCTTTCCTTTTGCGAAAGATAGTTTGTATTATTTTTCTTTATCACTAAAGTATGTCTATTATAAAAAGTTTAGAAAATGTCATAGGTTTCCAGAGCCACTTGTAATATCTTTATGTAGAGATAAGTAAAAGCATTTTGCTATGTTTCCTCTCAGATCATGTTTAGATGTATGTGTGTATACACATTTACACTTACACACACTTTGTTACTGTTGCTTTAAGTGGAACCATATAGTAATGCTGTTGTATAATTTGTTTTTTTATTCATGGTGTTATATATCTTCAATAAGATCACAGCATTCACAATTTTATAAAGGCATTATTGTCAGAGACACTCCTCTCTTTGGATCTTTAGGCTCTATCCACTTTTTCACTCTTGGAGGGGGACTGGAGGTAGCACTCACGGTCTTCAAATTGATCTTTTTTAAATTTTAAAATTTTGACACAGACTCTTGCTCAGGTGCCAAGGATGACCTTAAACTTGTGATCCTCCTTTCTCAGCCTCCCAGGTGCTAGGATTACAGGCATATTTCACTATGCCTGCCTCACTTTTTCACTCTTATAAATAAGGCTGAAGTTTATATCTTGGTACATATCAATAATTATTTCTTTGGTATGAATGCCTAGATGCCTAGCTCAAAAGGAGTTATGTGTATTTTTAGGGTTTTTGCTAGTTACTAGCAAAATGCCCTTGTAAATATACCTCTCTAAGCACTATACAAAGTTCCAGAAGTATGCTCTTTGCTTTATATAATCAGTATTACTGATGGGGTGAGTACAAACAAGCAAACAATAACTAAAAACACCCAAAACCGAATCCAAAAGCAAACACTCATACCCTGTAGTTACTTCACTAAGGTGGATGCTTTTTTGTATTTTGTTATTTCACTTGTATATATTAATATTTCTTTGAAATGCTGAATTCCACTTTCCCAGTTTTTCTCTTGTTGTCTTTTTCTTTATCTTTTATATGTTGGAATTTTCATCTTGTTAATTTTAAAAGCTAGTCATGTGTTTAGAATATTAATCTTTTTTCATGTTTCTTGATCAATATCTATTTATTTGTATTTTAGAGTATAGATATTATTCAGTCAAATCTCGATTCCATTGGCTTGTTTTTAAGCATGGAAGACATAGTATGTTAAGTTTATAGTTATTATCTCCCCCCCCCCCCGACAACTTCACAAGTCAGATGTTGTTGTCACCCCCACTTTACAAATGAAGAAACTGACCCACCAACAGCACAATGGGCGCTGATACCCTGCAACCTGAAGCGGACCTGGCTCTCTTGACCATTCATTTAATTCTTCTAGTGCTTGATTTTGCTTTTGGTGTCATGTTTAGGCCTTTCCCTCTCAAGTTTATATAAACATTCACCTGTATTTTCTTTCAGTATAATTATGATTTAAGATTTACCTCATGTTTAAATGTTTTATCCCATAATCTCTGAGATCTCTTTTATTCTGTCATCTGCAGACAAAGAGAATAATTGCTTGTTGCTTTTTATTCATGACTCTTTGTTTTTAGGGTTGTTGCTAAATTCCTTTCTTCTTACCTTCCTTCCTTTCTACCATATTAATGCTAGTGTGAGTGCAATAAACATTTGGTGGGTTTGTTCTTTGTACAAGAATCTCTGTTAGGCACTGTATGGATATGGAAATGAATGAGACAGAGTTGGCCTTTCCACAAACTTATGATGCAGTAGAAAGAGAGAGAATATGCACGCTGAAGGAGCTTTAAGATGAACTATAACTCTTGTAAAAGAGCTATACACAGCAGAGTGGGGAAGGAGAGAGGTAGAAAATAGTTTGAGTTGATGAGGAGGTAGAATGATTAAGGGAGGACTTGTGAGGAAGTGAAAATTAAGCCAAACCTTGAAGAATGGGAAAAAGTGAGATTGTAAAATGGGAATAATAGTAGAGTCATCTCACAGGCCTGTTGTAAAGATCAAATGAGTTTATACATGTGAAGTGTGTAGGACGTGACTGGCATGTAGTCAAGAACTAAGCATTGTTCTCATGATCACAACTTGAGCAAAATGTTGAAAAGTGCTGATTGTAGAATAAATCCTATGTTGTAGATTTTTATGTACTTATCATAGTTTCCCTCTTGATCTTTTGTGTTAGTAGTTGCTGGATTGTACATTTCATGTTTTTCTGTCTTGCTTTGACAGAGCTATTCATGCTCTATTTGAAGAAGTGCAGGATATTACTGAAGGAAAATAAATTTAGTCATTATGGAGCCAGTTTCACTTAATTTTATATATCATGCTTTTATTTTGAAAATTGTTCATTTGTTATAAATTAACCTTAGAAAGAAGTTTAATTAAGAAAGTCTGACAGCTTCAGTTATAGATTGTAATCACAGTTAAATTGTACCTATCATTACATCTCACCATCCCACTGGCCAAACCTTGGTTACATGGCCACACTTAATTGTAAGGGACTCTGGGAAATATAGTCTCTTTTTTTCTATCTGAGTAGCCATGTGCTAAGCTGAAGGATAGTTATAGAGTAAAATAAGAAAAATCGAACATTTGGGCCTTCACTACTCATTATAGGATTGAAAGTCAGGGACATAAATTACATTATTTTGATGAGATATTTCTCCAGAGTAGGTTACTTTTCCTAGTTAATTTGGCAGCCTTTCAAAGGCATTTGTTGTGTGAAGTAATGCTAGTGGCATGGCTAGGTTATCTTTGTATGAATTAACTGTTTTATGTCTTAAGATGGAGCCAAGAGCAAGCACCCTTTTAAACTCAGGGTAGATGAAGAAATGGAAGTGAGCCCTCTTTATTCATAAAGACATTGTCTTATACTTACTAAGTAGTTTCTATCAAAACCAAAATATAAGGAAGGTGACAAATTTCATGAGGGTCAAAAGTTTAGGTATGTTCTTATTATAATCCTTTTAAATGTTATTTTTCATTTCTTAAGATTAAAAAAATTTTTTTTTGTTCTATTTACTTTGATTTCCAAAAAGGAAATTTTAATCCCATTTCCTAGTCTACTCACTGTGTCTCTTTCTCTTTTGGCTTCTACACAGTATTTCCTCTAGAAAAAAACTTTCCTCTAGAAAGTTTTCCTGATCTGATATCCTAGTTCTGGACTGGGGATCACAAATATATTTTATCATGACACCAGGAATGCTGTTTACTATCCTCTGACTAAACCTCTACTTTTTCTATTTTTTTTTTATTGAGTTTATTGGTACATTTAGGGATACAGTACAGTTACATTCATTGTTGGGATCATGTACCTTTACATGGCAAGTCTTGATTCTCATTTTTTTCCCCTTACCTCTGCCCTCCCTTCACCCCCTCCTCCCCTCCCCATCTACAAACACTTTATTTTCATCTTTTCATTCTCTCACATTTTTTT
>NW_022900947.1:39642074-39649745 GCF_012274545.1 Fukomys damarensis | reverse complement strand
CAGGCAGGCAGGCAGCTCTGTGGCGCGGCGGTCGGTCCGGCTCGCCACGGCGGCGCGTCAGCTGTGCGTTAGTACTAGACGAGCTCCGCGACAGCCGGCCGTCGCCACCACCACAACGCCGCCTACTTTTTCTATGTTTGTGTAATTGTCTTCCACTAGACTCTGAGCTGTGTAAGGAAATGGACCTTGTTGTGTGCTCACCAGTGTATCCTCTCTGTATAGCACAGAACTGATTACAGAAATGTAAGCATGCGTGGCTGTAGAGAAGAGAGAGGAGGGAAGAAACACTAACAACAGGGAACAGGAGAGCAGGGCACAGTTGTATATGCCAGTAGTCCCAACATTCAGTATGCTGAGGCAGGAGAATCACCTGAGCTCAGTAGTTCAAGGCCGGCCTGGGCAACATAGTGGGACCCCATCTCAAAAAGAAGGGGAAAAGGAGAAGGAGAGGAAAAAGACATTTCATTAAATCGGCATGTTTCAAACGTTATGCGCAGGGCATTCAGAACAAAAGGCTTGTCCCTCTGATGCTTGCTTGCTTGCTTACTTGCTGTGGTAATTATTCCTCCGTCCCTTTTCAGGTCCCTCTTCTAAGCTCATGGTGGGAAGCGAGAGTCCCCAATCCATGGGCCCCCAAACCAATGCCAGGCCGTGACCTGTTAGGAACTGGGCCACACAGCAGGAATTGAGTGGTATGAGAAAACCAAGCTTCACCTGCATTTACACTGTTTCCCATCACTGGCATTACTGCTTGAGCTCCTTCTGTCAGAGCAGCAGTGGTGTTAGATTCTCATGGGAATGTGAACCCTACTGTGAAGTGTACATGGGAGGGACTTAGATTATGTGCTCCTTATGAGCATCGAATATAGTAATAGAAATAAAGGGCACAATGTAATAATAGAAATAACGTGAACAATAAATGCAATGTGGTTGAATCATCCTGAAACTACCACCCCTCCCTTCTTGCCTGTGGAAAAATTGTCTTCTACAGAACCAGTCCCTGGTGTCAAAAGTTAGGGATGCTGATTTAGGGAATGATGGAAGTGGGAGTGTTGCTGTGTTGACTTGCTGGTTTGCTGGCCACGGTCAAAGTCCCATTTCCTCCCCATGGTATCTCAGTTTATTCCCAGAGAGGACCAAGAGGCTTAAGGAGAGTTTCAGTAATGTGTTTCCACTGTGTATTATGTTCTACTAGTTGACAAAAATAAATTTCCTTTGGATATTATCTGTGTTTTCAAGATTTACTGATTTAAAAACCTATCCAGTGTTTTTAGACTTGGCAAAAACGTGTTCTACTTATGGCTTAGTTTAAAGTTGTTGAAAGAAGTTGTTTATACATAGACCTGTCTTAATTTGACTATGTTATTTAATTTAAATATGGTCAATGACACATTTTCCCCATCATCTTCAGCAGTGAGAGCTCTTTTCCAAACGGATGAGTCTGCTCTGTAAAATAAAATGAAAAAGTATCATTAAAAGAGGTGGAAAAATAATTGAAAGTGGCAACTATGTGTCAAGTAGAAAGATGTGAAGAATGGCATGGGAGAAAAATCATCTCTATGATTATAAGTTCATAGTGTTGGTGTTAGATCCTTAATGGAAGTCAAAGTATTGGAAGACCTAAAGGTTCTATAGGTACTATGGGATTGTGAAGCAGAACCAGAGACCATTAAAATCTTCCTGGACAGTGTTCCCATTTCATAGTTGAGGAGAGAGCATAAGTGACAAATCTGAAGTCACTAGAAGTGGAAGTTGTCTTATTTCCTAGGTAAGTGCTTTTCCATTTTTGAAACTCATTTGGCCTTTAGTCATGCAATCTGATAAACTGTTCCATGGAAGGAAATTTATTTGTTTGTTTTTGAGACAGGGTCTCACTATGTAATTGTGGCTGGCCTTGACTCGCCACGTAGCCAGGCTAGCCTTGAACTCTTGGCAATTCTTTGGCCTCGGCCTCCTGAGTCTGGGATTATAGATGTGCAGCATGCCTGGCTGGAAGGACATATAAAGATGCCAAACTATCCTACGTGAGTCATTGGTTTATTTCACATTATGGCTTCTCTGAGAGGAAAAAAAAAGAGCAAGGAATAAGTAAACAAATTAATAATAGATATAAATCTGTGGTAGTATTTCAATTAACCTAGTTAATTTAGTCTATAAGCAATGTTACAGAAAATGGAAGGATTTTAGAAGTACATAGTTATTATTGCTAAATTACTTCCAGATTAAAATACTCTTGTCTCATGTATAGGTGAAATTTTAAATTTAGTAGTATGTTTTGGTTATATTTGGATAATTTGAAAAACATAATTTTGTCTCAAGTGAATTTGTACATTCAATTCATTCACCTAAAAAAAAAAACAGAACATTTAAGTCCAAACCAAGCTAAAATATATCACTTTACATGGTTTTAAGAAATAAATTTAAAAATATTATTTGATTTTTATTTACATGGAAAAGTTACAAAAATCTAAAAGTGATTTGAAGTTTTTGCTGTTTGTTAGAGTACCTTATGAGTTTCTGTATTTCATTTCATACTCCTATGGAATTTTATGGGGATGGCTAAAATATGCAGTCATTGTTGGGGAAAAAGTTTTATCTGTAGTCAGCAGAATATGAAACCCAAGCAAACTGAAATCGGAGCTGAGTGAGACTTTCTGTAGTAAGCATGGAGCAGTGGTCTGACACAAACATGCAAAAACAGTTGCAGTGCTGTACTGCATAGGCAGAAACATTTGCACGGATGATATGAATCTTTATTATAAACAAAGCACTCCACACTAACTGTACTGAATGAAAGGCATTTCTTTTGATCGAGAACACAGGGTAACGTGGGGGTGTGGGGACTCACTGTTTCATATTAGCAGATGTTTTTTACTTTGTGCTGAATTTACTACCCACCTCTCAAGAACCTCAGGACGCTAACAAAATGAGGAAACAAACCAAATTCAGATTTTATTTCTGTTAGTCTCAATCTTGCATGGTTTAATTTAATCCTCTGACTGAAGTAGAGGTCTAGAAGAGAGTTAATTTATTCTACCAGCATTTTCTGGGCACTTTAGGATATGAGTGGCACTGTAATAAGCACTCAGTACATAAAGATGACAAATACTTTGAAATTTCATTTTACTGTGTCCAATTTCTGTTATTAAGATATCTGCAGTCATTGTAATGTGTATTCCTTTGTGTGTGATCTTTTTTCTTTGACTATTTTTTAGAGGGGTGTGTGTGTGTGTGTGTGTGTGTGTTTGGAATTTCATAATGTTATAATGTTTAACCCTGAATTTATCTGCATTTGCCCTGCTCTATATACATTATATATCCTGAATCTGTAGATTTATGTTTTTCATTAGTTTTGGAAATTTATTGTATAATATCTCATCCAGTATTATGTTTCTTCTCCAATTTTTTAAATTCTGGAACTCAAAGTATATTTTAGATTTTTTTTTTTTTTTTTAGACAAGGTCTCACTGCATAATTGAGACTGACCTGGAACTCACTATGTAGCCCAGGCTGATCTCGAACTCACAGTAATCCTCCTCCCTCAGCCTCCTGAGTGCTGGGATTACATAGGTGTGCCACCATGCCCGGCTTATTTTAGATCTTTTCATTGAGTATTATTTTCATATTTTTTCTTTGCTATAGTTGTTAATAACTTCAAATTTCTCTTCTATTATACTAGCTTTCTCTTCAATATTTGAAGTCTGTATTTGAGTTTTTAATTTCAAGTACTGTTTTGCATTCTCAAGATCTTTATTTGCTTTTAAACTTCAGGTTATTTTTATACAATTGTATTTCTTAATTGTTATGTTTTCATCTTTTTTCTTTGAATACTTCATTTTTAGTGAGTATATTCTTTAATTTGTAGTTCCACTATTAAAGTCACTAATTCTGAATCTGCTGTGTAGCATATTTTTATGTCTTTATGGTATGGAGTGGTATAGAGTTGTCATGTATTAACAAAGCTAAATTATTCTAAGCTTAAATGTTTTATATTTTTCATGGTAACTGTATTAATGTGTTTTCTACTGCTATAACAAAAGAAACAAAATTATGTACTTTATAAAGAAAAGAGGTTTGTTTAGGTCACAAGTTTTGGCAGTCCAAGAACATGACATTGGCATTTGCCAGTTCTAGTGAATACCTTTAGCTGTATCACATCACAGTGCGTGCATATAGGTGGGAGTGCATGTGAGAAGGAGAGATCACATGGAAGACAGGAATCAGATTCGCTCTTTTATAATGAATCATTATCGCAGAGGCTAAATAAGGTTGCCACAAGAACTACATTAAACCCTTCCAAGGAGAATGCCCCAAATTACCTAATTAATACCTCCCACTAAGCTTCAACTAAAGTTCTCTCACTTTTTGACATTGCCAAAATGGAGACCATACTTCCAATACATGAACCCTTGAGAGACAAATCACATCTAAACCCACAGTAGTAACCAGGAAGCAAAAATCTATAGTATCTAGTATAGATATTTTTGTATCTATTTGAGCATCCATACAAGAAATAGAAAGGATTCAAAGCATAGATCTAGGGAAAACCATCAAACTAGAAGAGAGTAAGAAAAAAGCAAAGTATCTAAAAAGTGATGAGAAAACAATCTTTAAAATGGTAAAGTAGTACAGAGGTAACTAAAATGTACAGTGGCTGCTTAAAATTTTAAAAATTATTATAATAAATACATTGTAATTAATCCCTCTCAAAATAATCTTGCTTACTTTGAATACACTCATGCCATCATTCTTGACACTTTTTGATTAAAAACAGAGAGTGAGTGCTGCTGCTGAAAGCCATTCAGTTAAAAAGCAGGCTTTTTAAAGCATGATGTGTCCTCATCCACCTTATTCACCAGACCTGGCACTGTGCCTAGATCTTCTCCAGAGTCAAAATGACTACAAAAGGTAAATGTTTTTGATAGAACCAGACATTAAAGTAACCACAAAGATACACATGAAAGTGGACTTCCAGAACTGTTTCAGTATGTCTGAAGCAAGGGAGAATATTTTAAGAGGGGTTAATGGCAATGTGTCTTTAATAATTTTAAACAGCTTAAACATTCACCATATTTTCATCACATCTCATAAGGCTCTTGCCTGTCAATAATTACTTTGTTTTTTGTTTGTTTGTTTGTTTTTTGGTTTTTTTGAGACAGGGTCTCACTATGTAGTTGAGACTGACCTGGAACTCACTATGTAGCCCAGGCTGGTCTTGAACTCACAGCAATCCTCCTGCCTCAGCCTCCCAGAGTGCTGGGATTACAGGCATGCACCACCACGCCCAGCTCAATAATTACTTTGAATGTAAATTGATTCCAAAAATGATGTAGATTAACTGAATGGATGGGAAAAAAAGACCAATTGTATACTGCTTATAACAAACCCACAGTGCTTTTAACAGTACACATAACTGGAAGTGAAGGGATTGTAAAGGATATTCCATGCAGATGGATATTTAGAGAGCAAGGTACTTCTATCAGACAAAATAGATGCTAAATTAAAACTTTAAATAGACAAAGGACATTATTAATGATAAAATGGCCAATTCTTCAAGGGGATATAAGCATTGTAAATATATACACATCCAACATTGGACTCCAAAATATATAAAGCAAATATTAAAGGATCTGAAGGCAAAGGTAAGTTGCAATGCAATAAAAATAGTATCAGTACCTCACTTTCAATATTGGTAAGTCATGCAGACAGAAAATAATGAGGAAACATTAGATTTGAACTATTTAGACCAAATGACAGACAAAACAAGATGTTCTATCCAATAGCAGCAGACTGTATTCTTCTCAGGTATGTATGAGATATTCTCCAGGATAGATCATATTAGGCTGCAAAAAGTCTGAATAAATTTAAGAGGATTTTTTTGTGATCACAGTGGCATTAAACTACAAATCAATAATGGGAAATTTTGTAAAATTCACAAATGAAGAAATTAAATAGCATGAGTGGAAAATGATAAAAAAAATCGAGAGCAATAAAAAGTTGATATAAGGCAAGTGAAAATGGACAAACAACATACTAAAATTTTTGAGATGCAGCAAATTCAGTTCTAAGAGGGAAATTCATAACAATAAATACCTAAGTCAAAAATGAAGATCTCAAATAAATAACTTAATGTTTCACTTCAAGGATCTAGAGAAAGGAGCAAAACGTTTTAAGGCAAAACCTTTGGCTAAGATTGAAATCAAGAGGAAGAAAATAACAAAGATCACGACAGGAATACAATGCAAAAAATTTTAAATCTCAAAGAATTGACTAATTTTTTATGGCGGGGGGTTGAGACAGCGTCTCACTATGTAGTTGAGACTGATCTGGAACTCACTATGTAGCCTAGGCTGGTCTCCAACTCACAGAGATCTTCCTGCCTCGGCCTCCCATATGCTGGGATTACATACGTGCACCACCACTCCTGGTTTGACTAAATTTTTGAAAAGAGAAACAAGGTTGGCATACTTTTAGATAGATTAAAAAATAGAGAAGACTCAAAATCAGAATTTAAAGGAGATACTACAATTAATACCACAGACATTCAAAGAATCATAGAGATTACTATAAATCATATGGTATCAAATTTAATAAACTAGAAGAAATGGCTACATTTCTAAACATACACAACCTACAAACACTAAATTAGGAAGCAAAAGAAAATGTGAACTGATAAATAACAAATAAGAAGATTGAATCAGTAATAAAGACCCTTCTGTTGAAGAAGAGTACAGGATCTCATAGCTTCTATGCTAAATTCTACCATTTATGTATTTTTATTTAAAAAATTTATTAGTACATGTTTGAAGTACATAATGATTATATTGATGATGGGTAGTTAGTACATGTATGTAACATATCTTAATTCTTTTACTTCCCCTTTTTCTCCTCACTTGCCTCCCTTCTTCCACCTCTTGGTCCCTTTCACATTTGCAAAAGATGTATCAACCATTTAACTATTATCTGTTTTTATTTTGCTTTTTAATTTGTTTATAGTTTGGATTTCTCATATAAGAGAATCTATGTGATATTTAAGCTTGTGTGTCTGACTTATTTCACTTATGGTCTCAAGGTATATACATTTTCCAACAAATGATTCAAGTTTATTTTTCTTAGTGGCAGAGTAGTACTCCATTGTGTACAAATACCACATTTTTATTTTTTTTTCTTTTTTCTTTTGATTGAATTTATTGGTACAATCTAGGTATACAATACAGTTACATTCATTATTGGGATCCTGTACCTTTACATAATAGGTCTTGATTCTCATTTTTTCCCCTTGTCCCTGCCCTCCCTTCACCTCCTCCTCCCCTCCCCATTTACAAACACTTTATTTCCATTTTTTCAATTTCTCATATTTTTTCCTCTCCCGTATTACCTTTTCCCCACCCTTCCTACTTTCCCTATACCTTTAGCCCTTTACTTCCTATTTCACATTATTAATTATCTCATTAGGATCCTGTGTACTATTATAGTTTTTCACACCAGAGAAACTATTTGGTATTTCAGTTAAAGAAATCTCTGTATGAAAATTAAAAATAGGGAATCCTAAAATAAAACTAAAAAGGAAAGTAAAAGAGAAAAGTCAATGTTGTAAGATTAAAATAATCCTTAATTCTGAAGATGAAAATGGTCCCTTAACATATTTAAATTGCTTCTTGCTCTTGTAGA
>NW_022900947.1:39632568-39641829 GCF_012274545.1 Fukomys damarensis | reverse complement strand
TTTATTTATATAAAAAGACCAATAATAGCAGTATGTTATGCATCAATAGCAGCAACAGCTTTTCCTGGTTCTGCAGTCATCTGAACAAAATTATAGACATTCAGCACATTCCATTAAAAAAAATACACAAAAAAACAAAGAAAAGAATACTATCCAGAAAACAGCAAAGTTCTGCTGCTGTTGTGGTACCTGGCACCATTTTTTTTATTAGCATCTTAATCATCATCTGGAAAGAAAACATTCTAGAATAATATCATTAAATATAGCTCTGATAAAGCACAGTCACTACTATGTATCATAAAGCAGGTATAATATATTTTACATTCACAGAGGTATGATACAGTACCGTCCTACATCAATAATACTAGAATCAGTTTTGGTTTGAAATTTGCTTTGTCTGCAACTAAGATTGCTACCCCTGCTTTTTTCTGGGCTCCTGTCACATGGAGAATTGTTTCCCATCCTTTCACTTTCAGTCTATGGGCTTCTTTTTGCACTAGATGTATTTCTTGTACCACATTTTTCTTTATCCATTCATCTGTTGATGGACATGTAGGCCAATTCCAAGACCTAGCTAATGTAAAATGTGCTACTATAAACATAGGTATACACATATTACTGTAATATGATCTCTTCAACTCTTTCAGGAAGATACCTAGAAGGTGAATAGCTAGATCAAATGGAATTTTTATTTTTAGTTTTTTTTGAGTCAACTCCATACTGATTCCTATAGTGGTTGTACTAGTTTACTTTCTCATCAACAGTATGGAAGGCTCCATTTTCCCTGCATCCTCTCCAGTATTTGTTATTATTTGATTTCTTAATTCTTTCTTGAGTAAGATGGAATCTAAGTGTTTTATTTATTTATTTATTTATAGTTTTTTGGTATCTGGGATGGGACTTGGGACCTTGTGCTTGTGAGGCAGGCAGCGGCAACACTGAGCTAAATCCCCAGCCCCCTCAAAGCAAAGTGTTATTTTAATTTTATTTTCTCTAACAGAGATAGTACATTTTTAAATGTATTTATTAGCCATATGTATTTCTTCTGAGAAGGGTCTGTTCGTTTCATTTGTTCATTTTTTGATTGGGTCTCATATGGGTCTAATTATTTGAGTTCTTTATATATTATACATATTAGTCCTAGTTTGAAGAATAGTTGGCAAAACTTTTTCCCATTCGATAGGTTGTCTTTTATAGTCTCTTGGTTGATTCTTTTGTTGTGCAAACTCACAGCAATGAATTTGAATATCTTCAAACTCATTTTATGAAACCAGCATTATCCTGGCACCAGAGCCAGATAAGGAAATTACAAAAGAAAATGGCAGGCCAACATTGGTGATAAATGCAAACACCCTCAATGAAATAGTAGCAAACCTATTTCAATAGCTCATTAAAAAGATCATAATCAAAGGATTGATCTCTGAGATGCAAGAGTGGTTCAACATATGCAAATCCAGAAATATGATACATCACATACAATAACAGAATGATAAACAAGAACCTTAATGATCCTTAGCTATTTTTATGATGAAAATCTCAAATTAGATATAGAAGGGAGGTATCTGCGCAACAAAGGTCATATATGACAAGCCCACAGCTAACATTATATGGTGAAGAGCTGAAAGCTTTTCCTTTTGGTAAGGAATACAATCTGGCACTTCTAATAATGTAGTACTGGAAATCTTTTGTAGAACAATTTGGAGAGAAAAAGAAATAAAAGTCATTCAGTAGGAAGTTATATGAAATTTTGATTGCTAATGATACGTTCTTATATTTACAAGATTATCTGGCATGATCTTATAAATACAGAATAAGTAAGCCCTAAAAACTCTACTAAAAAGGTACAAGAACTAATAAATGAATTCAGTACAGTTGCAGGGTGCAAAATAACATACAAAAATCAATAGCATTTCTATACACTAACAACAAACTATCTGAAAAAGAAATTAAGAAAATCTCATTTGTAATAGCTACAAAAATAATTAAATGTAAATTTAGTCAGGGTGCAGTATCTGTGTAGTGACAACTATGCTACATCAATTAAAAAATAAGAGCTGCAAATAAGTGGAAACATATTTCATGTTCATGGATTTGAAGAATTAATAATGTGAAAAATGTTCATACTTCCCTCGGCAATGTATAGATTCCAAGCAGTTCCTGTCAAACTTCCAGTGTCATTTTTCACTGAGACAATGAAATCCTAATGGGATCACACACACATGCGCACGCACACACACACACACACACACGCACACACACACAATCACACACCTGAATAGACAAGGCACTGCATGAGCAAAAAGAACAAATCTGAAACATCACACTATCTGCTTTCAAATTGTATTACAGATCGGTAGTAATTAAGCAGCATAGTACATCATAGTGATATAGGATCTCCAAATGATATGGGGAAATAAATGTAACTCCCAATCTGCTAGATGTCAGATACACCGAGTTCGTGTTTCTCAAAGTCAGAATGAATTGTAAGGAAGAAAGGAGATTAGGAGTAGAAAATATTTCAGAGAGAGAAAGAGAGAGAGAGAGAGTGCGCTCCTGAGAGGCAGGAGGGGATTACAGTGGGTTGTGCAGGCAACTTTACAGAGGAAGTTTTATAGAGCAAAATCATGAGGTAAGTACGTCGGTTAAAGCTATGATCAACCAATAAGATTATAAGTATAACCACTTAGATAATATTGATCCAGTGGGGAAGCAGGTCATGAGCAAGTGTACATGGAAAGAACAAAGAACTTTTTTAGGAAGGGATGGGTCCAAGGTCTTGGTTACCCACTGAGGTGGCTGATGCCTATCTAGACTTATTGGACCAGGTGTTAACCACTTATCTTAGGTAGGCCTGGTCATTCCAACTTTACCTTGAGGCTGGACTCCAACAGATGCACCTCCAGCCACACTTGTAATGTGTTTTCATCTTTTGTATTGACTCTGTTGAGGGCTTACACCTGTCTAACTGCCTATAATATTTCTAGTTAACTTAGCTGTCTATAATAATACAGCCTAGAAGCAATAATACTTATTATTATAATTATGATAATGAATTTCAATCTATTCACTTTTGACAAAGTGCTAAGAACACCCAATAGGAAAGGGACACCAGTATACCAGGAATTACCAGTGCATAGTAAATGATTCCTGTTTAGCTACCAGCCAGTTTGTTTCATAGATTTTTGTTTGTTTTTGCCGCTTAGGCAAAGAAAGTGGAATGATCTCTGAGGTCTCATTCTGCTTTTTCTTCCTGTGAAAAGTGTATCTGATTCACCAGTTTTTATAGCAGCATTAGTCACAATTGCCAAAAGGTAGGAACAGTGAAAATGCCAACTGACATAAACATGATGTGGTATATACACATAATGGGATATTATTTAGTTTTACAAAGGAATGAAATTCTGACAGATACTAAAGGAACTGAGAAGACATTATGCAGAGTGGAGGAGTGGTTCTCAGTAGAAATGAAGAGGGAGGCAGAGCAGATCACACAGGGGCGTCCAACTCAGTGCAATGAGCAGAGACTGCATTGCCCTCTGTAGCTTTCTGGGATTAGAACTCCATCAGTCTTAAGACAATAATTAGATTGTCTTATGTCACATGTTGTAGAGTTTGTTTTATCATTAATTACATGAGCATAGGCAGAGATTTTGTCTTTCCCCAAGAATTTTCTGTCCAAAATTTATGTAAGTGGACACTTGCAGAGATAACACACAGTCACACACACCCACACTTGCACATACACTCACTCAAACTCAAGCAATTCAGAGGTACCAGGACCCTTCTGCTTGTCTAATTGAGCTTTGTGGCCTCTCCTGTTTTCTTAAGAAACACAGTCCAAGGCAAAATCTATATAGTAATGCTTTAAAGGAAACGGGATGGGAATTCTGCAACAGCAAAAATGAGTGAAAAATAAAGATGAGTGGGGAAAGGAAGGAAAGCAAATGCAAGGGGACACATTTCTGAGCTGGCAATTGTTTCACAAGGGACACACTGCTTGTTCGGTCAAGGAGACAATCTGGACTAAACAACACTGCCGCTGCTCAGAATAGTTTGCAGGGAGACTGTGGATAAAGAGCTTAACTTACAGCTCTTTTCCATCTCCTTGTGTCTCATTGGTCTTAAGGTTATATCCCAAGGAATGTTAACTGCCCTTATTTCAGATATTGTCCTCTGGTTCTCCTCAGTGGTCATGAAGGAAGCTGGACACTCCATGGGACCAGTTGGGTTGAACTTAGGCATGGAGCTACTGTGGCCTGCACTGTGGGGCTTCAGGAAAATACAGGCTTCAGGAAAATCTGAAGAATGACAGTACTGGGGTGAGGTAATGCAGCAGTTGCTCAGGAACTCTATTGAATAAGCAGTCCAGTGAGAAGGGCAGCAGGCAGTTGAACCTTTATAGGCAAATAAATTTCGTCTTTCACCAGGCTTCTCTCTAAATAGAAGCTTTTTTTTTTTTAGAGGAAAGTGATAAAATAGTGATACACACAATGGTTTGGTAAATATGTAATCTTTAAAGTCTATAAATAGTCCTTCTCATTTGTATTCCCTGAAAGCCTGTGAGGTGTGTGATATTGTCCTTCTTTTTACTGAGAATTTCAGACCCAGAGATGTTTAGTACTTTGCTACAGCTAAGAGGTATAGTGGAATTTAAACTTTAGCCTTTCAAACTATCCCTTTAAGAAAATGAAATATTTACCTTCTGAATCTATACTATGCATTTTTAAAGGAAGAGAACCCTCCAGTTGATTTCTGTACAATATGATTTGAAGAGATCCAGGAAGGGTTTCTTTGCCAAATTACCTGCCCACCAACCATCAAACCAGAAACTTATCCATTAAAAAGGTGTCTATTGACCTCTTAGATTGTGTATTTTCTCATATTACATGCAGACTTCTCTTAGGAGATGTCAGCTATCTAGTCATGTATTTCTTAGATGAGGAATGCTTTTATTTGCCGGTGAGGGAAGAAGCCAGTGAGTTCTGGGTGGGGACAAAGGAGGATCAAAGTAAAAAAAATGGTTGCCTCCAAAATGAAGGTCCCGAGTTCAATCCCTGGTACCACCAAAAAAAAAAAAGGAAGGCAGCAAACACAAGGCAAATTTGCTTCCTTCATGATTTTACCTTTTGGACTCTATTCTGTCACCTAGACCTTTTCTGGAGCTTGTCCATATTTCCTCTCTGGAACAGAAGATACTCTAGATGTACTTTTTAATATAGGTCAGTTTAATCTGCAGAGCTGGCTGGGATGCTTCTAGGAGAGCATTCTGGGGCCTTGTCCCAGCAGGTTTTTGCAGGCAGGTCATGGATGTGAGGAGCACATGCTTTGTTACTGAGCAGTAGTTTCATGCTGCTACTCACTTTCTTAAGGGAGCTGGAGCCTTGGTCCTGTGAGATGCCGTTCTTTTTACTTCCCAAAAGGTGATATGAAATATATTAAAACTGGCTGTATTCTCCCTCCTCCTCAAACATTTGGTAGTCTTTGCTTTGTGGGTTCTGAAAGTCAAACTGTAGCACATTCTGGGGAATTCAATGTGATTTAAATAGCTAAAATTTATACTTTTTTTCAGCTTTAATTGAGTTTATTGGTACATTTTTAGGGATACAGTACAGTTACATTCATTGTTGGGATCTTGTATCTCTACATGACAAGTCTTGGTTCTCATTTTTTCCCCTTGTCTCTGCCCTCCCTTCAACCCCTCCTCCCCTCCCCATCTACAACCACTTTATTTCCATCTTTTCATTATCTCACATTTTAAAATTTATATTTTTAATCTCATATATCTCATTTGCCAAAATGTAGCTCCTTCTCTGAATACAGCAGAATGATCTCATTTCTGCTGCCTGCTAAGGATGCAAAATTGTTACTTGGCTAGATTGAAAAGCAAGCAAGAAAGCAAGCAAAGAAAGCAGAAACAAAACAAGTTTAAGATAATGTACACATCTCATGGGATATTTTGTTATTAGGGACAGAATCTACTAAAGCTGAAGCAAAAAATGCACATTTTGTGTGGGCATTGTTTGGAAAAGTGTGATTTTTTTCTCTCTCTTTTTTTTGTAAAGGCTCTGAAAAGCTTAGTGTTGACCTGTTTTTATTATTTATATTAGGTCCCTAGATGATAGACAAACTGACCTAACCTGGGGCCAAAAGAACCAGCAGGAAATTTAGGTCACGGGTAGTTGCATTTTAAAAACTCTGGATTTTAGAGGCTGCTCCATCATGGTAATTGATTGATGATAACATGACAAGAGCTCTTAAATCATTAAAGGTAGCCAGATAAAGACAAAGCTGGTGGCTGGCGGTTTTGTTGGCTGCACAGTTCCCAACTCCCTGTGGTGTTCTGTTCTGCTTTCCAAAGAAGTAACTTGTCCCTTGTTTCATGCAACTTATGGCCCCACTTGCCTGTTTACAAAAAACAGCCTCTTAAACTTGGCAGTTCTGTTTGAAGCACAGCATAACATCATTTCCCCAAGAGACAGAGGAAAACATTACAAAAAAAGTTTATGTCCCCATGAAACATATGCACCTTTTAAACTTATCAGCCATTGAAGTTCTTTTCATCATTCTCTCAAATAAAGGTCTTTCCCTATCCCCTAGCCCAGGGTACATATAGCCCAATGAGATTATTTGATGAATTGTGTAAGCATCTTATGTTTTCCTGCTCTTGCTTTGGATAAATGCTAATCTGTAATAAGAACTCTAAGTACATAGCTCGTTCTTCCCAGGACACAGGAAATAAGGCCTGGTATAATGGCATTTTAAAAATCTTTTTATTGAAGTAAAATATAATATAGAAAAGTGCAGTTCAGTGAGTTTTTACTAACTGAAGACAGCTGTGTAATCAGCACTCAGATCAACTTGGAAGATTACTAGCAACCCTGGAAGCCCCCCTTTTGCTGACTCTCACTAACTCTTCCCAAGGGGTAGGGACTTATAAAAACACAGATTAATTTTCCCTGGTTTTCATATTCTACAGTAATGGGATAATGTGTAATTTTTTCTGGATTGTTTCACTCAACATTATATTTGTGAGATGCAAGTTTTCTTTTTTTTTGAAATTGTAGATCATTCTCCTCACTATATAATATTCCATTGGATGAGCATCTTTCATTGTATCCTTTTGTGGCATTTTTAGCAGGAGAGAAAGTTTGTAGAATCTGTTGTCACATCTGTGAGGATTTTTCTATTTCTCATTTCCACAGAATCATCTGGTCCTCAGACACAGAATGCTAGTTAGCTCCAAATGCCCAATATAGGGATAAATTTTGGGAAATATTTATGCTTTGAGATCAGACTCTGTTTTTTTACTTCTGCTTATTCCTGTGTTAAGGTTTCCTGGTACGCTCTTCTACTGTCTTGCTTGTCACTCATTCCATTATTTTGTTCACTTTAGAATCCTTTTTCACTGCCATATGCTTAGACTTCTCCCTTCTGACTTATTTATGTGTCTTATTCTTGCATTTCATATCAATTCTCTCTTCTCTACTGTCTCCTTTGAAACACCTTCTCTGAGCCTCCATGTATAAACTTTAAAGCAATTTCAGACTCTTCCCTTTCTCTCACACTCTATTTTCAGACTATTCTGGCTTTAACTTCACAACACTTCAAATTCACATAATTCACAAAAAGCTCCAATACACCCACCTTGGTACAAGCATTATTGTTTCTCACTTGGAATATTGAAATTGCTTCCTCTCTTCTACCTTCTACCTTTGCTCTTCTTGGTTATTCACAAAAAGCTCCAATACACCCACCTTGGTACAAGCATTATTGTTTCTCACTTGGAATATTATTGAAATTGCTTCCTCTCTTCTACCTTCTACCTTTGCTCTTCTTGGCCTGTCTGTTCTCTTTATGATGCCTTGAATAATAGCTATCAAAACAAGCAAGTTGTACTAGCTTCTGCTTAAAGCCCTTGTGACTTCCATCTCAGAAGAAAAGTACAAATTTTAGCAGTGGTGAATAAATCATCTGGTCCCTTCTCTACCTCATGTCTCATTACTCTTCCAGTTCTACCATACATTCTGCACCCAGTCTAAGCCCATGTCATAGTCAGTCTGTTATCTCCACATTAGTTGCTATTAGTGACTATTTCTACCCTTTAATGACTTTAGGGTAGGATTCCCTTTTTGTGAATTTCCACCTTCTATAAGTATATATAGAATACCATGCTGTTTGTACAACACCTACTGGATTGATACAACTGTAGACGAGTGACCCAGCCAGCTGTCACTAGGGTTTAGAGGTAGTATATACATGGCATGGTGACATCATGAGTAGGAAAGTCTGCCTTAGCATTTGTGGCTAGAACCACATATCCTTCCACCAGAGGTTTTAACCTTGATTGAGATTCTGGAACTAGTCAGAAACCTTTAAAGAGTTTTAAGTCTGTAGATCACCTTTGCTGGGTTAGGTTTCGGTACTACTGCTCTTGCTCTTATATGATTTATCTGTTATCTCATGAGCTGAGTTCTCTTGAATATTTGTCTGAGTTAGTTTACTTGTTAGAATTCTCCCTGTCCCAAGGGTCTGAATTTCCCACTCCCTCAAATTCTTGTTCCCCTTTGAGTAGGAAGCACTGGAGAAGAAATGCATAATGACCTAGATGAAGGTTTTGGAGAAACACTATTGGGTTGTATTCCAGTTCAACCACTTACCTGTTGACATCCTTGAAAACTAACCTTTTTCAACTTTATTTCCTCCTGAAATAATGCCTACAGCACAGGATAATTAGGAGGAATAAGTGAGATAATCTACAACTGAAAATTTATAAATGCTTATTTTTCTTGCCTTTTTTTTGGTCAGAGAGATTAAACCCAGGAACTTTGCACTGAGCTACATCCCAGCTCATTCATTCATATATATATTTTTTCTTTCTTTCTTTTTTTTGCAGGGGGAGCACTGGGGATCAAACTCAGGGCCTTGTGCTTTCGAGGCAGGTGCAGTGCCACTCCACTAAATCCACGCCCCCCCTTTTTTCTCTCTCTTTAGACTGGGTCTTACTAAGTTTCTAAATTGCTCAGGCTGGGCCTGAACTTGTGAACTTACCTTCCTCCTGCCTCAGCCTCCCAGGATGTGTGTTATCATGCCCAGGTTTTTATTGTCCTTAAAAAAAAATCAGATACTTCATTGTAGAGTCAGTGTAGTTTCAATATCAACTCTGTTCAAAGGATGGAGTTTAACATGAAGATAGCATTAAAAATAGTATGTTAAAAAAAAAAAAGAACAGTATATTTAGCTCAGTGGCACCATGCCTACCTC
>NW_022900947.1:39612234-39632196 GCF_012274545.1 Fukomys damarensis | reverse complement strand
ATATATATATATTTCTTGGCATCAGGAATTTTAAGTTCTAGAACGGAGCTACCCATCAGTAAATTCAGGGTGAAAAGAGCCATGGTAAAGAGACAGAGGTGCTTCTCTGGAATCGTAACCTGGGCACATTTAACCCAAAGAGAGAAGGTCAGAAGATAATTCTTGAGTTGAATCTTGAGACTAGATGGACAGAAGTGATCAGAACTTTTTGTGAAGGGAGCTCAGCCTGTGCAGATGCACTCAGGCAGGTGGAAATGGTTCATAGATCTGAACTGTATTCCACAAGGAAAGGGCTTGTGAGATTGGGCTGAGCAGCTAATCAGCCAAGTAAGTAAAAGAATAAGTATGTCATGAGAAGGGGTTTATCAGGTTTATTTTATTTATTGTTAAATTATCCTAAGTAGACCAAATTTTTGTTTTAGAATGAGCCAGATGATGCATAGACATAATGGTTATTGCAACACAATTATCTGGACTTATTTGATGTAATAGGAAAAGGAAGAACTCTGGCAGAATCCAAATTTGTGATTTATCAATTGGAAGAATGATGGCTTCACACAGTGATTTCAGTTTTAGACATATTAAATTAAATTTGCAGATGATATATACCAATAGAGAAGTCCAATAGGCAACTTGCTGGGTTTGGCACAAAAGAGATAGATTTGACTAGAGATAAAGCATTTATGAATTTCATCAGTATCATGTTAAACTCTTACACCAAAAGGACACATACAATGACTCAAGCAGCACAGTTTATTTTACTTTCATGCTGTAGTCTAGAAAAAGTTCGATGGTCTGGTCCAGATACCACTCAGAATATGGTCCAGGGACCAGCAGCACTGACATCAGTATAGAAACTTGGTAGAACAGGATCCTCAGGCCCCATCCCATACCTAATGAATTTAACAAAAGCCCCAGGTAATTTACATACACATTAAATTTTGAGAAGCTGCGATCCAGGGAACCTATTTTCCTTCTATATCTTGTTTCTTCTCTAAGAACTTTGTTGAAGCCAATTTACCATCACTTTATCTGCATTTCAGCTGTGGTAAGGGGAAAAGAGCAGGAAATTTTGAACTTTTTTTTTAAGATAAGAAATTATTAAGTGTCAGTATTTACTTTGTTATAAATTAACACAATAAAAATATTTATTCCTTTAAATAATAATAAGCATGCTAATATAAATAACATATTTTATGAAAAGTAACTGATTTCCAAAAGAAAAAAATAAGTGAAAATGGCATTGGTTTATGTTTTTGAAAATCTTTTTAATGTTTGGCTGATAGAAAACAGCTGGATTCTTGTATTTGCTTCCTCATTCAATATGCTACCATATGTTGTTTTGGTTGAAATATATGGAGAAAATCTAGCCTTATTCAGATTCTTTCTTTTTAGTTGGAAAAGGGAATATTTTGATAGCTTTTTCAGATGCTTGTGGGTATTCTTTTTGACAATCATATGTAATTCTATTCTTAAAGGTAAGTTATGTGGAATCGGAAGCCATATTATGCTCTTTTATATCAAATACACTGGTCTATCTTTATTTTTGTCTATGCATGTTCTTCTTATATGATGAATTGGTCATTTGGAAAGCATTGGTTTGTTGAATTTTATAGATCTTCCATTTTTATTATGCAGTTCAAAAAATCCATATCTTAGTGTCACCACTGATCTCATAGAAAAAGTGTTTAAGAGTAGAAAATTTGGCAGTAACGTGTAAGTTTTCCAAAATCCCAGCTTTTGCTTAAAAGCCAAACTTTTGTCATTAATAATAAATATATCAGTTGTTTTCCTTGAAGGAATATAATTATTTTGCTTGGTTTTGAGAAAATGTTTGCCAAATATTCAAGTCTGAATGCAATTTCTGTGTCATTCTTTCAAGCAAAAATGATACTGCATGAGGGAAACAATTACCTCAGTTCACAAATCAAACAGGCACACAAGTGCTTTTCTACGGATAACCATTATACGTTATTGTACCACAGAAGTTCTTTATACCTAGTTTGCATTCTGCTGCATAGAATACTAAAGAGATGTTTAATGATTGTAAGTTTGTAAGACTACTAATTTTTACTGCATCATCAAAGGGATTAAAACCTAAGCCCTTAAATTAAATTGTCTTTTTAAAAAATTTAATTACAACTGTGAGTACATAGCATAGATCTAAGGAATACAATGACTATTAGTATAATTTGAAGCCACTGCCTTGATCTGTATTAAGTTACTGGCAATTTTACCTACCATCTCCCCCACCCCATTAAATTTATTGGTACATTTAAAGCAAATAATACAGTTGCATTTATAATTGGGATCTTGTACCTTTATATGATATGTCTTGGTTCTCATTTTTTACCCATACCCCTGCCCTCCCTTCACCCTACCTACCATCTTTCTGCACTGTTAGTGAGGTGTCCACACAATTACAAAGACAAGGAATATCTTGGTATTATTATGAAAACAGTTTTGATCTCATGGACCTCTTGAAAGTGTTTCAGGGATCTCAGAAAACTTTTTTCCTATAAAACCATTCTGGATCTGATAATTGTTGACTTATGAGACTATATGTTTTTGTTTTGATTAGTGATAGGGAAAATGTTAAGTAGCAAATTTTAAATTTGAAAGGTACCTATGCCTTATATCATTGTCATGTCTCTGAAGGCACTCACTGGCACTTAGTGGCATACATGGTATGAGTACCATTACAGTACCTACTTGTGCTTCTCTTGCTTATTCATTTACTCACTTGGCCAGTGTTTATTGAGCCCTTTGTTTTATGCAAATATAAAACAATATCCAAGACTAGGTAATTTATATTGAATAGAAATGTTTTATCTAGGAGTTCTGGAGTCTGGGACATCTAATATCAAGGTGTTAGCATCTGGCAAGGACCTTCTTACTTTGTCATCTGAGTGGGGAGAGTGGAAGGACCAGGAGTGAGAACTCACCCTTTTATCATGGTACCAGTTGGACCTCCGCAGGGTGGGCGCCTTATGGCCTAATCACCTCTTATGAATCCTGCCTCTTGGCTTTGTCACAATGACAATTGAATTTCAGCACAAGTTTTTGAGGGAACAAACATTCAACCCACAGCACCCTATTTTCCACCAAGTTCTCTGCTGGGGCTGTGTGTTCTGATGTGGAGCTTCTCTTATCCTACCAAATACAGAGAACATTTAGATTAAGTGCCTAGGGCTGCTAGAGCAAATGTTCACAAACTTAAGGGTTTAACACATTACATATTTATTACCTTATATTCTGGAGGTCTTCCTGGATTAACATTGAAATGTTATCAGGGATGCTTTCCTTTCTGGAGGTTGTCTAAAAGACTTTGTTTCCTTCCCCTTTCCACTTCCACAGGACCCTGCACTAGTTGGCTATGGTCTTGTTAGTCCATCTTCAAAGCCAGCAATGTCAGTCACATCCTTATGGTCACAGTTGAGAAAGATCCTCTATTTTTTTGCGGGGGAGGGTACTGGGGACAAAACCCAGGGCCTCATGCATGCTAGACAAATACTCACCACTGAGCTATATCCGAAGCAGCTCCTTCCCTTTATTTTATTTTGAGGCGGCGTCCTGCTAAATTGCTCAGGCTGGCCTCAAACTTGTGATCCACCTACTTAAGGATTTATGATTAGATTGCGCCCCCTCAGATGATGCAGGATTATCTCCCCATCTCAAGATAACCCTAATCATATCTACAAAGTCCCCTTTTCCATATAGGGGCAACATATTCATAGGTTCCGGGAACTAGGACATGAACTTGAGGTGACATTATTCTGCTGCTCTTAATAAGTGCCTATTAATTCTGTTGAAGGAATGAAGGGAGGATCCTACCCCATCACTAATTTCTTTGAGCTTTGTCTTCCCTGATATTATACTATTTAAGACTCAGTTGGGGTACACTCAGTGAATGCATTGCTCTGTCAAAGAACTTATTTATTACATTGTCAAAGCTGTATAATCCTACCACCTCTCACTTGTGAGCTCCTTGAATCTTGTGTCTTGATTTACTTTTTGTATACACAGACTACAGCACAGTATTTAGTATATATGTGTGCACAGTAAAGGTGTTGATGCATTTGCCAATGGATGAATTATCCTTACACATACCAACTTACTTTTGTTCCTCCCCCACCCCCCACTCGCTGGATTGAACTCAAGGAACCTTGAAAAACATCTCCATATCTCTGGATTTTTGTGTTTTTCATACAGGGTCACAATAAGTTGCTCATACTGGCCTTGAACTTGTGACTTTCCGGGTAGCTGGGATTACGGGTGTGTCACCAGGTGCAGGTCCCAATTTACATTTTTGCATTTTGTCAAGGTCTGTAAAACAGAAGCCTATTCCCCAAAGAAGCAGAGTGGCTCTAATTATGGGAGTTTAAAGCCTTTCCTAACTCTCATGGCAAGTTATGTTTGGAGTAAAAGGGACTTGGACATTTCTCAGTCTCTGACTAGTAATATGCCCGGCCCCTGCATACACTGTGGCTGAGAGGAATGGCAGAGGCAGATTCTCAAGCAGGAGCTTGGAGTGATTTGGAGTGTTGCTCAGTATCTCCAGACTCTGCCCCTCCAAGGAGCAGGTGTGCAGCCATTGTGGCCTTCTCTGCAGCCATATGGAGTACACTCTATGCCAGAACAGAGAGTGATTCTTGATTTTGCAGAGGTTTTTGTTAAATCACCCAAAAAGCCAGCTTTTCTAAGGACAACATGCATTTTACAGAGAGCCTTTGTATGAGTTACTGGGGACTGATTCAAGAATAACAGAAATTGCAGACTGCAGATAAACAAAAGCTTTTGACTCTCTGGATACAGCTACAGTCCTCTACCACTTACTAGTAGGCCCATTTATATAAAACTGAATGAGAAACTTAATCCCAGGTATTTTACAAAGAAGCCATTTTTCTCCACTGTGGTGGTGGTTCGCTATGCATGTTTTCCCCCCAATGGCAGCATTTAATAATGTTTATATTCCCTTTGACCTTTTACTGATGGTTAGAGTTAAGATCTAAGATGTGGTTTTAATGTATAGATTGCCCTTCCCTTCTTTGAACTATTGACTTCCTATTCCTAGAAGGTATGTATGTATATAATTCCCTTACTAACCATCTTACCTAATTCTTTTGGGTAAGAAAGGATCCCATGGAGCAGCAGGTGGTGGTAATAGTAGTAATAGTTTATATTTATAGGAGACTATGTACTAGCTCTATTCTGTATGGTTTGCTTCTGTTATTAAATCCTCAACACAAATCTATTAGCAGTGATGCAAATCTATTAGTAGGCATTTTGTAAATATAGGCATTTAATATTAGGCATATTAGTAGGCACTTATGGTATTATTGCCACTTTACAGATGAGAAGATTGAGACTTGGGGAAGTTAAATAATTTGTCTGAGGTCATACAATTAGTGTTATGGGGAGGATTCAAACTGAGGCAAACAATGTGATTCCCACATCCGCATTATTAATCCTGCTAAGATTCCTTCTTTCACTTTTACAAAGGTTTCAATCTAAGGAGTCTTTGAACTTTTTCACCTTTCTTGTGGAGATTCTGATTTTATAGCAGAGAATATTAGAAATGGATGTACATCCAGTATAGGGCCATACTTTTATGCACCAGAATGATTAGTTTCCCTTCAAGCCAAGGTGGCACAGGGTTCCATTCTCCTGCTGCTTCCTGGCCAGATGATAACTTTGTCTACCTGTGCTAATGGTAGGAAGTTCACTGCTTCCTGGGCAGTCCCTTATCTTGGCTGATGGCTCTAGTTGCAAGGGGTTCTTAGTCACACTGAGTTGAAATTGTCTTTCTTGGAATTTTCATAGTCTGTCTGAAATGGAAATCAAAATGTACCTGGATTTGTCTCTTACAAGCCTAATGCCTTGCCTTCCCAGTAGGCATTTTTTAGAATACATTTAGATTTATAGAAACATTCTTACGGTGGTGCAATATATGCTTTATTTTATTATGTGAACCCTTTTTTGGGGGGGTTCTGGGGTTCGAACTTGGGACCTTGCACTTGCAAGGCAGGTAGTGGAACCACTGAACTAAATCCCTGGCCCTTTCAGTCTATTTTGTTTTTTATGTCCTTGACAGTTTAGAGAAGTACTAGTTGGACATTTTATAGAATGTTTCACAACTGGGATTTGTCTAATTGTTTTTGTCATGATTAGACTGGGATTATGAATTTGGGGGAAGAAAACTACAAAAATGAAGTGTTATTCTTAGGGATATCAATGTAACTTAGCACTACTTATAGTGACCTTAATCTCCTAGTTAAGGTTAAGTTATTCCATCCCTCTCCCTTTTCCATATCCCTCTCAGATTTTTACAAGCAAGTCACTACATGTAGCCCATATATTAGAGATAGGAAGAATTAAACTCTACCTCTTGGTGTGGTGCATAGCTACATAAAATTATTTGGAACTGTATAAGAAGATTTGTCTCTTCTCCCATACTTGTATTTATTAACTCAGTCACTTACTCATATTAATCTGGACTAATAGGTATTTATTGTATAATTTGTGTTATAAGTGAATATTATTTTATTCATTTTGTTTTTCAAACTATTCTACCTTTGTTCATTGGGACATCTTTCAGTTTGCTCCTGTGTCCTTTTGAAATGTTCCTAGTGTTTTGTTTTTTGAGCATTTTCTTACTTTCTGGGATCCTCTTGTATTTTCCCAGCCCAACCTTAATTAGTTTTTAATTTTGGAACCTCTGATTCCTTCTGTTTGAAGAACATGAGAAACTACAATGTGTGAGCATGGCTTTTAGGTCATCTCAGTGGACAGAGTTAGGAAATAGATATATGTTGCATTTTTCCTACAGTTACTTCATTAGCAATCCATCTGTATGTAAGGATTTCCTGTTTGAAAATTTGCATTTTGCTGAGTAGCCAAAAATAAGAGTATAACGTGCTGCCATCTGCTACCAAAGGCAAACAAAAAAGGTGGCGGTGGGTGGAGACCTGGGCATGATGTGACTTCTTGCTATTCTACCCCCAGTCAGAGAATGGCATTTTAAAGAAGAGATCCTAAGAGGTTAAGGGACTAGTTAGTAAAATAGGACTGGAATCTGACTTTCTGCAATAGACTTTTCAAAAAATTTCTATCATTTTGTTTCTTTAAAACTGGTCAGTATTCTTGGCTTTGTATTAAATCCACTTATTGACTTGGTAAGATGCATTAAGCAGATTTAGGATATAATTTTAGAAATTTGTATGTACAGCAGAAATCTGCTAGAGCATCACTCATGAAGGACTTCGCCCTCTAGCACATGTCATAGGCCAGTAACTTGCAAATGAAATCCTTAAGGCCAGGTGTTAGTGAGTGAATTTTTACAGGTGATTTTGATGATTATCTTATCCTACTTTATTTTTTAACTATCTTTTAAAAAAATCCTTCTGCCCTTGGGAGAGAACTGTATGGCCCTATAGAACAGAGCTTTTATGTATACACCTGTTTTTTAGAAATGGGATATAAAGTAATGAAAGAATCTGCTTGTTGTCATCCAAAGAGTTGATGATAGAGTAAAAAGCAAAAAAAGCAAAAAATCAAGCTGCAACCTTCTTTTCACAGACCAGCCACATGGCTCCTTTCCTTTAAATTACTTTTGGCAGCTTGTAAAACAAAGAAAGGACCTTTGAAGGTTCCTTTCCAGGCACTCCTGAGCTATAGGATCATTCTAGGTTGCCTCCAAACCTTTTGGCCCTTATTGCTTTTGAGGAGTGTTTGTGTTTATCCTTGCTAAATCATGTCTTGTCACATATACTAGGAAACAAAACAACAGCTCTGTTCTTTTCCATTTTTACCTTATCTAATCCAAAAGATTTAGGATTTTTTTTGTTTGTGTGGTACATTGTGAACATCCACGATAGTTAGCGGAAAGAAAGGGTAACAGCTGTTTTCTGTGTATGAAATACTTATAATTGTGAATCTTAACCTTGACAAAAATCTATCCAAATTTGTCCAGGTGTAGAAATGACTAGAAAAGCTCATTTAGGGTGGTCATCCTAGTATGAAACGACATTCAGCTGCTCTCTGTTAACTTTCTCTTCAGAAAAAGAGTTTGCGCAGTATTCCTTTTTAACACTGTTTGTCCTTATAGTGCATGTCTGCACACACAATACATACTCCCTGAGTTCTCATCTTCCTTCCTAGCCTATCTTTCTTTTCATTTCTTTCCTCCTCTCTCTCTCTCTCTCTCTCTCTCTTTTGTACCAAGGATCTAACTTGGGATCTTGCTCTTGCAAGACAGGTAGTGGAACCATTGAGCCCAATCCCTGGTCCTTCTGGCCTTATTTTTCTCCATATTACTTCCAGCTCTCTACTACACTGCATATTCTACTTTGATAGCTTTGAATTTGTCTGCTTCCCCCACTACAGCATAGACTCCATGAGAGCAGAGAACTTGTTTTGTACACTGCCACATCCCTAGACCTAGAACACTATCTGAAGCACAGTATGTGTGCAGAGGACACCTCTGGATGAATAATGGAAGTTGCAAGTTGTAAGAATTTGGCCTTTGATTTGAACATCAATACAAACAGTAGAGTTTTATATTACAGATGAAATTAAATTACATTATTTAAAGTGAGAATTTGTTTCTTTACCAAAAATCTCAGAATTTATGCTAGAAATGAATATAGTTCAGAGTTACTTTAGTAATGCAGCGCTATTCTCACATGCCAGGAATTTTGAAATTGTTTGGTAAATATCATTCAAGAAATTGGTGGGGAGCTGAAAACATTTTTTTAAAATTTTAAGTAGAATTACTTTTTTTTTGCATTATGGCAATCGAACTCAGGACCTTGTGCTTGAGAGGCAGGAACAGCACCTCTGAGCTGAATCCCCAGCCCCTGAATTACCTTTAATTCACCCAAAGAACTCTAAAAACATTATCTAGTATGATTCCTTATTCTAGTCACCAGAGTTAGCAGAAAATGACTTTTTGTTGTTATAAAAAATATTCGAATACAGTACTTGTCAACATAGAGGATATTAAAAATAATATGCTATAGGGCCAGGGATTTAGCTCAGTAGTGCCGCCGCCTGCCCTTCAATCCCCGGTAAAAAAATAAAAAATAAAAAATGCTATGAAATCTAAAGTGATTCCTTTGAAGGAGGGTGAGCATTCATTTGTCAGGAAACATAGACTTTCTATATTTGTTGTTTAAATATATTTTTTTACAAATGCATTACTTTTATTTAACATTACATGTGTCTGAAATACATCTTTATTTTCAAATTTAAAGGATTGTTGTTTAAACAGCAGTCAGATCATGTTAAAGGGACTGCAACTAGCCATTTTATAAACTATGCATTTCAAGATGAAAACTCTTATGCCATACTTTTTGCACTAGTCTCTCCAAGACAAATAAACATACCAATAAAAAGAGTATGGTCAATGGACATCATAGGCTTGTTTGCAGGCTATCTTTGGACTAATATGGTGCATAAGTTATGTTTCTGTATGAGATTGGTATATTTTCCTATTATCACTTTCTATTTCAGAGCATTGGGGAGTCAGGGATGTCTGCTGTGTTAAATCAGCTGCTGCCCATGTTTAAGCCGTCCACTCAGAGGACCGATGATGACTATGGTCCTGAGGAGCTGCTGGTCCTCCTCATATACATTTATTCTGTCATTGGAGAGTTCACAGTGGACAAAGACCTGGGAGAGGCTGAAGAAAAAGTGAAGAAAGCATTGGTTCAGGCCTTCTGTGAGGAGTCTGAATTGTCACCTTTGCTGCAAAAAATAACAGGTGAGTGTTGAGCAAAATTGTCACTGATACAGAAAACAGGTTTAAACATAGACTGTTTCAGGAAGAGAAGGTATCCATCTCTAGTGGAGTTGTTTGAAATTCTATGGGGCCTGATGGATGCTAGCTACTTTTGAGGGTTGGATTTTCATTGCAATATTTTTATTTTTTATCATAATAGTAAAATGACCTTTGTGTTTGTCAAAATTCATATCCTTAGAGTCAAAACAGTATTAAAATTGGAGAATACCCTTAGAGATATGCCAAACTTTGTCTTATGGAAAATATAAAATGTAATCTATCTTATACAAAGTCTTTCTATTGACATATTTCTTTGAGATTGTCATTTCAAACTTTAAAACTACAGTGGTACCTGTTTATGAATTTATTTGTTTTAAAGTTTTGGGGAAGCTGATTGCAATTGTGTTTGTTACTCTATGTGGAGTTTGTGAAAGGAAGCAAAATTTTGTCAAATGCTTTTGTTTGAGAACCAAATTGTTTGTAAATAGAAGCATTTGTGAACCGAAGCATTACTGTGTTCCTTTAAGATATAACATAATGTTGTAGGATTAGAAATTGCCATTTTTAGAAATAGTTTTGTTTTTTGACATCCCATACTTAATTTGAATTAGAATTACTTGTTACTATCTAAAATGCTACCCTATGACACTAGTAAAGTAAGCTATGCTAGTTTCGGGGAAATACATAATTAAACATCATAAATTCTAGCTTTTAATATCCAGGAGGATCTATAATGTGATGCATGAAGGTAACCATTTGTGTTATTTATGCAAATTCAATATTGTTATTTTTGTTTTTTGTAAGACTGATTTTCATTATGGTTGATCCTATGTATTGGAGGTAAGAAGTTATGAAAACATACACACACACACACACACACACACACACACATATGGCATACTTTTAAAAACATGCCAAATTTCTGTTCATTTGTGTGTGTGTGTGTGTATGTGTGTATGTGTGTGTTCAGGAACATATAGACCTTTCCATTCAGAAAGGCTCATCTAGGCATTTTTCTGTTCATTTGTGTGTGTGTGTGTGTGTGTGTGTGTGTGTGTATGTGCGTATGTGTGTGTTCAGGAACATATAGACCTCTCCATTCAGAAAGGCTCATCTAGGCAGATTGTGTCTTTCCAACTTTTTCTCTTGTGCCCAGTAGGCCCTCATCCGATTGACTGTCCAGACTTTTCAGAAGTAAGCTGCATGGCTATAAACCTTAGTTTAGTGTCCCATATATGTTTACCGTATTTTCTGCCCACTGCTGACCTTTTCTGTGGTTGCTTATGGAAACTTGAACTCTGAAGAGATGGACACTGAATGAAGTTTCCACAGAAATATAATACCTATATTTCCTTACTTAATATCAACCCTGTTTGCCAGATTAAAATGTACTTAAGCAAAACTTGTAAATCAGTTCGCATTTTCATTAAGCACAGCATTGTATGTGGCTAAAACATGTGTTTGCTTGGCTCCAAATATATATTAACTCAGAAAGGTTTAATATGGATTTAACAGTGCTTAGAACAGAGTTTTGAATTGAAGGTAAATTTGAATACTAGGATAATTTAATTGGAAGTTATTCTTAAAAATGCATAGTTTCAGAAAACAAACAACAAGGATAGTATGTTTTCAATGAAGCTATTTGAATAGATTTTGATGGTCTTCATATGTTGCCATGTTATTTTTGGAACTGAAGTCATGCTTTAATAGTATTTATTTAATATTCACTCAAGGTATTTGTTGACTGAGAAGTTCAGCTTTTATTAGTTTCTTTATGTTTTCTCAGGATATTGCATTTTCTTGCTTTCAAAACACTTCTGTGCATTCATGCTTTTATTAGGAGAATTTCTGTAAGCTCAGAAGTTGAAAATTAAAAAATAAGAAATTCGTGGAAATCTTATGTTTTTAAATTTAGACAAATCTTATAATATTAAATATATATTCATACCCATGTTAAATTTGGATATATAGTTTAAATGCTATGGAGAAGATAGATATGTTACTTAATTTTAGCACAAATGAATTAACTTGGAGTATGCATACACACTCAAAACACATGCACATTAATACATTTGTCAGCCTCTGTAGACACCTAAAGGACTTTACTTCTGAAGATAGATTTATTTGGCCAATATTGTATTGAGAAGCCAAATGTCTTGCAAAGAAGATTTATATGTATAGTCAGCTGCTGAGAATAATGCTTAATTTATATCTTGGAATGAAAAATAAAGAGTATACTAGTATAACCACTATGGAAATCAGTATGGAGATTCCTCAAAAAACTAAACATATAAATTCCATTCAAGCTAGCTTTTGCTCTTCTGGGTATCTTCCTGAAAGTGTTAAGGACATCAGTTACAGTGATACATATATACCTAAGTTCATAGCAGCACAATTCATAATAGCTAAATCTTGGAAGCAGCTTTAATGTTCATCAAGGGATGAATGGATAAAGAAAATGTGTTATTTTATACATAATAGAATACAGTAAGTCTCTGACTTATGAATAAGTTAATTTTTATGTATCATAAAAAATTTGAGTTATCTTCCAAATGTGCTCAGTGTATTCTGGAAAAGGGAGAATCTGGCTTTTATAATGAATTTGCCTATAGTGTCCCATTATGTCCCTCCAGTGCATAGTCTTGACTTTCTTGTTACTGAGAGACAGAGTTTATTTTAAGTCTTGTGCATATTTTGTTGTCAATGAAAATTTTGTTAAGAAAAATTGGAAACAAGCAATTAACCAATATGAGAATTGTACTTTTTATTTAATGCTGCAGTTTTACCTTTTTAAGTAATGATAGGGTAAGAAAACAACCCTTATTCTATACTAGAACAGTAAGCATATTGTCATCTCTCAACTGCTAAGTGATAGAACTAGGATTTGAACTTAGATGTTGTAGTTATGGAGCCCACTTCTTTAAACGTGAAATTTAAAACCTGTGATAGGCCTGTTGCAACCACCTCATTTGCTATATTCTGTCATTCTTGCTTTATATATTGTTTTATGCCATACATGTTCAACCACCCAATCATGTTAATGTCTGAACAGAGAATTAATGTTCTGGTTAATATTTTAGATATCACCTGTGCTTTTAAATCTGTCTTTATTAGCTACTTTTTAGATATTTCTTATTCCTGTCTTCCTATTTTCATATATAATTTAATGTCTGAACAGAGAATTAATGTTCTGGTTAATATTTTAGATATCACCTGTGCTTTTAAATGTCTTTATTAGCTACTTTTTAGATATTTCTTATTCCTGTCTTCCTATTTTCATATATAGATCTTCTTTCTTTCTGCAATGTTACAAAGAGATTAAAATATTTCTACCTATTAAAATCCATTGATTTATCTAGCTTTTAAAGCAGAAATAGTAAACCTAATTTCTATTAATTTCATTAACATCTCTTAACAATAATTGCCCCTGGTTTAAAATTTATATTTTTCTTTATCTTTCCATTATGTAATTTATTTTTGACAGTTTCTTTCATTTCGCTGTCTTTTTTTTTCGGAAACTTTGAATTTAATTTCAGTTTCTATGGAAAGTACAATAAGAAACTGTGATCGGTAAAACAAAACAACTTATGTTGATTAATTGCAACATGCTGTTTTCTTTTTAATTTGCTCTCTTTTTTTATAGATACTTCTAGGGAGATTTCTAGAGTGATGGGCCAAAAAACTCTTTTCTACTAACCCAAAATAACAAGGATTACTTCTCTGGATGTTGGAGGTGGGGAGCTGTAAAAAGAGAATTGCTACAGTCTAAATATGCAATTAGTGTTATGCTTTCCCAGTCCTGCCAAGTTCAAAGAGAGTATCAGTTTCCCAGTGTTTGCATAACAGTCACAAGAAAAAACAAAGAAAAACCATTTGAACTTTCCTCAGAGAATGAAATCAAATGCTGTTTTTAAAGATCTGGATAAGCTTGGAATGTCATCATCATACAGAGAGGTAGAAAAGGGGCTTACACATAGAAAGCCTTGATTTAAGAGTCTTGCTCTGCCAGGCCCTAGAAGTGTGATGTGCCAGTGGACAAATCACTCACCCTTGTATCTTGATACTGTTAACTGCCCTTGGACCATTTTTTATTTAACCAAAAGTAAAATTATGTTACTTAGAACTGTGTGAACTAATTTGGGGTCCCAATGTGATTGTAAATATGTACTTACAATTTTGACAACATCTAGCTGTCATATAGGGTTGTGCTGCTCAACCTTTTCACCTTGTGGAGAATAAGAAGATTTGCACGTTGCACTGCTTGAAGGCCAAAGCAAGCAGCTCCAGGCCTTTGACACCTGACTGATCCAGGGACTGAGGCAGAGCAGCAGCTTGATTATTAGCAGCAAATCAGTGCTGGAAGGCAGGTTGGCCAGAAAGTTCTGGATTAGGAAACCAAGGAGAGCAAAGTTTCCAAGTTGTCCTTTGACATACAAAATTATTTCTGGAAAACTTTTTTGCTGAACAATTTTTGTTATTATTTATTGATTTATTTTCTTTGAGTTTTTATAGTATCTTTAAAGACAAGGTCAGTAAATCTATTCTGTTAGATTGAATGTAAAACAAGAGAATGAAGGATTCAAAATATCTCAAAAAATCCTGTGGTTCAAGACAGAGGCATGATAATACTAAAGAAACCATAATTTACCTATATTAAACTCTTATTTTGCTATCTGTAAAGTAGGATTTTTAATTATGTCATCATTGCCTTAGCATCGCACCCAGATGAATACAATGAAACGTGTACCAGATTAACAAATAGGATTTCTTTTTCTCAGCTGAAGATGGTAAGGAGGAAGGAAGGTTAAAGATAAAAGGTGTACTCAGTATTATCTGAGTCTATCTCTCCTCTTTTTTTATTAGGAAAGCAATAGTTTGTTGAAAGCCTTACCTAGAGAACTTGTATCCTTGTCTAGAAGTGGGTTTCATGGCTACCTCTAGCTATAATACAATCTGATAAGTACTTATATTTATCATGAACAAAGTAAGAGTTTCATAAGGAAGAATGTGAGAATGGAAACTTTTTTGTGTTGCAAGTATTATTATAGACTTCCCTGACAGAGGAAATTCTAAGGGAAGACAATAAATGGTGAGATGGAATGATGCCCGAAGTGTTTTAATTTTATAGTTGTAACACTGAAATTTCTTTTTCAGTATATATTGAAATAATTTATTATCTGTATTTGCATCACTGGACTTATCTCACAAGTATTTTCAGCTTATTTCTATTTATTGAACATTTCCACATGCCTAGCATTATTCTAAGCTCTCCAAGCAAAACATCTCTGAAACACCAGTAGCAGAACTGAGGCTCTGAGCATAGGACTTGGAGTAAGATAAGTGTGGGTGCTGGTTTTAGTAGTGGTGTGATCTGAAGTTGATCATTTGACTTCACAGATTCTCAATGTCCTTTCTCATAAGTAAAATGAAGGTGGTCATAGTAATCAAATATATTAAATAATATGGTCCAAGTGCTTATACAAATCCTGGTGCATAATGTAATGTCAGTATATTATCTGTGCCATGATTGTTATTATTTTGTCATTATTATCATTATTAATTATTAATTATTAATATCACCTTTGGGTGATGTCTCTCCTCAAAGAGCCTTTGAGTCATTTTAGTAACAAGAATAACACAGAAATAATAATAATAATTAGACTCAATATAAGTTAAATACCCAAAATACACAAAAATCAATGTCACCATGACTTGGTATTAAATGACATGCATGAATAAAAAATTTCCATTACTTTATTGTGTCTGATCAAATAGAATCCATTATAGACAACTAGGGTAAGACAAGGGAATGATACACATTATAATACCTGATAATCCTAGGTAATAAAATGGAAAGGTTCAAAGTACTTTCATATATAATATTTTCTTTGATTATCAAACAGTACCTGAATATAAGCCAGTACACTTACATGTCTAATAAATATACCCTGAACATCTGAGATCAAGTGAAATATATATGAAATGCTAACTTCTCTTTGAGATAATTTATCCAAAAGTACACCATAGTTTTTCAAACATTGCATGGGACAGAGAGAATAATTGTACCTAAATTTGGAAAGAGTAGAGTTACAATTTTCACTATTTTCAGTTTCCCATGGTAAGTACACTTTTGGCAGGTCCTGTAGTTTCTAGGTTTTTATATTAAGTTTAAAGACTCACATGGCATAGTAGTCTGTTCTATTAATGGAAAGGTTCTTAGCATTTATCTACCTAGTCTATTCACTTTGTATACGAGGAAATTAGGTTCACAAATGTTAACTCACTTGCCTCAAATCACCAATGGCCTGTTAAATGCAGGGGTCTGGCTAGAATCTTTGTTTCTGTATTTCTAGACCAGAATTCTTTTTATCAAACCAGTGTTTCTCAACCAGGGAACATGGATCCCTGGGAAAACACAAGACTTATAGCAAAGGTTCACTGTTTATAGTATGCTTTATATATCACCCATAAACTAATTATTACTCTTTATTTTTATTTTATTTTATTTTTCAGCTTTAATTGAGTTTATTGGTACATTTTAGGGATACAGTACATATACATTCATTGTTGGGATCATGTACCTCTACATGGCAAGTCTTGATTCTCATTTTTTCCCCTTACCTCTGCCCTCCCTTCACCCCCTCCTCCCAATTACTCTTTATTTTTATCAGGAAAATATACAATATAAATATATAAAATTTTTTAGGTACTTTATGGCTTATAAAACATCAATTCATTTAAAGATGTTGCTGAATTGATAGGATTTTTTCTTTGAATCTTCCATTTAACAGATACTAAAAGCATAATTATGTGATATCTTCATATGTTAAAATTGTTTTAAACCATAGGTTACAACAGGAGTCTCAAACTCAAATGCTTTCAGAGGCGAGAAAGTGAAACCGACAATTTAAAAAGATTAGGTTTTGAGAAAGCAACAGTAAAAATTGCAATTGAAAATGGCAAAAGGTATCTAGTCTACTAATGAGGGCAATAAGGAGTGGTGGAGATTGTGTCAAACAAAAGAGTCCTTTATTTTTACCAGGGGAATATAAACCTGATATTCTTTTTAATCTCTCAAGAAACCATGAATCTGGAATTTTTAAAAAAGAAAGCAAATCATCCAAGTTTAAGAAATCGGCTTATTTTTTAAGACACTGTGTAAATTAAAGAGATCTTATTGGAGGAATGAATTAAATATATAGGCTTGAAGTTTGCAATTTTTAAACCAGAGTGCCTGCCTCAGATATTCATTACAGAGGAGTGACTTCAAATGTCTAACTGAATCTCTAATTTCAGTACTTACTAGAAATCTGAAAGTCTCCAGATAAAAAGCAAAGGAAGTAGGGTTTTGGGATATAAGCCACTGATAGAGCACTTGCCTAGCATATGCAAGGCCCTGAGGGTGGGGCAGAAAGAGAAAAAAAGAGAAAGAAAAGAACAAGGAGGTGGCAAAGGGAGGAAAAAAAGAGGAGGGAGCAGCAGGAGGAACCTAGTGATCTTCTTTTAACTAAAAGAAAAAATTTCATATTTATTAATCTGAATTAGTTTACTGTAAGTTTGCATAATTTTTTTTTCCAAGTAGATTCTGTGAAGTAGAAGTAGACTTTTCACATAACTCTTTGTCTATTGCACAGAAAATGCTGAGGGTTAGTTTTGTGTTCAATGTAAGGAGGATATCTGTAGAAAATGAAGTCAGCCAGAAAGTCTGACTCACCCCATGAGAAAAGCTTTCTAGCAGGGAGAACTGATACCGATACTTACATATTGGTGGGAATTATATTAATTGAGTTCTAAAGGCTTTTTTTTTTTGGTACTAGGGATTTAACTTGGGACCTTGCCCTTGCCAAGCAGGTGGAGGAACAACTGAGCTAAATTCCCAGCCCCAAGACTTTTTTGTGAAGACAGCATTTTTCTAGTTAGAGCTACAATTATGTTTCCCAAATTTTTCCACAAAATAACAGCCTAAGGACTAGTAATACTGTACCTGGAATAATAAAAAAAAAAAATCTCCCATTGTTTTGCATAAAATAATAAATATCTTTATGGTAGAGTGATTTTTAAAGGTTTTGGTTTTTTTTGTTTTTTGGGTTTTTTTGGTACTGGAGATTGAACTCTGGACCTTGTGCTTGAAAGGCAGGCAGCGGCACCATTGAGCTAAATCCCTGGCCCCAATTTTTAAAGTTTTGAATTTAAAGCACTTAGTTTCTTAAGCTTTTTTCTTGTCTTTTCCTTCTCACCTGTCCATTACTGTTTAATATCTACTACATATAATAAATAAGGAATGTATATTCAGTTTAAACAGTACTGTCCTTAAGAGTATACAGTCCAATATTGTCAGCCATAGCCACAATATTGTACAATGGATATCTAGAACATATTCATCTTGTATAATGGAAACAATATCTGGCGATTAGCGAGTTCTCATATTTCCCTTTTCCTGGCTTAGGTAATCACCATTCCATTATTTCATTCTACTAATTTGCCTGTTTTAGATACTGAATATAAATGGAATCATGTAGTATGTGTCTTGTGAGTGGCTTATTTTACTGAGTGTAATGTGCTCTCTAGTTCATCAAAGATGTCATATATTGCAGAGTTTCCTTCTTTTTAAAGACTGGATAATATTCCATTGTTTCAAAGAGGTATTGGCACTGTGGTGATCACTGTAGCACAATTCACAATAGCCAAGACATGGAAACAACCAAAATGCCCGTCAGAAGAGAAAGTGCTGTCCCTATGGAACTCTCAGTTGGGGTCCTCTTGCATCGCTAATGGAAAATGAACAAAGGAGAGTATCTTCATGAGCTGTGAATGAGGAAGGAGTTGGATTTGTTCTTGTGTTGTGAAAGGCAGTTCCCAACACCTTCAGGTCTTCTTTCCAGTAAAAACATACTTATGTTCTTATCCATAGTAAAACCAAGCCAAATTCTATAACCAACAATAAGAATCTATGTGTAATAATTTGTTTATGACAGTTTTCCTTTTTTGAAAAATTCAGACAAATAATGGCCTATAAAGACCATTACTTCTATTTGTGGCCGCCACCCTGTTATACAAGTCTTCATCTCTCTTAGCAGAAGGCATTGACATTTTATTTATATGTTGGAAGAGGTTTGCTTTCAAACAAAGCAGTTTTCATAGTTGGTCAAATACTTTTTCCCAGCCTCATAGAAAGTTAATCTTCTTAGTAAAATATGAAGTACTTACAAACAGAGAATTATAAAAAGTGAGGAGCTGGTAAGAATTTCTCCTTTTATATTTATTTTTAATATTGCCATGGCATTCTTCCTGCTTCTCACAGTTGTTTTCAGTACTTCATAATATTTCAGACTATGAATTTCTGCATATTTCTGCCCCTAAGGACACCATTCTAATTGCACAGTAGTTTTCAAGATTTGAAAAATCTGTCCCATCAGAAATTAGTTTTTACACCTTGAGTATCCCTCCTGGATTGACAGTGACAAAGATGTTGCTATGGTTACTGGACTGGACGAGTGACCTTAAAAGTCCTATCACCAGACTCATATTACCCACACTTGAATGAAAGGTTCAGCTAAGTATAGTAGATGACAGTGTACAAAACCATGATGGTAGGCTCCACCCTATCAGCTGAAGGAAGACTTTAGTGTATAAGAATCATTTTCATTTCAGAAGGATTTAGCTTCATCTCTTGCTTCTAATTTGTTAATTTTCTTTCATTATGACATGTGAGCATTAGACTCTTGTATGAAGGAATATGCCTTCATGTGAAGTGTTTCAGATTTTTATTTCAGGCCTGCCAAAACAAAACAAGATGAGACAAAACAAAAGACAGCTTTAAAGATTGTTGTTTTCCTTAAGGTTTGCAACACTGCTTGGTATATAATCAGGTCTGTTTTTTTCTCTTGATTTCTGAGATTTCTCCTGGAAACTCTGATGAAGAACATAGGTCTGTCCTAAATCACTCGCCTGAGCAATATTGGCACTGTTATATTGAGTTTTACTACTCAGCATATTAAAATTGTTAACCACAGCACATATTACTGAACAGCTATATCAAGTGAAGTTTAAAGTGTTTTGTACATATTTAAAATATCTTGTAGTTTGTATGTATATAAAGAAATTTAGAGCTGCTTACTGAGGTAGCCAGCTAGTAAAGCAATTGTGCTAATGTATTAAAGGATCCCTACAATTCAGATTCT
>NW_022900947.1:39458050-39612140 GCF_012274545.1 Fukomys damarensis | reverse complement strand
TATGCTCATATATATACATATACAAACAAATGCATAAGACACACCGTCCATGTCACTAATTTTTGTGTCTGCATAGAATACCAACAGTAATCCAAATCAAAAAGCCTTGTTGAATGATGGATCTACAAACCATTCACATTTGTATAAATGTACTCTGTGATCTTTATACTATGGTGAAATCACCAATGATACATTTCTCAGATTATATCTCCATTATTAAGGGACACATGACTTTGTGTGTATGACTATATAATTATTTAAGAGACATTACTGACTCTTGTTAATCTAGTTGTGGTATAAAGTTCTTAATCATGAAATAGAATTATTATTCCATTTTAAGAAATGGATTGTATGGCGTACAAGTGTAGTTTACTTCTTTATGCATCAAATAGGAGAGGCGGAGTGATGTGAGTAATGGAGTACAATAGGGAGGAGGAGGAGGAGACCTAATTTTTACTCCTACATTTGCCCATAGGTGTGTTAGCTGCATGACAGTCACCTAAGGTCTCCTCTGTCTTTATCATTCTATGGCTTTAGCTTCATATATTTTAAAAATTTTACCTGAATCAATGCACTCTGTATTTTGCTTCCAATATAGCTCCTCAGTAATATCCTATGTCCTTCTGGGGAAGGAAACAGTGGAGTTCCTGATGTATCCACCACTCTCTGCGTCTTTGGTCACTCCCTGCATCCTATTCCTATTTGAGATGCTATTCCTATCTCTCCAAAATTGGTCCCTCATTCTCAGATGCTCCATGGCCTCCACTCCGACATTCTAGTTCCATGTGCATTTCCCTCGCATTTGTCCTGCATACTGATACCAGGCTAACATTCTTAAATTTAATTTTATATTTTAAATGCTTTTACTTTAAGATTTTTAAAATTTGGTACAGTTACACATTTTTCATTGTAGAAAATTTGGAGACAGAAGAAACAATGTAGAGGCTACCTGTAAATTTTATTTTATTGATTACTGCTATGGCCTTTTCCTTTTTTCTACTGAATTATTCATTTCATGCTTAATGATTTAAAATAAGAGCACTTAGATTTTAAGATTATTAGCATTGAGTCATGTTTCTTTTTTTGTTTATTTATTTTTAATTTTTTTCCTCATTGAGTTTATTGGTATATTTTAGGTATACAGTACAGTTACATTCATCATTGGGATCTTGTACCTTGACATGACAGGTCTTGGTTCTCATTTGAGTCATATGTTTCAATATTATGTTGTCCTGGTTGGCATTTGCATTTTCTTTTTGCCCATCTAGGAAATGCAGAGACAAATCTATATTTAAGAGAGTTGGGGTAGGAACTCCATGTGGTCACAAGTATGCATTTTCTAAGCTTTTCTTCCTTTTAGGTATTGCCTCATTCTTTCTTATCAGTTTTGTCTGTGTGACCTCTTATCCCTGCCAGCCACTTCTGGCTTATGTCATTACAGAATAGCAGCCATGAAAAAGAAAAGCTTTTTGCCTCCAATGGATATAGATCAGTTCCAGAATATGAAGCTGACTGACCTTCAGTCACTGTCACAGAGGGAAAGGGTACCCTTTGGCCAAGCTATGTGGCCATAATTGTATGTGTGCAAGAGTAGGGAAGAGATTTGGAGTTAGCCATTCCTATCTTTAACACTCAGAATGAATTAAAATGATCCCACAAAGGAAACCATACTGACATACAAAAACTAGATGTGTCCACCATAAGAACATTCATTGACAAACTGTTTATATCTTTATGTTTGTCTTGTATTTCCCCTCTTGAATTTCGTGTTTTATCTATAAATGGAAGAAAATGTTAATAATTACTTGAAAAGTAGGTATTTATATGCCTAAAAATAATTGTCTGGAATTTTCTCCTGTGTCTTAGAAAACAGCATCAGAGCAACTATCAATTAAAGTAATTCTTAGAACTGAAGCTGCTTTCACCATTGATTGCCCCTCAACACTCAAGTAGCAGTAATTGTGCCTATCATGTGTGTCTGTGTAATTACATATAATTCCTTGAGTATAAACTTTAGAAGGACGAGGATTGTCATTTAGATTTAAAAAAATCTTTTTGAGACAAGATTTCACCATGTAGTTCAGGTTGGCTTTGAACTTACTGTGTAGCCCAGGCTGGCCTCAAACTCAGTGTTCCTCCTGCCTCAGCCTCCCCAGTGCTGGGATTATAAGTATGTACCACTACACCTGGCCTAGATAAAATTTAAAACTTCATTTATGTTTACATATTCTTTCAAAATATTTATGATTGGGTTTTTTTTCTGATTATAGAAGTCATACTTGTTCACTTTAAAATACTTAAAAGATCTTTTGCTCTTTAAGAAGCACAGAATAAATTAAAAGTATTTATAAATGTGTAACTAGGCGAAATGGGTCTTAGTATTTTGATTGTTAATATATTTGGTATAAAATCAATTAGTATCTATGCCATTCAAGTGAAAGTATCAGGCAGGATTTTAGATGTGTTTGTAGTTGATTTATAAGGTCATAGTGCCTAGATGAAGAAGGTACAGGGATATTGTCAACATAAAAGTCACATTGGAAAGGAAGTATCCCAACATCTGTGTCCAAAGTCTAGAAGATGGTGTCCCTGCAAAGTAAAATTGGTGATGCAGTAGCATGCTTTAACCCTAAAAGGAGGGTCATTCAGATCTTGGATAGGAGGAATAAAAATTTAGGTGCAAACATTTCAACCTGAAATTGTTGCAGGAAAAACAAAAACAAAAACAAAAAAAGAACCACAACACACTATAGGCTTATTTTATGATGCGAATGGAAGATTAACATTTTAAAACCCAAAAAGATAATGTAAGTGAGATTGATTTGTACTTCAAATCTTAGTTTTAAGTGTAACCAATGTAATTCCCAAAGAAGCCTGACTTTTTCTGCCATCACCTGTTGCCTGTTTATTCCGTCCTTAGCACCTGGACTGAATTGGTCCCAAACGAAATGGTAATTTTCACTGAAGTGTTTATAAAATGACGCCCCTTCTTTTTTTTCTTTTTCTTCTAAACACAGAACATATGCCTGCACCTCTTCTTCAGGCTCTTGAGTTCCTGCCAACCTGACAGAGAGCCAACTGGAACAGGAAACTGATATGGTGCAGTGTTTGTTAACAATTTACATTTTCTAAAATGGTTTAGAGCTTCAATTTTTAGAAGCTGTTGTTTTAAACTTTACTCTAAAATGACTGGAAGCTTTTTTTTTTTTTTTTTTTCCTTATTTCTGTTGTGGCAATTAAGAAAAATAGTTAAGGTCTTTGTTTTACAATTCACCACCTTGTAAAGAATTCAGTTTGGCCCAAGAAGTTTCTTCATAGTTAAAATGTATTTGGATACCTTCCATCCATGAACATACACACTCTCTGTAAAAGTATAAAAACAGGGCACCAAGTAAACAATAGCCCTGCAGTTGTTTACAGTGTTTTGGCAATCACTTTCAGGTGTAAGGAGTGAAGCACATGTTTTTTATATTATAATTTGGAAAGTGCTTTAATTTTGTTCTCAGAGACCAATTTCAAGGCACCAGTTTAGTATGTAAATGTATCTTTACGGTTACTTTTAAACTTTAATCTCTTGCCCACCATTCCCCTTTACCCTTCCTCTGCTCCTAGTCCCACGCTTCTCTGAGAAATGCTAGAAAACCTGTACTTACTGTGCCTTACATCTGGACACTTTGGGAATTTGCACACTGTTTTTTATTATTTCAAGTTGTTCTCTTGAGGAACGTAGGAGTCCAGACAAAATGACATCATCTGAAATGAGTACAGTCCTTAAAACTGGATATTTTAAACTGCTTTTGACTTTAGGGTGATTACAACATTTCAGAGCAACAGCCCTGCCAGATATTAGGATAGAGGTGTTGAAGCTGTTATATACCAAGGCAGTTGTATACAGAATTTAGTCTAGAGCGAAAGCTACCTGGGTACTTTTTTTAGAAGCTTTTGGGTAGGGTATATGTAAAGAAAAATCAGAATATCAGATCTTTAATTAACTTTCTTGTTTTTTTTATAGCAAAACATTTATTGGTACTTTTAGGCATACGTAATGATAAAACTCATCATTGGGAATTTGCATCTGCACATCTTACATCCCACCCTTTTCCCCCATTACCCTCTCCATTTTGTACATGATGTTTTACATTGTATTGAAATATAGCACAAATAAATTGATTTTCACCTTGATGACACATTATCCCCTTTAGATGAGTAGTCAAATTAAAAAATGCAAAACTGGTGAGGAATTTTCATCTTCATCTTGATTTCATCTTTTCATCTTGATTCCATAAATGATGGTATCATTTCACAATTCACAAATCTTTTCAGCATTTTACTCCATCTTGGCCACCTCACTTCAGAAAAACGGTGTCCCCACAATCAGCATCCTTACTCTTAAGGAACTTGTGGAATTGGTGATTCAATCCCTAGGAACTCATGGAATTCAGTTTTGATGACTTGCATAACATCTTTTTTGTTTTTGTTTTTGTTTTTGTTTTTGAGACAGGGTCTCCCTATATAGTTCAGGCTAGTCTTGAACTCACTATTTGAACTCATAGGATTCTCCTGCCTCAGTCTCCTGAGTACTGGGATTATAGGCATGCATCACCATGCCTAGCTCCCATAACATCCATTTTTAAAGTTTGAATTTCCTTAATGTATGATGTAACGCTATTTTATTAAATGTGACTTGCCACCAACAATTGCTTATTAATTTATAAATACCTCTTTTTTTTTTAGAGGTTTCACTCTGTAGTTCAGGCTGGCCTTGAATTCATTATGTAGCCCAGGCTAGCCTCAAACTTTTAGTGATCCTCCTGCCTCAGCCTCCTGGATGTTGGGATTATATGCACGCACCACCACATCCAGTTTAAATCCCTTTTCTTTACCAGTCATCACAGAGTACCACTATAGCTACACCAGATATGTTAACAAAGTTTGAAGTAAGTCACTTATTTTTACTGCTTCATACAAATGAAGAAATTTAGCTGTTTTTGTTTTTGTTTTTGGCACTGGGAATTGAACTTGGGACCTTGTGCTTGTGAGGCAGGCAGTGGCACCACTGAGCTAAATCCCCACTTAGCTGTATTTTAATGACATCAAAGAAACCATTTCTTCAGTGATGCTATACTCATAATCTCTAATGCTGCTAATTAAAACAGGAAGTTGAACCATCTCTGTCACATCAGCACTTTAATCCAAGTTTGAAATTAACAGCTTCACTCAAATCTTTTTCAGTAGATTTGCCCCCATTTCCTCAGTTCATCTGGCTATAGTGTGGTGAGACAAACTGATTTAGAAAAATTAAATAAGGTGTCTTATTTCTCTCAATAAAAAAGCACTCATCCATTTTTCATTAAAGACTCTTCTATTTTTGGTTTTGTTTTTTTTTTTTGGTGGGGGGAGGGTTCTATTTTCTATTGAGATGATGGTGAAGCCATTCTGTGATTCAAGCATGCTGAGAGGCTGAAGCAGGAGGATCACAAGTTCAAGACCAGCCCAAGCAACTTAGCAAGACCCTCGATCTTCGAGATCCAGTGCGCCCACCTCACCCCAGGTCTCTGGTGGCCCTGGGAGAGTCTGGGTGACTGAAGCAGAGGCAGTCAAAATTTGTTTACTGTCGCCATGGAAACCACTACTGGAGTCTGCACTCACTCACAGCACTTCCGGCCCTGGGAGTGGGACAGTGCTTGGGCAGCACACCTCTTTGTTGTTATTTTGTAGTTGTCATCCTTGTGGCAAATTGTGCCTAAATTTATTTTAAACTCAGATTCAATATGTAAAAAAAAAATCTGAGCATGTACACATGTATTTTATTTTTCCCCTGGTAATACAGGCGATTAAACCCCAGCCTTATATATGCTAGGCAAGTGTTGAGTACTCGACCACTGAGCCATACCTTCAGCCCTATATATTGGCTTTTGAATTGGCTAATTTTTCAGGACGTGGCCCTTGTTTTTCAGTTTGGCACTGAAGAAAATCAGTACCTAAATCAGTGCTTAAAATAATAGAATAATAAAAGTGCACATGATCATGCTTTTACAAGAATCTGGGTCATTGCTCTCCAGGGTCGGGAGGAGCCAGAAACAGCTTAACAAATAATGTGCTACACCCATGGTGTCCTCTGTGTCTGGACTCAAGCGGCACACCCCTCTGCACTAGACTTCAGAGAGCAGTAGAATGTCAGTTTCCCATGAGTGCTTTCTCATTTTCTTCTTTCACTCCTTTTGTTCCAGCCACATGCCTTTCAGTTCCTTAAATATATTACACTCTCCCCAGACTTGAGGTCCTTGTACAAGCAGTTCCCTCTAACAAACTCCCCCAGCTAGCCCTTTGGAGTGCTGTCCAAACCACAGTTCTGAGGCTTGCCTTCTCTGATCCTCCAGACCAGCTGAGTGCCCCTCAATCTCACTATGTGTTTCAAAGCAAATGGAGTTTATGATAATTTGGTTAGTGTCTGGTTTCCTTCCCTGACCATAAATTCTATGAGTTTTGCTCACCATTGTATCTCAAGTACCAAATCTAGTTTGGAGGCACTTAGTAGGCTCTTAATAAGTATTAAATGAATAAAAGAGAGAATAAGAAGGAAGCTCTGATTCAATTTCAGGGTTTCCTCTGACACTCTACAACAGGACAAATGTGTAGTTCCCTAGAGGAACTCAGTTTTAGTGCCTAGAAAAGTTGAGGAAGAAAATGGAGTATCAAAGGAAGCCATGACCTATAAATGAAGAGTTTCAACATCCCAGTGTTTGAAGTATAGTTAGGAAAATATTTCCTGCTGGGAAAAAATAATATCAGCTATTAAGGAAATTGTTGCTTTGTGTTTTAATGTTTTTATGCAGCCAGGTTTTTAAATTCTGGAGGTTTTGGCTAAATTAGTTGCCTCCTCATTTCTCCTATTTTTTCATCTTTATTGTTTTTCTGTCTGCCCTTTTTGTCCCCTAATCTTGTTTTCCTGGTCAGCTAATGAGCACTCCAGCCAATGTATGTTATACAAAACATTTTTTAAGCCCATCTTTTAACCCTCCAAGACTTCTGGAAATTCTTCAACCTGATCACAGTGGGATGAAATAGGCCACAAAACTTCTGTGGAAGGAATTCACAAGGTGATTCCTGGGAATCCTATTTCTCTGCAGGTATTGCTCATTTATGTAGCCCATGCTCTGTAGTTAGGCCATTAATTCATTTGTCCCACTCAGTGAGAGACTTCAAGATACATGTTATAAAGGAAGGCAAAGTCTATCAATACACTAATACCTACAAAACAGTGTAGTGGAACCTAACGTAGCTAAGCTTTAGAATAGGCTGATTTTTTCCTTCTCTGTCTCCTTTCTCCCACTACTATAGAGGAATACCTGTGCATCTAAGTTGGTGCTACCTACTGGGGGGTACCAGATTGCAGAGATTTACTTTTAAGGAGAGATGGCATCCCCTTGATGCCATAGGTATCAATTGAGCTTTCTAGTATTTTCCTGCAACTCATTGTCATAACTACCTTACCTTTATCCTTGGCAAGGAATAGTAGTACCTAGATGCAATCTCTCTAAACATTTCTTACCAAACATTTAAGAAATGTTAAATCTCTTCCCAGATATCTTCTGTTGTCATTTAGAAGAACTCACCTTAGTCATCCCAACCTGGATGGCACCATCTCTTGAAACAACTTCTATTTTTACCATATCTGACTCCTTTCCTTATAACCAGGCACTAAATCATGTTACTCAGTCATGAAACCAGCATTCTTAAGTTATAGCACTTTGTTGGGTAGTCTTTCATTTATAAGGAAAAATACTTAGATTATACAATGTTTAATATAAAGTGGCAAGAGTATATTTTCTCCCAGCCCTGGGAATCTGTCTCCTTATATAATAACTTGGGGCCCTGTCATCAGGCTTGTTATGCATATTGATTGAAATTGAGCATGTATCCAAACTTCTGAGTTCAGCTTCCCAACATCAGGAACTTGACTGGCTTGTGTAAGCACTTGCTGCTCTCTTCAGATATACAGGAGAATATCCAGTGACTTTGTTGCCTGTGGTGAATGGGAAAATTACAAAATGCTAATGGGAGAGAATGAGAATTAGGCTTTAGACATGTAAATTAATTTTTAAATAAGGTCATTATTACCTTATAAGTGCTATAACATGATCATATTAATAAACACTCTTCATTCTCTTCGAGATTTGCATAATTTGAATCCATTACCACAATCAATTTTCCAATTGTGGCATATTTTAACAGTATTTCTTATCATAAAATAAATTTCTAACTCTCTATTCTTATCTGCAAAACTCTAATTCCTTTTTTTTTTTTTTTTTTTTTTTTTTTGGTACCAGGGGTTGAACTCAGGACTTTATGCTTTCAAAGCAGGTGAGGTGCCACTGAGCTACATCCCCAGCCCCTCTAAACCATTCTTTAATGTACCACTAGATGTTACCACCTTCCTTATTCTTTCCCTAATCATTCTAGCCCCAAATGACTGACAACCCTAGGGCATTTATATTTGTATTGCCTCAAAATTTCTGCATGGTTATTCTTCCTCCCTGGGTGATCTTGGACACATTACTTTTCTCTCTTTGTCTTCACTAATTGTATTTCCGAAATGGAGATATGATAGTAGCTGTCTCATGGGATTGCTATGTATAACTATTATTGTTTTTTTTTTTTACTCTCATCTGTTATATTTTGCTCCTTGAATATAGTGATTCTTTGCATTCCTTGATTCTTTTGTAAAATTATATGATGAAGGGAGGAAGCAACCAATACTGGCCTGTAACATTTCCACAGTGCTCTTCACTTTTTGTTTGTAGGCTTGGTTTAAATTCAGGGGAGTCTAGACTCAGTGTCTAGAGCTTGTTGTGAGATGTTAGGTGATGAGAGAAATATAGTACTTAATGTTAAATTTAAGTATTTCCTATAAAATCTTGTTTTTTGAACAAAGACAAGATATTAAATTCCTGTAGGCTTATCACTGGGGCACACAAAGTCTTTGGATTCTTGCAGTCCATTATGGGGATCCTTAGACTTATATGATAGAGGTGTTAATGAAGACCTATTTGGATTCTTCATTAGTGAGAGTGGTTTTCAAGCTCTCTTCTGCAAACCAGCTGAATCAGAATCACCTGAAATGGTTGCTAACCATACACATTTGCAGGTCCTACCCTATTGAGTCAAAAGGCTGAGGGATGATTTAGGGATCTGGATAAGATTGAAGCAGCGTGCTGTAGTTACAGCTCCTTTGATCAGGCATGAGATATGACCCTACTCATAGGTGCCCAGGACCTCATTGTCTCTTGTGGAACACATAACCCAGTTTCCAGGCCATTGAGGGGGTTGAGTTGTCCTCTTAGAGCGGGTCACTTAGGAGTCCTGAACAAAGTCTGAACATCAATAAGCATAACTTCTCAGAGGAACTCAAGTGGCACTGGCCATGTCCATCAGTGTCCCCTGCCCCATATTAGCATTAAAGTGGCCACCTGGGATTGGGACGGCTGCTCTTTAGCTCTGACTAGCACTGAGCAGTACCCTCTGTGGCAGTGCTTTCACCTGTCTACACATCTCCTCTCCATTTCTTTGGCCAAACCAAAAATAATTTTCAACCCAGTCTGGGAGTTAGAAAGAGAGCTGTCCATATATGGGATCTAATCTTTTTTGTCTTTTGCATTGATTAGTGCTATTTAAACTTAGTGATCAAGTACTTGTGAATTTTGTCTTGTGTTTGTGCAGAAGATGACTTTTTGTGTCTTACTATTCAGGGTCAAATAGGGTGGGAATAGGGGATAGAAACATAACTTGGAATAGAGATGGGGAAAATGACATCTGCACTGAAAAATTAATCTCTAATGAAAAGTTTGACAGGACAATGGTCAGGAAAGTAGTCTTATCACAGTTTAGTAGGAGTAGAGGGAAATATTGAAGATTGAATTGTGGAAATACTCCAAATAATCTCACAGTTCAGACATAAGTCTTAGTTTCCTTGGATAAATATGCCACAAGTTTACTATGATAATATTAAAAGTAAGTGCAGCTACCATTTATTGAGCACCTATAAAATGCCTTGCAGACTTTACCTCATTAAATCTTCGCTGCAATACTTTGAAGTAGGTGTTATTACACAATTTTACAGAAGAGGAAAATAAAACTCAGAGTGAACGCTCACCTATATAGCATCACAAACTAAAGGAGCTACACACATAGGCTCATGTGGGGCTAGAGCCAGAGTTCTTCAACTGTGCACTGTGTCGTCTACTAATTCTGGACTGAGTGGCTCTGGTATTTCCTTCATACCTGTTTATTCGTTTGTTTCTCTTTTGTTTATTGCGACCCAGCTGTTCTGTTCACTGCCTGAGGTTCTTGCCATGTCATGGCTTGTGCTGGGACTCTCCTTTACATGCTGAGCAAGCTGGAACTTGTAAAAAGTCAGAGGCCAGGATTATTTTTTCCATTTAGATAGCTTTATTTCTCATTAAATAAGTGAATCTTGGGAATGTATTCCTCAGGTGGTGCCAACAGATTAGAGTCAAGTTTACGTGGATGGTGTGATGAGATAATAATAGCAGCTGAAATATGAGAAACAAGGGCTCATTTTAGAAATAAAGATAAGAAAAATGAGTAATCTTGAGAGGTGCTTAACTTAGTATTCTTGATTAATATCTGCTTTAAAATTAAAAGCCACACTGGCAAGCAGCTCTAAGCATGTAGTTGTTTATATCACATGAGACAATACACAGGCAGGTTGGCTGAAATGTCACTTCCTCCTACTGTGAGAGTCAGTATCACATGCCTGGAGCTTCTCTGCATACCTTGTCTTTGCAAGACATCACTGCTGTGGTGGAGTTGGAAGGGACCTGAAGGAATTGTCCTCAACAATGTTCTCCTGATTGTATCAACTCTTTCCTCCTGCACTTCTGAAGTAAAGTGGACTGCAGACTCATAACCATGAAACCTTCACTCTTCTGCTCTCTATTTTATATGACTTAGTGTTTGTGACAACCTTTAATTGGAACCCAGACTTGAACATTAGAAAGGCTTCATCTGAATAGCAAGATTGATTGATTTGTTGATTTTGATTTCTCTTTGAAAAAAATGTAAAGAAAGGCAGGAATGGTTGGAGCTGAGTAGTGGCTGCTCTTAAAGGGGGGCCTGTGCTAGAATCTGTCCCTTGCTTTATTTTCTGGTATTATCATTTGGCCCCCAGACAAGGTGTGTTTTGTGATCTCTGATTATTATCACTGCAGTGTTCGCCCTCCACCTCCCTTTTGGTGGAATGAAGGAATATAACAGCAGCAGTTCTGGTCAGTTTGGAAATGGTTCACTTATCATTTATTTTGTTACTTTATATAGAAGTCAAGATTCACATAGTTATGAGTGTCATCGAAGGCCCAGTAGTGCACCAAGTACAGGATGTGGCATGTAGTAGCCACTTGGCAAACATCTCTTAGAGGAGTGGATCTATGCCAATATTTTTTTAAGCTGGAAGAAGAGACATGATGAAGCGCTTTGGGGATATTAGTGACACTACTTACTACATACAGAGTTTGGATGACAGCTAGCAATTTTCCATTTCCATGAAAGACGGGATTTATTCTTATTTTGTGATAGGATACCTTGGCCATTTTCTACCCAAGCCTTTTTGGGGACATTAAACTTTAGTGACCTTATAAAATTTCAACAAATTTTCTTTCTTTTTGTATCCAAACAAATGTCCTCTTCAGTTTAGTTGGCTCTAACAGTCTCTCCGACTTGATAGTATCTCTTTGTCCTTGTGCGGGCTATGAAACAGGAACCCCAGTGTCTCTGGCTCCCAGAGAACTTTGATGTTAACCAAAATTCCTTGTTTTGTTAATAAAATCCAGGCCCTGCCCTACCAAGCACATATAAGCTCAGTGGTTTTAGAAGTAGGGCTCCATATATCATCTGGCTTTGCATCTTGGTTCATGTGGCCCTGAGCAAGTTATGCCACATTTCTGTATCTTAATTTTCTTGTCTTCAAAATGAGTATCTTAGTGGTGCCTGTATCATAGGTTTGTTAGAACAGTGCCTGCCAGGTTGTAGGTCTTTACCAAATGACAACAGCTGCCTTGGTTGGGGTAATGATCACAGCAATGATATTTGCCTTCAATTATAGAAATGTAGCCACTAAGAAATTTCTTTCTCCTTTCTTCCAGCTTTATTATGGTATTATTGACAGATAAAATTGTATATGTTATGATGTGCTGGCTTTCTTTTAAATGTGATTATTTGAGAATTACAAAGTCCTTTGGTCACCATACTTTAAAAATATTGGACCCCTCTCCAACCTGTGGTCAAATTTGATCTGACAGAGCAAAAACCTTCCAGGTACATGTTCAAGGGACTCATTGCTTTCCTGGTTATGAAAAGCAGATGCAACTGTTTGGGGGAAGTTGATTATCTGTCCATTGTTATTGCCCTAAAAAAAGAAACAAAAAACAAGAACAACAACAACAGCCAACATTCTTTTACCCAAATTGCTTAAAGAAAGCAATAGTCTGATTTCTGCCTGAACTTCTTATAACCAGAAGCCTACCACGGAATTGCCTTATGATGTTACTACTGGTCAGCAGTCAGTTCTGGGTTTCATCTGTGTTATTAGAAGGGGATAAGAACCCCTTCAGGGGTGTAGAGAGTTCTGAAATGAAAGCATACTTCAGGGCTAATACATGCCTATCACAAACACTGCAGGACTTGCAAGCTTAATAGGGTATACAGGCTAACTTAAGGGGACTTGACTTTTTTCTTAGCCATCAAACCGTAAGACTTTTTTTTAATTTGATCTCCCTCCCACCCTGCTTCTGCTCAGCCTGCTCACAGCTGTCACTCATGCTATGAGCCATGCAATATTTCTTGCTCTATTGAACTTGGAAGAATAGTCTACTTATTCTACATGATATCTTATATTCTCAAAGCATTTTTTTTTCATTGAGTTTATTGGTACATTTTAGGTATACAGTACAGTTACATTCATCATTGGGATCTTGTACCTTTACATGACAGGTCTTGGTTTTCATTTTTTCCCTTTACCCCTGCCCTCCCTTCACCCCCTCCTCCCTTCCTTATTTACAAATATTTTATTTCCATTTTTTCATATTGTTTCTTTTCCCTTATTTCCTTTCCCCTCCCCTCCCCACTTCTCCTATACCTTTAGCCCTTTCCTTCCTATTTCACATTGTCAGTTATACCATTAGAATCTTATGTATAATTATAGCTTTTCACACCAGAGAAACTATTCAGTATTTACACGTGTGACTTATTTATTTCACTTAAGAGAATATCCTCAATATGTATCTATTTTCCTATGAATGACTCAAAGCATTTTTAAGCACTTTTTTGAGAGAAATACTGGAGTTATCTCTTTTTGTGATCACGTCTCACTTCAAATTATGTTGACTGGAAAAGTTTAGACATTTTGTGTAGGTGCATTTACACTATAGTTTTCTCTTTTCAATTGCTTCTTCAGCTTTTATCTTATTTTGAATTTCAGTGTATCTGTGACAAAGTGGTGACACTTAGAGGTCCTGTGGTTGCTTAAAGAACTTTTAGTGCTCCAAGGATGTGGTAGAATCCTTTTGCCTTGTCCATCTTCTATAAAATCCTGAAATATTGTGCTATTTGCATTGATAAACGTATCTCAGCATTCTTTTATTTATCTTTTATATGGAAGAAACCCCACTGAGTTAAGCAGAAAAGGCAGTTTATGAGTTCGCATAGCCAAATACTCCAAGGCCACTCCAGCTTCAGAGACAGCAGAATTTAGAAACCCAAACAGTTACCAGGACTGCACTACCTCTACCTCTGCCAGTGTTCTTTTGTCATGTATTATATCTTATGTTTGCATTAGTTGTTAACCAGGTACTTTTAGAATTCCTCTGTCTAGAGGATTATGTTAGGATTACGCTTCTTTGCCTTCTGAAGTAAGATATAGCAGTATGATTGCTTTTACCAGTAAGATAGGAACATAGATGCTTGTGTCACTCCTAGGAAGGAGCTTTTAGGAGCCAGTGTGTTGCTTGCTATGTCTTCTTTACCATGGTGGTTATTGAAGCGTACATCAAGATGGAGCCTTTGTTAGCTTTGGTCCCTGAGTGACTTCAGTGAATAGAACTCCTCTGCTGATCCCTGGTGAATATATAATGTGAGGGAAAGCTTCTGGTGCAAGACACTGAAGTTTGTGAATTTTCTTAATACATAATTTAGCCTATATTAACTAATGTATATTGTCTAGGTTACATGCAAATGAACAAAGATGTTTTTGTCCTGGGTCCTCTGAAAAGCTGACTAGATGATGTTTCCATTTTTAAACCAATCCTGTGGCCTATGAATACAGTGTTCTGATTGGCCAAGCCATTGCTGTAGCTTTATCCTGAGCAGAGAGGAAATCAGCCCATTTACCACTCATGGACAGAGCAAGAAAAAGGTAAGTATCCAAAAGAAATACAGCTATTAGAAAGGTAGGGGGAAAATGTTGGGCAGATTAAAATTGAATATGTTTTTTGTATCATAAAAAATATCTGCAACATTTTATTTTCATTCTAGAGCCAAAATCCCTTGTTAAACTTTTTGGAAAAGGCCATTATCTCTACAAATATTTGAAGCAAATTTTATAACCTTCCTTATTTTCATACTATACATAGATATGTCCAAGAAAATATTTAAATTTGCCATCTCAAAGTGGAAACTGTCAGCCCTCTAGCCAATTGTCAGTAATAACATAAAATATTAAAGTAGTAGCATGGACTGCCTTTCCTTTCTTTGAGCTCTTCCCACAGTATCCCTATGACTTCAGCATGTTCAGACTTAGGGAAAATATCACCAATGAGAGGACAAGTCAGCCTTGACTGTCGGTGGTTCCTACCTCTGACTTGATACTTCCTCATTCTGCTCTCTAGAATCACAACAAAAGCAAATTTTGTATCACTTTTGTGTGTGTGTAAACTTCCATGTCTTTTTCTTCTTCTTGTGCTCCAAATTGTCTATGCATCTAATTTCTTATATTTTTTCTTAACTCAGTCCACAATCTCTGTCTTTTAATTTTGCATGTGTACACTATTTAAATTTGTTGTAACAGCTGATGTTTGGATTTAGGTTGACTATATTTTATTACTTATTTTCTAGTTTTACTTTTCATTCTTTTTTTTTCTGTTTCCCGACATGTTTTGGATTACTGAACAATTTTTAGTATACCATTTATATCTTGTGTTTGATTTAATTTATTTGTTTAGTGCCCTTAGAATGTCTCTAGGGATTAAATGTAGCCATTTAACATTGTCTACTTACAACAACCAATATTTTACTACTTCAAATATAATATAGAAACATTAAATATGTCCAAGTCCTTTTATGTTTTATTTATATTTACATCATTAAAAACTCTATTAATGTTTAATATTAATAACTCTATTAATGTTTAATTAATTTTTATTTCAATCATTGAACATATTTTAAAGTTCTCACCAGAAGAATAATTTATTACACCTACCCAGATGTTTACCATTTCTATTATTCTTCATTGCTGATATTCCAACTTTCCTTCTGACATTAGTTCCTTCCTGTCTGACCCAACCAGAAATGGACAACTTAAATGAGTAGACATTTCTCAGAAGATGTACAAAGAACCAATAAATATACACACAAAAAATATTCAACATCTCTGGCCATTACAGAAATGAAAAAAAAAAAAACCCCAACTTCCTTTAGCAATTCTTTTAAAAACCAGTCTGCTGGCAATACATTCTCCTAATTTTCTTTTATATGAAAAATATTGCTTACCTTCAATATTTTTATTGCTACTTTTTTTTTTTTTTTTGGTACCAGGGATCGAATTTGGGACCTTGCACTTGTGAGGCAGGCAGCAGAATCACTGAGCTAAATCACCAGCCCTGGTACATTTTAGATATACATAATGATAACATTCATCATAGGGAATTTGTACCTGTACATGATATATCTTGCTTCTCTTTTTCCCATTCCATGTTTTCACTAAATGTAATTCTTTTCTTTTAGCACTTTAAAAATGCTTTTCTACCTCCTTCTACCCTGGATGGTTCCAATGAGAATCCAATTATTCAGACTGAATTTCTGGCATTTGGGCTGCACTGAATGCAAGCAGGGAAAGAAGGGAGAAATTATGTACTTACTATCACCTTGAAGGAACTTCACTCTGTGTTCATATAGTCTGTCCAGGTTTTATTGTTTAATTTAGTAAGACAGAAAAGGTGGCAGATATTGATATCATCTTACTCAGAACCTTTCTGTTAATATGGTTTGGGAAAGACTGGATGTATAGTTCAACAGAAGCTGCTAAACCCTTTTTATGTTTTATATTAGGTGTGCTGTGTGTGTGTGTGTGTGTGTGTGTGTGTATGTGTGTGATTAATATACAATGCTTAGTGTGTAGCAATCTAGTTTTATGTATATTGGAAATTAATTCATTTAATCCTTATGACACTTTGATGAAATATATATATAATTATTGACTCTTTAAGGATGAGGAAATAGAAGGATTCAAAGTTGAAATGGCTTAACCAAGGTTACACAAGTAGGAAGTGTTGGAACCAGGTCAAATCTCCAGAGAATCTGGTTTCAGAACCTACCTCTTAATCACTACACTAAGCTGCCTTTAATTAATTGTGGTTGTACAACAGTAATAACAAAATGAAGAAGGAATGAAGCCTCATTATTATTTAACACTTTCTATATCTTTGTTCTGTGCTAAGTACATTATATATCTTATGTAATTCAGCAAATATGCTAATTTGTCCACATTTTATTGAGAATTATGTCATGTACTATGCTAGGTGCTAGGGTTCTTAGCCTATCCTGGTAAAGGTTATATTCTAGCAGAAGGAGAGTCATTAAACAAATGATTCACGTACAATTATGTAAGTGCAGTTGTGAAAAGTTTTGCAGAGGAGGCTGTTAGTGGAGAAGGGCATTCTAACAAAGTTTCTATCTTAAGTTTACCAATCAGGACAGGATAGATTATTGAAATAACAAACAACCTAAAAAATCCAGTGGCTTAAAATAATAAAACTTTATTTCTTGCTTATGCTACATGTCCATCAAAAGTGAGCTGAGAACTCTGTACTCCTTTGTTATTTTTGACCTCCTTCCTCCAGGAAACAGGCTGACAGAGCAGCTACTAGCAAGCACATGGCCATTCCCAAAAGAGGAAAAGAGCAAAGTAAACAGGAGTGATGATGGAATCTTTGCTAATATGTTGTACAATAGAGTCTGCTCATGCCTCATTGGCCAGAGTGAGATGTACGTCACAACTAACTTAAAGGATTAGAAGAAGTATAATTCTCCTTTTCCTGTTGGAAGAAGGAAAGTCAGAAATATTTGGGAACCAGCACCAAGATCTGCTAGGCTTGTCCTCAGTTTAAGAAAGGTTTCCTTAGGTTTCCATGAGGTGAATTTGGAAGCAAAAGAGAAGGGATTGGGTTAGGAAGTAGATGGAAGACAAATATGATGGAATGAAACAATGACAGAGGCCTGGGGGCTAGTTTAAAGATTGGGAAATTTATCTAAAGGGCCACTGGAAGCCAATATGAAGATTTAAGTGGGAGAAATGCATATCATCAAATTTGTATTTTCCATATAATGGAGCAGTGTGGAGAGCACATAAGGATGGGACAGTGAGGAGGCTAATGTCCTGGTTTAGCTAAGATGGTGGAGACTTGATTTAGGCAGTGACAGCTGAGAAAAGTGGGTAAACTAGAGAAACAGGGGTTGATATTTATCCTTCTTCATTTGTGATGTTCATTTGGATCACTTGGCAGAGCTCTGGTTTCTGTCTATTGTTACATTGTTACTATGTTCTTCCGTGTAACTAACAGTTGGTTCACAATCATTTACTTTGACACCATACAAATATCCTGCCCCTGATTAAACTTCTCCTATTGATTCTTGTCCCAAATGATCTTTCAGAGATGGTGACAAAAGGGTAATTTTGAACTCTGCCACTCCCTCCACTCATCTCTTGGTAGTCTACAAGAAGGAGTAGTCCTGGCTCTGCGTGGGAGTGTGTGTGTGTGTATGTGTATAAGGAAGTTATAGTTTATTAATTTTAGTGTCTCAGTAGGTTTGTCAAATGGGAGCTTTTTAAAACTGGTTCTGGTATCTTTTTGATATGGCATCAGAATGCCACACTTTCTTACTTCCTGATACAGTGAATCTCATCTTGCACTTTTGTGGCCCCATGCCTAGAATCTGCCATTGTTTTCAAGATCCCTCAGTTCTTTTCAGTGTGAGTAGCAGATAGCAACCAAGATCTAGGAACTTGGTATACTTGCTACTGGGGTATCATTCTAGGATGATCTGGAGACATTAGTGAAAAAAGTTTTATATGAATGTATTTATACAAACATCTATGTGTACATATATTGTACACATAGAAGTATATATTTATTAGAATATATACAAAACCTTGCCTGTCTTTCTAATCTGACATCTCAAGGTTCATCCTTATCTTCATTAATTCCTTGTTTATGTCACTTTTTTCCACAGCAGAGTCAACACATCTACTTTATTTGCCTAACTTTACAGTATATAAATTAAAAGAAAAAAATCATTTCAAAATTGCTTTACTAATGCCATTACCAATTAGAAATTTGCTAAAAATAGATCCAGATTTATTGTTGTTTTTCGGGACTGAGAGTATATATGAGTATTATTTAATTTGTTAATTTTGGTATCCACTTATCATGGATTTGTCAAGTGGGAACTCATTTAAGCTGGTTGCCATGTCTGTTTGACATGCTGCCATTATTTGATGGAACCTTCTTACTTTTTTGGCACAACAAAACTCATCTTACGCCTTTTTTGCCCATAGTTGGAGAAGTATTACATTTTAATGTTACTTGGATTAATTCTTCTCTAGGCTGCCCTTCCAGTCTCCACCCCCAATATGATTCTATTATTTAGTTGGGATTCACTTAGAATTATTTAGGGTTTTCTTCTGTGCTTATTGATTTAATTGTGTTTTTGAGTATGTGGAACATTAACATTCTTCCAAGTTTAAAACTATATAAATAGGTACAATAAAAAATATTATTGTTTCCTCTATCCTCCTATCTTATCCTTTTATAGCTAATTTTTTATAATTTTAATATGCATTTCTCTTTTAAGTAAAATTGAACATACTTTCATACTTTAATTTTTATTTTATATGAATTGTCTATTCACATATTTTGACTATTCTCTATAATATTTTGATCTCCTTTATAAAAATCTTATAGTTATTTATAAATTATGGGCATTAATTCTTTATGATATATTTACAAGTATTGTCATTTATTTGACTTATTACTGTTCATGGTTTTTTGCTCTTCAATTTTTAGATAGTCAAATATATCAATCTTTTTAATGTGCTTAGATTTTGAATCATATCTACAAAGACTTTTCTCTCAGATTATAGAGAACTTACCAACTTAAAATTAATTCTATAGTTTTATTTTCAAAACATCAGATCAATTTGGTGTTTATGCCTATGAACAGCATGAAGAATTGATCAAAATTTCTTTTTCCAGTGGCTATCCTACTGTCCCAACACCACTTGTTAGAAAGCCTATCTTTGCCCCATCATTTTGAAATGTACCTGTATCATATACTAGAATCATTTCCAACTGCAGGTGAGTTTCTTTTTGGGCTCTCTGTACTGTGTCATTTGTCTGTGTGGCTCTTTGTGCTTTAATCATGGAGACTCTGAAGGAGGTTTTTATGTCTCTGGCATGACTGTTCCTCCCTTGCAGCTTTTACTTCTCACTGTTTGCTTAAATAATCTTATTTGTATTTTTAAAAAATATATATGAAGTTTAGGATATATAAAACCAAACTGTCTAATACCATGAGGGAAAAAGGCTTAATTTTTAAAAATTGTGATTTCACAATATTTATATACTGACTTAATGAGAACAGACATCTTTTGATGATTTTGAAACATCATAACCAAGAACCAGGAATGTTTATTTGAGTGTACATTTATGCTTTAGAGGAGTGTTTTATTTATATATGTTGAAACTTTTAGAGTTTATTCTGACGTATTATCTCTTTTTCCATTGTTTCTACAAAGGGGGGTTTCTTTACCATAGTAAGTTTTTAAAAGCACTGCTTTGTACATTTTTTTTTCATTTTGAACACCTATCTTAGCACAGCCAGACTGTGTGCTAGCATCAAAGATATTTCTTCCATGAGTAACTTCCTTTGTATCAGTAGATAAGTTTAAAACTTCACACATGCTCTGTAAACTGGAACTAGTGGTACACTTTATTATCTAGAATTTAAAAGATAAACTGTTATCAAATGAGAATATCAGTCTGGAAACTCTGTGGGTTGCTCTTTGGAATACTGCAACAGGAATGTTGCAATAGGGGTCAAAGAGGGGAACATGACCAGAGAGAGAGAGAGAGAGAGAGAGAAAGAGAGAGAGGCTCCAGTCTCGTCATAGGATGGAAACACAGCTCTTTGTTATCATAGAAATGACTGGTTACAGACCCATAAAGCCACTGGTCCTGAGTGTCTATATTTCTTTGTATAATGCATCAGAGGTGATGTACATTAAATATTTTACTATTCAGAAAGTATTGGTAGTTTCCTCCTGTCCATGGGAGCTGTAAGTGCTTCAGTGTAATCTTTGTGTTTGACATTTTTCTGTCTCCACTGAGGCATTTGAAGTTGTGCCAGAAGTGGAGATCATTCTTTTCTACACTTAATGTCACAGCTGGGACTTGCATAATTCATTCTTAAACACAGTTTAGGGGTGGCAATTATTTATACAAAAGTTCTGATATTTGCATAGTCAGTCATGAGATTTTTCTAGAAGCTTGTAAACTATTGTTTTTTTTAATTCAACTTTGGAATATCTTACACTCACTGCAAAAGATAGAACTAGAAAATACAGGAAAGAAAGAGAAGAAAGGCAGGGGAGAAAGACAAAGAAAGAGAGAGTAAGGGAGGGAAAGAGGGAGGGAGGGAGGAGAGAGAGAGAGCGCAAGCTGACCTCAGAATGGTACAAAGTAAAACCAGAGACTCCGTCTTGGTACCTACTGAATTGGACTCAGTTCATGTGATATTCCATGGAGTTACTTGTGAATCTTTTCATTTATCCTTATCCATTCATTTTTTTAAAGAAGGATACTGTTCTGCTACTTTGTTTATGATTTGTCTCCATACAAGATTTAGTAAAGTAATGATAACAGTCATGGGGATGCATTTTGGAAAGAAAACAGTTGTTAGAGCAGTTAGGAGAGTGTGTGACATGTTCAGCAGGCAGCTGTAGGCTCTGCTGTCCAGGTAGGGGAGGAGGCAGAGAAGGCACCCACTTTGATGGCGTGAAACCCAGAAGGAGAAAGTCCGATTGTGCTTGAGAAAGGTGGCCCCAAATGTATCTGGTAATAAGTCTGGTTCCTGACGGTGGCGAAAAGCAGAGAAAGAGTTTTCTCCTTGAACCTACAGGGCAGAGAAAATCAGTTTGACTCCTCTGTGCAGCTGGAAGAGTTCTGGAAAAGACAAAGTTCAGCAATTTGCACTGCAAGCCAGGGAGGAGAATTTCCATTCCATTTTGTGTTTTTTGTTTATAGTGACACTGTGTAAATGAATCTATATTTTCTGGAAAATATCTTTAAAACAAATGAATGTATGTATGTGTGTGAGTGTGGAGAGAATAAGCACCTTTGAATATAAACATATTTTTCCAGTCCAAGGAAATGGTGTTTAGTCTTCTTTCAGATTTTATATTTCCTAGTTTCTGTGCTGTAAATATTAAAAATTCTATAAATTATTCTATAAATATTAACTATTATTTTAACTTAAATTTCTAACTACCTACCACATGCCATTTTAAGACCAGGTCTTACACTCTGGATGCTTTGTCAGAAAATTGGTAAAAACATCTTTTTAATAATGGAAATTTGTTGTCTCCTGATAAATTTTCAACACCTAATTTATAAAGGTAATTAAATTTTTTATCTAGCAATGATATAAAATGGTTATTTTGGCTAACTAAATCAGATTAAGAAACCACTTCTCCCTTACTATACACATACTTATATAAACATTTATTTATTAGCTTGTATAATTTATTTAGCTTTTAATAACTATGACAGTATTTATAATTCTTAATGACTGTAGAACCATTACTAGAAATGTTAATATTTTTAGAAATCATAATAAATAATATTTGTTATATATTTCTATATCAGTCACTATGTCAGACAAGATATTTGTTTTTTATGGAAGCCCTATAAAGTATAGAGTGTAGTAACTCTACTACTCAATCTTATGTTGATCAAATGAGAAATCTGAGCTAGTTAGATAATTTACCTAAGCTCTTCCAAGTTGTATTAGTAGTTTAATTCCTCAGCTCTGAACCACCATAAAAGTGAAAGCTAAGAGTTGCACATACTAAAATAGATATTAGAGTGCTACTGTTATTATTTTCTTATCCAGTTTCCTCATAGCCATTCTGGATTCCTTTTAATTTGTTCAATCATTTGTTGATACTTCCAGGACTTTCAAACTGTTTTTTCTTTTATACTTTTTCTGTCCACTGACTTAGAATGAGGTTCAATTCATTACCTTCTCCAGTATTTTACAAATGCTCATCAATATTTTACTCATAAATATTAATTTTTAAAAATTGAGGAACATAGATCAACATCCATTCGTGAATATTTAATGTAGGAAAGGGCTAGCAATTGTTTGTTTGATAGGTGCACGGAAAAAGGAATGTGATGATAATTTACTGTTTTCTATATCAACTTTATGCTTAGAAATTTTGTGATCCCACGTGGGAAAAAAAATTACAGAATTAAGTGGAGATGCCAGGAAAGAGCTCATCAAGGAGATAAGATTTTCAAAATGGTTTTAACATGTTAACTAGGGGTATGTGTGTGTGTGGGTGGTGGTTACCAGTGAAAGAGAACAGTTAGAGCAAAGCCCCATGGAGGGAGGAGTGAACCTGGAATATTTAAGGAACAGAATTAGCAAGATGGGGGAGGTAGCATCAGCTAATGCAGAGTCTGTGAGGCTTTTTAAGGGCTGTGGTTTGAAGTGAGTGAAGTACGGAGCCATTGAAGTGCTTTAAACAGAAGAATGACATGATCTGATCTTGTTTTTAAAAGATCACATTGTATGTTCTTTTAAGAAGACCCTGAAGAGGGGAATGAGAACAGAAGCATGAACTCCTATAGGAGGCTTTTGAAGTCACATGGATGAAAGGTATTGGAAGCATGGACCAGTTTGTGGTAAATGCAGTGAAAAGAAATAAGATTCTGTGTATTTTGAAAGTTATGCCCTAGGGATTGGATATGTTTTGGAAGTGGGATAGAAGGGAGAAAAGGCTGTCAAAGATGACTCTTAAGATTTTTGATCTGAGTAAGTGGAAAGCTTAGTTAGTCAACTAGGCTGGGGGAGGTTGTAATGGGGCAGGTTTTGCGGGAATAACTTCAGTTCCCCTGAGTATGCTGAATGACACATCTGTTGGATACACAAGGCAAAAATTCAAGAGCTATTGAAATGTAGATGTTATTATTTAACTCTAGGAGACTGACCAACATCACTGAGGGGGTATAGGTAGAAAAAGAAGATTAAAGACCAGTGTTAAATAGAAGAGAAGAAAGGAATCATAATAGAAATTGAGAAGGGACAAACAGTACAGTAGAAGGAAAAGCAATAGATGTGTTATTTTTAAAGCCAAATTAAGTACATGGTACAATAAAAACATATAGTGAATATTTTGAATTTAAAATTTTATTATGCTAAAAGACATATTCTCATTGATCCCCTTCAGAATGTTCACCCTTCCTTTGAACACCCTTATTTCATCATTTTGGCACATTCTGAAGCAGTTCTGGAAGTTCTCTTTAATAAATCTTTAGTTGTGCTATTCTGGCTATCTCAATGCTAGGATTGATTCAAAATATTTACCTTACTTTTGAAGACATAGGCATAGGCAAGAAATTTATGAACAGAACCCTAGTTGTACAAGAAATAACATCAAGAATGAACAAATAGGGTTTTGTCAGATTAAAAGGCTTCTGTACAACAAAAGAAACAGAGTGAAGAGATAACCAACAGAATGGGAAAATGTTATGGCCAGCTACTCCTCAGTCAGTGGGCTATCACTTTTAACTGTGTGAATTAAATTAAAATTGAGGACCAGCCCAAAATATGTTTATAGTGAATAAACTCTTCATTATAGCCACTTTACCCTTCAGGTGGAGACTTAGAAGGAGTTGGTGAGGGAGGGATAGACAGGTAGAAAGATGGGGATAGGTTAGAAGTGAGGCCAGAGGACACAGGAATATCAAGCAAACTCTAGGAAACTGTTGAAGATAAGACAAAAAGACAGAATAAAAGATTAAAAACAAGAATAGAACAACCTAACAATAGGGAAGCTAGAAACTGTACAATCGAGGAAAGGAAAAAGAGAGAACATAAAAAGAAAGAATGAATCCATATTAGAGGAGGAATAGGAATAAAAAGGGAGATGAAGAACAATGTGGGAGAGCAAGAGAGTGAGTGAGAAGAGAAAGAACAGAAAAAAATTTGAAAAGAGTAGAAAAAAATAAAAATAAAATTAAGAATTGAAAATAAGAGGAAAAGGGCCAGGAATTTAGCTCAGTAGTTCTGCCACCTGCTTTTCAAGCATAAGGTCCCAAGTTCAATGCCTGGTACCAAAAAAAAAAAAAAAAAGAACTACAAGTTTGAGCCCAACTGATGCGATGTAGTGAGATCCTGTCTCAAAAAAAAAAAAGAGGAAAAGAAAAAATATTTTTAAAAAAATAAAAATGAAGTGCCTCCTTCAGGGTATGTCTCTGCTGCCATAATAGACATTGTAGGCAGCAGTGTGCAGATCTAATTCAATTAGTCTCAGCAAGCCAGCAGCACACCCCTGAGATTCAGGCAGATTTCTGACTGCAAGGCCCAAGTTGAGCTCCTTGACCTTCTGCAGGGTTGAACTCTGCAAGGTTCTACTGCACGGTCCAGCTGCCCTTTCCCTGAAGATAGTCCAGGTTCTGATGGGAGTTGGCGATCCCTCCAGCTTACCAGCTTTGGTGGTCTGATGTGCCTTTATTGCAGAGATTCTCTTCACTTTTCCAGTGGGCTTCAATTTTCATCGAGGAGCACAAAAGAGGGCCCTCTTTCTGTTGTTCACTTCTGCTTTATCTTCTGAGCTCGGAACAATAGGCTTTATGACCCCCTGTGCCTCTGTGTTGTGGCAGCCAAGAGGACAGAGATGGCGGGTTGGGGTGGGCTGGGTTGTGGCACGGGGGTGGTGCCGCAGGGTGCCACTCTGCTGCCCTTGCTGCTGGGAGGCCCGGCATGGGGGTGGGGAGGTGGTGGTACTCAGCTCCTCATTGGTCTGCTGGCTCCTCGGAAGCTTGGAGGGTGGGGGGAACACAGTATTTTTATTTTTATTGTCCCTATCTCATCGTTACCATTAGTCTGTTTTTTCATCTCTATAATTTTGTCATTTTTAACATATTATGTAAATTGAATCATAATAAGTAGCTTCTTGAAATAGGATTTTTCTTCAAATGGCAGTTGTTACATTTATGAAGTTCCTTTTGTGTCATGTGTCTATCCTTTTTACTGTTGAGAAATATTCTATGTCCCTTGACTTACAAACTCAATGCATTTGTGAGAGCTGGTTATAATTCAAGTTGGCTGTAAGCGTAAGGTCTTGTAAGACTGTTTTCCCCATAAGAAATAATGGAAATATCCATAATGCATTCCAAGCCTCCCAAAGTACCCCTTGACTAACCTTTTCATAATAAAAAGGGTTGTATAATATGCATAATTTACCAGAAACACCAATAATTTTTGTAGTGTATTTATCAAAAAGTTAGAAAAAGGTGCCTTTATCAGAAAAAAAAATTTCATACTGTACTCACCATTCAAGTTGACATCTTGGGCTTGTGCCAAAATGTGATACATAGAGAGGGACAGGAAGGGGAGGGATTGGTAGGATGAAGGGTAGGAGGAGCGGGAGAAGACAAGAAAGACTGCATGCTAGAACATTACTGTACTTCATCTTTCTTGTATCCTCTATTCACACATTTATTTAGCAAGCACTGAGTTTCTAAGACTATACCTAAAGCTTTGTCTCTTGCCCTCAAGAAGCTTGTATTGTCAGAAGAAATGACACCCCCCTCCTGATTCCTTTTTAATTCTTCATTGTATGTCTTATGGCATTTTCACTTATTTTAACATGTGCATTTTCTAAAGAATTGCCGCATATGATTTGAATCCACAGAGAGTCCAACTGTTTATGGGAAGATGTTTGTTTTGGGTTTCTTATTTTTTCTTTCGTTGCCAAAATAGCTTTCACTTGTCATCTTCTTTTTGACTGGCTTCCAGAAGAATTGTAGATGCAAAGCAACAGATGGCTTGGAAGATGGTTTTGCAAATAAATGTCCCATGGGCCCAGTGAAATCCCACTTGCCACTCAGACATTGCATTTTTTTTTTTACAAAACTTCAAAGTTTCTCCAGCTTGTTTTCCATTGCAAAACTGTACAGTCCTTGGAAGTCACCATAACATATTTTATTATTACCAAAGCAAAGTTCTGGCAGTTTGAGATCTCTGTAGAAGAAGCAAATACATCATACATATTGGCACAGATGTTTTTCAAGTTTTTTTTTTAAATGGTAGAGCATGTTTGAAATGTACCAGGGGAAGTATGTTTGTATATCTTTACAACTTTAGAAATGATGACAAGCAAAACTTTTCTCTGGATTAATATTAGCATATTAGACATAGATTCCATAGTAACTTAAAAATATGAAAATTCTCCAAGTAGACAGGGCATCTTGAGATGGCACTAATTTTTCTCCATTGGAAATGAAAATGGTCCGATTATTTTGGTGGCTTTCCAAGCAATTTTTTTTCTAGCTTGTTCAGGGAAAAAACCCAACATCTTTTGATATAGATGTCTTATGACAAAATGAATTTATTTCTTTTGACAATGAAATTTTAAATTTGCCTATTGCATAGATATGTCTTTTTATGTAGATAGGTTTTTTTGGAGGACCCCCAAACCAGGGCTCAAACTTCGGTCCTTGTGCTTGCGAAGCAGGCAGCGGAACCACTGAGCTAAATCCCCAGCCCTAGATATGTCTTTTTAAATAGAGAAATTTTGACTTTTGTGCTAGTATAGGAATTATTAGGAGCTTTATCATACAGTTATTTGTCAAATAAATAACTAAAACCTCTGCATTTTAACTTTAGTTCTTTTTCTCATAATGACAGATTTTACAAAGAATATCATGGTTAAAATTTAAGCACAATTTAATGTCATCAAAATTAAACAATTTATAACTTCAGAGGACACTAGTTAGAGTGAAAGGCAATTCAGTGAATTGGAAAAAATATTGCAAATCATATACATCTGATAATGATCTTGTATCCATAATAAAGAATTTTTATGATTCAACAATGAAAATGACATATAATACAATTTAAATATAAACATAATATTTTATTAAATATGTCATAGTCTGTTTGAACTGGTACTACAAACTGCCATAGACTCTGTGACTTACAAATAACAGGCACTTTTCCTAACACTTCTGGAGACTGGGAAGTCCAAAATCAGAGTGCCAGCATATTCCATATCTGATGAGGTCTTCATTCAAGTTCTGGTTCATGAATGGCATCTTCTTGCTGAGTCCAAGCATAGCAGAAGAGGTGAATAAGAACTGCAATATTTCTTTTCTAAAGGCACTAATCCAATTCACCTGTCTGATCACCTGCTCAAGACCCCCTGTCCTGATGCCATCATGTTAAAGATTAGAATTTCAACTTACAAATATTGGGACAATGCAATGTTCCAGCTATAGTACTTCACTGATATTTCATCAAAGTTTTTGTCCTTCTCACATGCCAAAGACATTCATTACGTATTTATAATCCCCAAAGTCTTAACTCATGGCAGCATCAGCCCTGAAGTCTCAAGTCCAAGTATAACCATCTAAATTAGATACAAGTCATATTCAAGGCTTGACTTATCTTGAGTAAAACTGCTCTTCAGCTGTGAGCTTATGAACCCAAACAAAGTTTACACTTCCAAAACCTAGTGGTGGGACAGGAACATAACAGACATGTTGATTCCAATAGGGAGAAATAGGAAAGAAGAAAAGGTTAGCGGATCCCAAATAAATTCAAACTACAAGATAAACTTCATAAGATTTTAAGGCTCCAGAACAGTTTTATTTGGCTTGATGCTCTGCCTTCCCACCCACAGAAACAGGAATCCTGACTTCTAGAACTACTGCGTGAAGGTCCTGCCTCTTTGCTCATCTATGAGAAGCAACTGCCTCTGTAGCTTTGCCAAGAATAGGCTTAGGTTGCCTAGATTTTAGGTCCTTCCCCCATGGCTTTGAGCAGATCTGCCCTCACAAATGTAAATGGAGGTTATTTGGCCTGTTGAAAGGGAAGTAATAGTCCTTCCCCTTTTAAATTAAGAAGGCAGCTTGATAATCTCTAAATGTCTTCACTGTTACTGTCCTATTGTAGAATTGCTCCTGGCCTGGCTTCTATGGGGATGACTGGTCATTACTAATCTTCTTATTAAATGGTACCTGGGTCACATCTTTAGTTCTCTCTCTCTCTGTTCTACTTCCTTTTTGTTTAAAATTCTATAATTAGCATTTCTCCTTCCATTTTACTATAAACAGTAGAAAGGAGTCAGACCTCACTTTCAGTACTCTTCTTTGAAGTAGCTGCAGCTAAATTAAACCTACTTTGGAGATATTTTACCCATTAAGCTTCAGAGCACCACCATAAAGTGAATATTACAACAAAATGAGTCACATGAATTTTTGTTTCCTCAGTGCATATAAAAGTTACTTTTTCACTATACTATAGTTTACTAAGTATACACTGTCTTTATATCTAAAAAATGTGCATACTTTAAAGAATATTTTACTGCAAAAAATAATGCTAACAATTACCTGAGCCTTTAAGGACCAGTAATATTTTGCGGGGTGGAGCATCTTGCCTCAGTGTTGATGGCTACTGACCCATCAAAGTGGTAGTTGATAAAGAGTGTAAAGGCTGTGGAAATTTCTTAAAATAAGACAACAATTAAGTTTACTGTATCAGTTGATTCTTCCTTTCATGAAAGATCCCTCTAGAGCATGTGATGCTGTTTGATAGCCCTTTACAAATAGTAGAACTCTTTTCAAAATTGGGAGTCAGTCTTCTCAAGCCCTGCCACTGATTTGTTAACTAAATTTATGTACTCTTGTAAATCCTTTGTTGTCATTTTAGCAGTGTTCATAGGATCTTCAGTAGAGTTAATCTGAGCAAACCACTCTTTGCTCATCTATGAGAAGCAACTCCTCACCCATTAAAGTTTTATGTGACATTATAGTAACTCAGTCACATATTTAAGCTCTGCTTCTAAATCTCTTGCCATTTCCATCACATCTGAAGTTTATTTCTTCCACTGAACTAACTCTTGAATCCTTCCATTTTGTCCCATGAGGGTGAAAATCAACTTCTTCCAAATGCTTGCTAATGTTAATATTTTGACTTCCTTATGTGAACGTTCTTAATGACATCAAGAATTGTGAATCTCTTCCAGAAGGCCTCTGATTTACTTTGTCCAGATCCTCATAGCAACCAGCTATAGCCTTATGAAGTTTAGTTCTTAAATAATAAGATTTGAAAGTTGAAATTACTTCTTGTTCCATGGGATGTAGAATGGATACTGTCTGAGCAGCTATGGAAACAACATGAAACTCATTGTATGTCTCCATCAGAGTTCTTGAGTGAATAAATGCATTATCAGTGAGCAGCAATATTTTGAAATACATCTCCCCCTCCCAGTTATGTCTCAGCAGTGTGCTTAAAATACCCAGTAAACCATGTTGTAAACAGATGTGCTGCATCTAGGATTGCTGTTCCATTAATATAGAGCACAGGCAAAGTCAAGTTAAAATAATTCTTACAGGCCCAGGATTGTCAGAATGGGGAATGAGCACTGGGCTCTGGGTTAAAGTCACCATCTGCATTAACTTCTAATAAGCCTGCCCATTCTTTCAGGATTTGAACATAGGCATTGACTTCTTTTCTCTCATTATGAAAGCCCTAAATGGTCTCTTCTTCCAAGAGAAAGCTGATTAGTCTACATTGGAAATTATTTGGTTAATGTAAGTGCCATCAGCAGTTATCTACCAGGATGATTGAAAAATACAGTGAATGTTTATTTTTTAATTTTTTCAGTGAATATTTAAATTAAAAATTATTACAATAAGAGATGCATTGCCATTAATCCTCTTCAGAATACTACCCCTCACATCTAATACACATATCTCATTTTTCTTTCTACTTTCTGAAGCAGTTCTGGAAGTCTTCTGTTGTGGCTTGTATCTATATCCTCCCAAAGACTTATGTGGTCATAAGTGGGTCTTTTTGGAGGTAGCTGGATCTAGGGTGTGTGCTGCTAGGATCAAGGTTGTGATGCTGGTATTGAATCATGCTGCAGTGCTAAGCTTAAGGCTGCCCCCACCTTGCCTGGGTAAGATATATGGAAAAGAAAGAGGGTTGGTATTGGTAGCTTGCTGCTTGCTGCTGCTGCTTCTTTGCTACTTTGCTGCCTTCTGCCCACCACCCACTGTTTCTCCTCTGCAGTGCCCTTCTGCCATGCCATCCTGCCTTACAGGCAGCCAACTCTGAACTATAACCTTTACAAATTGTTATCTAAATGAACATTTCTTCCTTTAACTTTGGGTGTCAGGTATTTTGTTTCAGCAATGAGAAAAATAACTAAGACATCTTCTTTTGTGTCTTTAGTTACACTGTCAGTGCTGTCTTAATGTCCTGAATCAATTCAAAACATTTATCTTTGGGTAAGAGCTAGAAGTTGCATGGTACCAGATCTAATGATAAGATGAAGGAAGACATGTCATGATGTTTTTACAAGTCTGCCTTTCCATTAGGTGGCTCTCAGCAGCAGCATTTAGTGTTTTTGTTTTGTTTTGTTTTGGTTTGGTTTTTGGTTTTTGATGTGTTTTTTTGTGTGTGTGTGGACATCTGTGTCTTTTTGAGACAGGGTTTCACTATACAGTTCAGGTTTGCCTCAAACTCACTTTGTTGCCCATGCTGGCCTTGAACTAGCAACAATCCTCCTGTCTCAGCCTAGGATTACAGGTGTGTGCCACCATACCCAGCCAGCATTTTGTGTATTTTTTTTATCATACTTCCTAAAGTTACTTGTAAAAGAACATTCCAGAACTGCTTTAGAAATGGCAAGAATAATGGAATAAGTGTGCAAGGGAGAATATTTTTCTGGGGGTTAATGACAATGTGTTTTTACTGTAACAAAAGTTTAAAATTTTTAACATTTACTGTATAGCTTGATCATACGTCAGTGAAATTTTGCCATAAACCTTGAATTTGTAAAAATAATAGCAAAGTGCAATAAAGTGAAGAACAATAAAATGAAGTATGTCTGGATCGAATATTGCTCACAAGTTCCACCATCCATAAAATAGTAAAACATGAACAGAATTCAGCTAAGTTCATTGTCTTTTTATAACAAAGATGATCTTTTCTACAATTTTCATTATCTCCTTGTTTTGGTCTGAGACCATATCAGAATAGCTTTTCTCACCCATATTTCCACTACCATTTTGTCTTTGATTCCTTAGATATTCTCTAAGGAGATTGAAGCTTTCTCTATAGTTCTTTATTCTTCCTTCTTCCTTAGTCCTCACCAGATTTGCTTTTAAAATTTCGGTCATGGAAATCTAGCCTTTTTCTAGCATGTACCTCCAAATTTTTCTAGCTCTATCAATGATTTAGTTCCAAAGCCACTTCCTAATTTTTAGGTATTTGTTCTAGCAGCACCTCAGTTCCAGTACCAAAAAGCTGTATTAGTTAGGGTTCACCAGAGAAATAGAACCAGGATATATGTATTGAAAGAAACAGGTAGATGGAGATTTATTATAACAGATTGGCTTATGAAATTATACAGGCTGATACATCTCACAACCTGTTGTCTTTAAACTGGAGGTGCAGGAAAGCCTGTAGTGTATGTCCAGTCCAAATCTGAAGGCCTGAGAACCAGGGGAGCTGACAGTATAAATCCTAGTCTGAGTCTGGAGACTTGAGAACCGGCAACACTGGGCAAGAGAAGATGGATGACCCAGCTCCAAACAGAAAAGAAAGTTGTTATTCTGTCTTTTATTCTGCTCTGGCCCTCAGTGAATTGGATCATGACCACCTCCAAATGCTAATGTTTTCTGCAAAGAGTCCCACAGATATACCCAGAAATAATGTCTTAACAGCTCTCTGGACCTCCCTTAGCCCAGTGAAATTGACACACACTATTACTCATTCAAAAATTATGAACAGTAACCAGATGGAAAGATGCTCAGCTTCATGAATCCCTAGGAAAATGCAAATAAAAACTATATCAAAGAAAAATAATTTCATACCCACTATGATATCAATAAATTATGAAAAGATGACAATCACAAGTATTGACAAGGATGTAGAAAAATAGGAACTTTCATATATTGCTGGTGGGAATTTGGTGGGAATGTAAAATAGTGCAGCTACTTTGGAATATGGCTTGGCAGTTCCTCAGAAAATTAATCTTAGAGTTACTCTATGACCTACAAATTGTACTTCAAAGTGTTAACTCAGTAATTCCACTCTTATCTTTACAGCAGAGAGGATATATTTTCACACAAAACTTGTACATGAATGTTCAGTTACTAATCATAATAACCCAAAATTAGAATCAACTCAAATATATCAACAGATGAATTGTTTAACAAAATGTATTCTAGTGTAGAATATTCAGTCATGAAAATAGATCAGGTACGGACATATGCTGCAACGTGGATGAACCTTGAAAACATTTTGCCAAATGAAAGAAGCCAGACACAAAAGGCCATATGTTTTATGATTTCATTTATATTAACCATCCAGAATGGGCAAATCTATAGAGACAGAAAGATTTGTGGTTGCTAGGGGCTAAAAGAGGGGTGGCAAAGGAGCTGGTGAGGAAGGAGGAGATGAGCAATGGCTGCTAATGGCTCTGGGTTTCTTTAAAGGGTGATTTAAATGTTCTGGAATTAGATAGTGGTGACAGCTGTATAACCTTTGAATAAGATAAAATCCATTGAATTGCATAGTTTAAAGTGGTGACTTTTATCATATATGAGTTGTCTCAAATTTTAAACATCAGCCCAGACCAAAGCAAAACAAAAGAAAAAAAAGGGAAAAAATAGAATAAGACATTAAAAACACTAAAAAATAAAGCAAAGAAGAAGGAAAAAAAAAAACAGCACAGGAATAGCTGTAAAAATCAGTTAATAACTTGACTCATCTAATATAACATGTGTAATATTCACCCAGGGTTCTGATTTTCACCCAGTTCTTTTCAAAAGGTAAAAATGTGTTACAAATATGAGTTGTATGTGACAAGAACACCTCTTCCCCGGTTATAAAAGGTGTATTACACAGAGATCACCCGGCTTTTGTTACTCATGCAGGGAGATGATTGTATGCAGCTCTGCTTCAGGGGTGCTGAAGCCTGGATTTAGTCATGTGTTGCATCTCAGGACACTGGGAAGCAGATTGTTCTTTGGAAGAAGTAATTTAAATAATTTAACAGATTATCTCTGCCGCTGAAATTATCACATCTACCATATTTCATCTATTGTAAGACTTCTCTGTCAAATTTTAACGTCTTCGAAATACAATTTACACTTAATGGTATCTCGGATGTGATGAAATATGGCAATTTTGCATTGTGTGTGTTTCCTTTAAATGCCTTCGGAGAATGGCTGTCTGTTCAAGACTAACTTCGCTATTCCCTAAAGGGGCTATTTATATTAAAATATCACTGCCAGTGTTTCCTTTGGGGTTTGGAAACCTGGTTGTTGACATATCTCCTAATTGTCTAAATAATTCCCAAAGGCTAAATGAAGGCTCCTGTCCTTCCCTTCTTGTCTTTTCATATTAAGAGTAGTAATGATTCCCTTCCTTCATTTCTTTATAGGCCAGGGAGAGGAAGTCCTACCAAGTTGTCTTTCTGCTTATTCCCTTCTGTCATTTTTGGTTATTCAGAAGAATTAGTGGAACTTTAATAAGACATTTTAAAATCCTGTTTCTACCTATATTATTTTCATTGTTTTTATTTTGTTTTGTTTTTTGATATTGGGGATTGAGAACCCACAGCCTTAACACTGAGCTGTATCCTAATCCTCTCTTTTGTTTTGCGACAGTCTCATTAAATTGTTAAATTGTCCAGGCTAGGCTTGAGCTTATGATTTTCCTGCCTCAACTTTCAAGAGTTCTAGTAGTAGAGTAATGAGCCACTACCCCCAGATTGTTTATGTCTGTCTGTCTGTTTGTTTGAGACAGGGTTTCACTATGAAGCCCAGGCTGGCCTTAAACTCTCAGGGATCCTCCTGTCTCAGTCTCCTGAGTACTAGGATTATAAACATGCATCATATGCCTGGCTTCATTTGAAACTTTTGACTTTTTTCAAAGTTTATGTTATGTAGTAAAAATTGTTTTTATTGCTATAATGTTTGCTAATTATACTAAAACATTCTATAATGCAATAAAGTTCAAGTTTTGCCCGAATGTTTTCTCTAAGGCCTTGTGAACCAAAAAGAGTCTGAGTGGAGACTGTGAAGATATTATTAATCCATAGCTCATAAAATGTTTGTTAAAGACTAAACCTGGTCATTACAGATGGTCATACTTCTTAAAAATCTTAGAAGCAGTCGTCAAGGGGAAAAGGGAGCAAACATTTTCATTCTTAAACACTTGGTCTGTGTGATGATCTTTTCCAAAGGCACAGCTTCACTAGCATTACTTTTAAGCAAATATGTTAATCCTTACCATCTGTGCATATGTGCTATATGACAGTAATACCTAACTATTCCCATGGGGGGAAAAGGAATTTCTTCATGTATATATTAAAATGTATACTTATTATATAAATCTTCTTATATATGTTTTCTGCATAGCCCCGATATGTATCTGTATGTCGTGTAGCCATCAGCTATCTCCTGGGGTCTTAATTCAATGGTGATTTGTAATGAAGAGACTGAATTTCTTTTTTCTCTTTTTTTTTTCTTATTCAAGATTTGAAATTGGATAATAAATACAAGTGCTAATGCATGATATAAACTGAGTGTAAGCATTAGTATGCATCTAATAATCCTTGTGTCCAGAACCATGAAATAGTAACTATTTGGTACTTTGAATGCTTTCAATTTGAATTCTTGATGTTAAAAAAAAAATCCTTTGAGCACTAGATTGATCATATGCACTGAACAATCTCTCCCTTCCACCTTCTTTCCAGCTCAATTCAAACTCCCTCTTGATGGAAGAGATACAGCTTTTAGAGAGCAGGGACAATCAAAAGAGATCGCTAAACTCTCAGTGCTACACCTACCTAGTGCCCTTTGCCTAAGAATGATAGCCTGGAATAGGACACATAACTGGATTGTAGGATATCCCAGGAGAACCCATTTTAGATCTGTGATAATGCTATGTTCTTGTTTGATTTGTACCTCATTCTGTGTCTTAACTCTGTGATAAATAGTTTTATGTATCAACCAGACTAAGCTAAGGATGCCCAGAGAACTGGTAAAAGAGCATTTCTAGATTTCTGTGAGGTTATTTGCAGAGTACATTAGCATTTGAGTTCGTACAATAAAAGGGGTAGGCTTCAGAAAAGTATCAAGGTTCTGAATAGATAAAATTGTTCTGTGTTGGAGTAGATATACTAATTCCTAGTTCTTGGACTTTTCAAACTCAAACTGATAGGTCTAGTCAACCTCTGCCTTGTACCTCTACCCCATTCTCTTTCTCAAGTCTTCACATTCAGACTGAATTATACTACCCTGATTCCCTGGTTCTGTAAATTGCAAATAGCAGATGATGGTTCTCAGCCCTCCTTAATCACATCTATGTGTGTGAGGGGGTATACATATATTTATATACACTTATACATGTATGTGTGTGCTTGTGTATGTGTGCTACTGGTTCTCTTTCTCTGGAAACACTGACTAATATACTGAGTACAAGTAAAAGAACAAAGCCATAACTATTTGACAGATCGATGTTTTAAATTGTGTTAGTTTACACAGCATTGTGGATAAGATTATAGAGTCTGGAATCAGAACTCATGGATTCATATTCTCATTTCACTCTTTAGTGACTCTTACTTTGGGCAAGTTATGGAACCTTTCTATTCTATAAGAGTTATTATTTGTAATGTGAGGTTATATCACACTTGCCTTACATCATTATCCTCATAATTAAGTGAAATTATATATGCAATTTAAATATTTGATATATATAATTTATACATTTATTATAGCTATATATCACTTAGAACATTACCAGCACATACAGTAAATGTCCAAAGAAATGCTTCTTAGTTTGTTATAGAAAGTAGGACTTCTAATTTAAACCATGTTGTTTAAAGAAGCACAGAAAAAAAATGGAAACTTTGGAAGGATTTTGTCACTCAAATAAAAAATATAGGTAATTTGAAATTATAGATTCTCTGACAAAATTAAGCCTTTAAAATTAGGCTTCAACACTAATTGTTCATTAAGTAATTTGATAGGTCCCTTTTTGTTATTAGTACTAACATGCATTTCTGACCTATGAATACTTTAATTTAGAATTATATGCTATGAAAAAAAGTATATTGAGATTCGAGGCAGTTTAGTATAGTAGAAAAAATATGAGCTTCGGGGCATAAAGACCTGGTTTTAAAAATCCATTCTATCACTAACTGCTTTGTTATCCCAAACAAGTACTTATTTTCTCTGGCCTCAGTCCCTTGTCTGTAAAATGAGACTACTATAGCAACTGACCTATCTTAGTATAAAGCAAATCATGGCACTTAAAATGATTCCTAAACTGGATGGAATGGCACATTCCTGTAATCCCAGCTACTCTGGAGGCTGATGCAGGAGTACTGCTAGCTCAAAACCAGTCTGGGCAACTTAGTGAGATCCTATATTTTAAAAAAAAGAAAGTACTTGGGATGTGCTGGAGAGCATCCCTAATTCAGTTCCTAGTCTTACACACACTCACAAACACGCACGCGTGCGCACATACACATACCACATGCATGATTCTTTCCTAGGCATGGTGGCTTATGCCTGTAATCCTAGCTCCTTGGGAGATGAGGCAGGAGAATTGCAAGTTTAAGACCAGCCTGAGCAACTTTTGGAGACCTTGTCTCAAAAGGGCTGGGAGTGTAACTCACTGGGTAGAGTGAAGACTTGCCTAACAGGCACTAACCTCAATCCCCAGTACTATGGAGTTGGGGGGGTATTTAATCAATAACTGGTTTCGATGGAACAGCAAAATATTTAGAAAAATCAGCTTAATCTTATAATGGTTCTAGCGGTCCTGATCTTCTGATGTTTCCTAATAAACTGAGGTTTAAAAATGGTCATGGTACACCAAGCCGTCATGCTGGATTTTGACCTGAAAAGTAAAACTTAACATGGTAGTTAATCACAAAGAAAAGTGATGCACAGTTTAGATGTTCATTGTCAGCTTTTTGTCACTGTGACAACATGACTGACATACAATTTAAAGGAGGAAGTGTTTATTTTGCTCACAGTTTCAGAGGCTTTAGCCCATGTTTGGCTGACTCCAAGGCAGGAACATGCCCCTCCACATGGCAGAAAGGTGTAGAGGTGGAGCGCTGCTCACTTCCTAGTGTCGGGGAAACAGATCACAGGGGAAGAGTTCCAGAGAGATGCATACTTTTAAAGGCACACTCCCGGTTACTCACTTCAAATTGGTCCTCCCCTCCTAACAGCACTTTCAGCTCTTAATCCACTGATGAGTACAGTGCCCCCATGATCCAGCTACCTCTGTAGCAGTCTCTTAATCCAGTCAGTTAACAAGCTTAACTATCACAGATGTAAAAAGCAGTAAACTAGTAAACAGTAGTTCATGATATTTTGTATAAATCACCTAACTGTTCTATGCCTCATTCTTCATAGGGGAGGATTGGACAAGATGACATAGTGAATGTTCATTTATCATTAGAAATAAATATTTTTGAGTCCGGGAAAGATAGAATAAGCTTTCAATACCATAGAGACACTTAAGCATTTGTCAAACTAAGGGATAATTATTACTGGAGCTTTCTGTGATTTATTGAAAAACAACTTATGGATATGAGATAAGAAGTGGAAATTAGGTCTTAAAATCGAAACATGACCCGCCAAATACAATCAAGCCCTTAAAGAAATTGTATTAATAAAGTTTTTAAAGCAATGATCCAATGTTGAGATAACTGCTTTCTAAAAACTTCGCTGTTTTCCCTGTCATACTGTGCAATCTGATTACCCACATATGTACCCCCCACTCCAAAGCTAGATTTCCTTAGAAGAACAAAGGGAGGTCTTTCCTTAAAGGAAGAAATTGTGTAAGCTCTGTGATGATGCTATTGGATATTCAAATGATATATATCCTGTAGCTGAACTGGCTTCCTAGAATTTTTCTTGGTATCCTTTGGGCAATATACAAAATAACTTCTGGTTTATTAAAATTAGTGCAATTACCAAGCCTATTTTTTTCCACATTCTACTGTATCGCTGAATGAAGAAATAATTTTCTCTAAAAACAAAACAGAATTAAATAAGAAAACAAATAAACAAAAGACAAAAAACACATTGGATAACCCCAAGTGTGGCCAGTAGCCTTGTCTAGGGCAGCGTAGAGAAATGCTACAAAGGCACCCCAGTCTCTTGCTCATCGCATTTAAAAGTTTGTTAAATTGGATGGAGAATTAGATTTAAATGGTCAGAATTGGCAGGTCCTTTTTTCCTCACAGCTTTTTAAATTACTTCTTCTGCCACTGATTGGTCCATCCACCTCATTTTCTTCTTAATATTTCACTAGCACCTTTGCTCCTGACAGTTATTAGGATACAAGGCCAGGCAGATATCAGCACGCTCACTCAGCCCAGCCATGGCTTGGGAACGAGTCTGACAAGAGCCAGGGCGCGAGGCTTTTCATAAATAATGGTGTGTTCCTGTCAGTGGTTTTGGCCTTCGCAGGATGGTAACATGTTTTCATACAGATGGGTCAGCTCTTGCTGCCTTTCTGTCTTTTGAACTTCCTGTTTGAGAGTATGGTTTTCATCAACCTCAATGTTGTAGAGAACACCTACTTTATAAGACTGAATTTTTTTCAGCCAAAAGAAAAACAACTGAATGTTTTTGTGTATAAAAAGTTTCTTTAGAAAAGACTAAAAGGGGGTGGAGTAACCGGACCAGATGTTGGAGTGTACTGTTGTAACTGTGATAAAAGATTTCTCGTGTAATGCATGAAAATTAACACCGAGCAAACCCTTTCTAGCACAGACTTAATTAAATATCATTAGGAAATTATACTTTTTTTTGCTATTAAACTGCTGTGCTTTTCTTATTTTTTTCTGTAAATAATCCCTAACCATATATGTCATCCTCCCCACCCCCATTCATGTCTACAAATCCTTTGGCAGAGAAAATAATGTCTTCTAACCTTTCTTTTCAGTATCTTGATCTCATTATCAGAGGGAAAACCAAAATGTAGTTCTTAGAGTGAACAGGGTCTGGAATGCTTGGTATGTTAGTCTCATTCAGATGGCATTTACTGCTGGGTGCAAAATGTAGAGCAAATAAGTTATAAGGACCCAATCAACTTTATTAGGAAATTAGCTTTATGCAAGCAATAGAAAGTGAATAACTTTCAAAGCTTTGTATATTTTTAGAGGGAAAAATAATACATTTATTTGTGACATGTGGATGTAATAGAAACACAAGTGTGCCCTACTTTAAGGAACTCAGTATGTAAAATTAGAAACATGAAAGGTATGTAAGGTAGGCAGTGTTATATAGTCTTCTACATTTATATTCAAGTTGTTATTTGACAATGAGGGTAATTGGCTAGGTGTTAAAGAGGCAATAGAGATAATTCCATTTACAGAAGTTTAAGAAATGATTTTTTTACTATGCAATAAGAATGAGTAGCAACATCAGAAAAAAAAATGGAATCTGAGATTTTAAGACCAAATAAGTCTGTATGCCAGGGCCTGTGCCATGTGACCATCCCACAAAGGAAGACCACCCTGCCCCTCTAGGTTCACATTGATTGGTATCTGTACTGCATGTCCCAGTCCAGGAAGGAATCCTGGGATTGACAGGACAAATGCACACCAGGGGCTACTCCTGGAGGCTCCTCAGCATAGGGCAACAGAGGTGACAACCATCTCACCCATCTGACTGAAGAAGAGACCAACGCTCAGAAAGAGTTTCACTTCAGAACTTTGGGGTTACCCTACCACAGAGACCAGGTGAGAGAATCCTTGGGTCATGGGCTTGGAGAAGGAGAGACTAAGTAGGGAACTCCTGGGAACCCTTAGGAGACTCAAGATGAGACCAGGAAGTTCACAGGGCCTGTATTCTGTTGAGGAAGACCAGGATTGGAGGATAAAATCATCAGAGGGAGTGGTCCTGAAGAAAATAGTCTAGTGGCATCTTTGACCTCTGGCACAGCTGCCTACACTCAGCAGAATCTAGTGATCTGAAGTATTATAGGCTAATGTATAAGTGGTCTGTCTGCACTAAAATCATACTCTTCTTAGTTCTTATTAGGGGATGTCCAGGAGTGGCTCCAAGAGTTTGACAGTACCTAGTTGTCATTTGATGCCACTGGATTTACTACTACTATAGCCAAGGTGACATAATAGTAAATAACAACTGGTTTTCTCTCTGTGCTAATATGTAGATTTCCAGGGGATCATGGTCAATAAAAAGTGGATATACATTCGCACAAGATCATGGGGAAGCAAGGCAACAGAAGATCTCCAAGGTTTCCCAACTTTGCTAAGACAGAGCATGGGAGCACAAATCGAGTGGAAGGCAAATGCCAAGTAGCAGAACTCTATGAAAGGTCTATAGAAGGGGTGAAGAAACTAGATGAGCTCAAAGATGAAATAAATAAAAAATCCACAGCGTTATCACTCAATATCCCTCAAATGAATGCAGGGGAAAGTAGTAAACAATTGAATGACCTGACCAAAATGGTTCAAAGCATGAATGATAAACTCAACAAGAATTTAGAACCCTCAAAAAACAAATCTCAGGCAAAAATACCTGAAATCAAAAACCATATAGAATTCATAAATGGCAGAAATGACCAGTATGAAGACAGAGTGTCAAAATTGAAGATAAAGTGATAAATTATCAAGAAGTACTCAAAGAACCACAAAACGTAAGAGAACAAGACAAGACCATTCAGCAGCTACTAAACAACACTAAGAAAGCCAACCTAAGGCTAATTGGAGTTAGAAAAACGCTAGAAGATAACATAGAATTATTAATATGTTTACAGAAAGCATAGCAAGAAACCTCCAAAATATGAGAAAAGAGTTCTATATGAAAAGAAGTGAGGCTTACTGAACACTATGTGATGAAAAAAGAGGCCCAATAATACATATCCTTGTTAAATTGACAGCTCTCCAACAAAAGACAGAAGGAAAAAATGCAATCAAGGCTTTTTGTAAATAAGAAGGGGAAGAGGGGTTGAAGGAAGGGGAGAGAAATGGAAAAAAATAAAGCAGCAGCAAGATATATCATGTATAGGTACAAATTCCCTATGATGAATGTTATCATTGTGTATATCTAAAATGCACCAATAAGTGTCTTGCTTAAAAAAAAAAAAAACAGAATTTTAAAAGCAGTCAGGGAAAGACCAAAAAAATCACATACCAAGTTAAACCCGTTAGAATTACAGCAGAATTCTCAACGTAAACGTTAAAGGCCAGAAGAGCTTGGAGTAAAGTATTTCAGGTCCTAAAAGGAAATAACTGCCAACTTAGACTAACCTACCCAAAGTTTTCATTCAAAATAGAGAAATAAGAACATTTCATGAAAAAGACCAGATAAATAGATTCATGACTATGAAGCCAGCATACCAGAAAATGTTCCAAATACTAGACAGAAACAATGAAACCAACTCAGTTAATAACCCACATGAAACAAAAACACCAAGTAAGGTCAATGGACAAACAACAAAAAATGGCAGGAAAAGAAAAACAAAGGAATCAACAACAGAGAAAATATGCAATGAGTATAAATAATCAACGTATCTCAGTAGTATCTGTCAATGTTACTGGCCTCAATTCCCCAGTTAAAAAACACAGATTGGTGAACTGGATAAAAAAACAGAGCCACAAAGTCTGTTATATTCAAGAAACTTACCTAATCCAAAAAGATATCCATAAACTAAAAATTAAAGGATCGAAAACAAAATTTCATGCACCAGGACCCTGAAAGCAGGCAGGGGGCAGTAATTTTAATCTCAGGGTAAACTTCAAGTTAAAACCTATTAGAAGAGACAGAGAAGGTCACTATACATTCTACTTAAAGGAACAATCCAACAAGAAGATAAAACACTGGGCCAGGGATTTAGCTCAGCGGTTCGATGGCCTGCCTTGCAAGCGCAAGGACCCGAGTTCAATCCCCGGTATCAAAAAAAGGAAGATATAACACTGATAAATATTTATACACCGAATACTGGAGCACCTATCTTCATAAAGCAAATACTGCTGAACATAAGAAACAAATAGTAATAAAATCATAGTGAGAGATCTTAATGCCCCATTTCTGCAAAGAGACAAATCAACTCTTTAATTGATTTTCTTTCAATAAAGAGATATCAGAGCTGAACCACAACCTTGAACATATGGACTTAATATCTACAGAGTATTCCATCCCACTTGAGCGGAGCAGACATTCTTTCTGAAGCACTTGGTACTTTAAAAAAAAATCATAGAAGAGTCCACAAGGCCTGTTTAAGCAAATAGAAAAGAATTGAAATTACCCCATGTGTTCTGTCAGACCAGTGTGGCATGAAAATAGAAATCAGTGACAGAAAAAAAATCACAGAAAAGCTAGAAGCACCTGGAAAATGAACAACACACTCTTAAGCAACCACTTGGTCACAGAAGAACTCAAGAAATTTAAAAATTCCTGGAAGTTAATGACAATGCTGGTATAACTCAGTGAAACTTCTGAGACATTATGGAAGCAGTCCTAAGAGGAAAGTTCATTGCAATCAATGTTCACATTAGGAAAACAGAGAAAGCTCAAATAAATAACCTCATGAGAAATTTAAGATACTTGAGAAACAACAATCCAGGCCCAAACCTAAATTAAGGATGGAAATTATAAAGATAAGAGTAGAAATCAATGAAATGGAGGGGGAAAAAACTTGAATCAAAGAGCTGGTTCTTTGAAAGAATAAACAAAATAGATAAGACCTTAACCAGATTTAGTGAGGGAAATAGAGAAAGAATGCACATCCATGCAGTTAGAAATGAAAAGAAAAAAATTACAACAGACACTGTCAAAATCCAGAAGATAGTAACTACTTTAAAAAATTATAATAAATTGGTAAATTTTGAAGAAATAGCTAGATTCCTAGACTCATACAAATTACCAAAGCCAAGAAGACACAAATATGCTGAACTACTTGATAAGAACCAATAAAATTGATATAGTTTAAAGAATTTACCAACTAAAGCCCAGGACCTGATGAATTCATTGCTGAGTTATATGAAACTTTTAAGGATGTTATACCATTAATACTCCTCAATCTCTTTAAAGAAATTGGAAAGGGAAGGAGTGCTCCCAAATTCATTTATGGAAATGAGTATCACCCTGATTCCAAAACCTGGATAAAGACACAACTAAAAAAGAAAACTATAGACCAACCTCATTAATGAACATAGATGCGAAAATATTAGTGAATAGAATGCACTGTATCATAAAAAAAACATACATCATAATTAGGTTTCATCCCAAAGATTCAAGGATAGTTCGACATGTGTGAATCAATAAATATAATGCATCACATAAATAGAAGCAAGATAAAGAACTATGTGATCATGTCAATAGATGGAGAAGAGGCTTTTCAGAAAACCCAATAGCCCTACATGATACAAAAAATTCTGAAGAAAACAGATATGGAAAGACCATACCTAAATTTGATAAAACCTATTTATGACAGATCAACAGCCAACATCATATTAAATGGGGAAAAAAACTAAAAGCTTTCCCACTAAAATCAGGAACAAGGCAAGGATGCCCACCATCCTGGCTTCTATTCAACACAGTACTTGAAACATTAGCCAGAGCAATCAGGCAAGAGAAAGAAATAAAAGGAGTACATATAGGAAAGGAAACACTCATATTATTATTTGCAGATGACATGATGCTCTTCATAGAAGACCCAAAGAACTTCACCAAAAAAACCTCTTAGAATTAGTAACCAACTTCAGTAATGTAGCAGGATACAAGATTGATGCACAAAAATCATTGCATTTGTGTACACCAATAATGAGCTCAATAAGAAGGAAATTATAAAAATATGATTTACAGCAGCTTCAAGAAAAATGAAATGTCTAGGAATTAACCTAACCAAGGAAGTGAAAGAACTCTACAAAGAAAACTATAGTGCTCTGAAAAAGGAAATTGAAGAGGACATCAGAAAATGGAAAGATGTCTCCTGCTCCTTGATAGGCAGAACCAATATTATCAAAATGGCCATATTTCCAAGACTGTTTTTGCAAATTCAGTGCAGTCCAATCAAAATACCAACAGCATACTTTACATACATAGAGAAAGCAATCTTAAAATTCATATGGAACCCTAGAAGAGGTGCAGAATGGTAAAAGCAATTTTGGGCAACAAGAGCAAAACAGGAGGCATTACAATATATGACTTCAAGCTATACTACAAAGCAATAGTGGTAAACACAGCATGGTACTGGAACAAAAACAGATACGTGGATCAATGGAACAGAATACAGGATACAGCCAGGGATTTAGCTCAGTGGTTTCACCACCTGCCTTGCAAGCACAAGGACCCGAGTTCGATCCCTGAAACTAAACAAACAAACAAAAACCAAAACAACAACAGAATACAGGATACCAAAACATCCCTAGCCACATTCAGCTATTTGATTTTTGGCAAAGGAGCCACTGAAGAGTCTGCAAAATGTAGTGAAGAATTGAGAGGGCTTGAAAATTAAGGATTGAAAGTATCATCAAAAACCACTTTAGAGTCTCAAGTGCCCGTAGAAGTTCACAAAATTATGACATTTTGGGGGATATGTACTGCCAAACTCCTTTGCCAAAAAAAATGAAAGTGAGGGGCTCGGGATTTGGCTCAGAGTTCTCCTGCCTGCCTTGCAAGCTCAAAGGCCTGAATTTGATACCCAGTACCCCAAAGAAAAAAAAGTGATGCAATATTTTCATGAGAGGATATTTGAGATTAAAATCATTTAGGCTATCACCATAAAATTCTCCATAAGCACGTCCTGATTCTCAATATTAAACTTTTTTATAAGTTTGTTCCTTTTTCATTATTGAAACATTCATCTTCATAAGATGAGGCACCAGGTCTGTTTGGCATCCTCAGCTCCCAGTCTGAAACCTAATACATGAGTACTTAACAAATGTTGAATTGGTGCAGAGAGATAAATAGTTTGAAATTTCACCTACATTATTATGTTTTAATTAATATTCTTCATGTAGCAAGTACAAGAAACCTAAATCAGACCAAACTTACAAAGATGTTTTATTAGAAGGAGACTCAGCTCAAACAAGGTATAGAAATTAGGGATATAGTAGGGGCTAGGTTGCTAACAGGGCTCTTTGTCTCTCTATTTATTTCTTATCTCAGCCTGTTCTTATGTATAGCTGATGATCTGTTGACCATGAGGTTTTCTTTAAATGTCTGAGATCCTGGACTCATAGCCTTAACAATTTATCTATCAGAGAAGATGGTTTATGCAACCATCTCTAATAATAAAGATGTTATGGAAGCACTTGGGTTGCTCTTTTCTGAGTCATACACCATTGAGGTTAGGGTCTGTCACCAAAAGCAAGGGTGGCAGTGGTGGTAACAAAGCATTGCACACTAAACAAGCATTTTACCTTTCATATTTTAAATAATCATATGCAAATTACTGTCCGGTGCAAAAAAAGGTAGAAACAATATAAATAAAAGCTTTATAATATGTAAATATTTAGTTATCTTGGAGCAGAATCTCCATTTTAGAACATAACTATATAAACTTTTCTTTCTTACATGTTTTTAAGAATGATTTTTTTAATGAAATAGAGTGTACATGTACAAGTGCTACAGTTATTAGAAGTGATAAAGCATGAGATTTGAACCACTTGCCTTAATTATTGTTTTGTTTTATTTTCTAATTTTGAACAAGAGATGTATCTTGGGCCTCAAGTTTTTAAATTTTTTAAATCAATAAACAGATGAGATTAAAAACATATTTATTTTACAAGTGAACCAACCAAGAAAGATAATGGATATGAAATTGTTAATTACAGAATACAAAAATTAAGTGGTTGTAGTTGCAACCTGTATGTGTGTGATATATATATTTCTAAAGTGATATTGTAAATTTGGGGTCCACGGATACACACCAAAGTGAAATTGTATGCAAATTTGTATGTATTTGTATGTGTATCACTTAATATTAGGTTCAGCTGTGTGGGGGAGAATGCCTAAAAGTAACCATTGCTTAACAAAATATAATTTCATTTCTCTCTCAGATATAGACATTCAGAAAAAGCTATCCAAAATAAGTGTAGCGATTCCGTGAGGAACCCATCCTCCTTCTCTCCCATTGCTTTGCTTCCCATGGTTTCCTTCTCATACTTCAGCATAGCTCTAGCTCCAAGTTGTCGTATCTACATTCAGTCCCACAATAAAAGGGAAGGAGAAGGGGGCTGGAAGATGGTCATGTTGTTTAACTTTAAGAATGCACCCTGGAGGTTGAACAGGGTGCTTACACTTCCATCTCATTGGCCAGAACTTTTATCACATGGCTCATCTAGGTAAAAGAGCCACTGAGAAGTATAACCTTTATTCTAAAAAGTCTGATTCTAAATAATAGAATAATTATAAGTAAAATACTAAATGTTATAAATATATAATATGTAAATAAATAATAATAAAATAATAGACTTTAATTCTAAAAGTCTCATTACTTAGTAAGAAAGGAGAGTACCTAATGGGATATCTTATATGTCTGTAATAATAATATATATAATCAGAATCTTAACGAGATATAATTTATGAACATAAAAAAATACTACACAAAGTAGTCTTTTATTATATAAAATCTTCCAGGTTTTCTTTCTAGGTTATCCTCTATCTGTGCTGTGAGCACATGGGTAAGAAATAAACAGTCAATCAGCTCAGATTTGTTGGTGTCATACACATAGCATAGATATAATTTGATAATGGTTGCTTATTACTTTAATCTACTTTCTTAAATCAGTCATTTAACACCTTCATAAGAAAAAGACCTTTTTCATGCACTCTATTCATGTTCTATTACTTAAAAATTTCTTAAACAATTAAAAAACTTACACCTTTTTCTTCTTTCATCATTTGGATACTAATCAAATTTTTTAGAGAATTAATTGGCTTTTGCTTTTCTTAATTTCAAATTAGTAAAGTCTAGTAAACATCTTAGTTTAATTGAATTTTTTGTTCTAATGCTTTGTACAAATCATCTGATCTTTTTTTTTCATGCTTTGAGTAATACATGTTGAACAACACACAAAATGTCAGAAAATCTAATTTTATTCATTTAGAAAGTAAACAACTAATAAAACCAACTCTAAGAAAGTAAACTGCTTTTAGACATTTTAATGGTTTTATTTTTGTTTTTATTGTGCATACTCTTCTTTACTTACATAGAAATTTGTAGCTATAAATGGCTGAGTTATTTATTTTAATTAATGTCTACCAAGAAATTTCCCTCTTTTGAAAATAGCCAGAAATCATCACTGAAACAAATGACCCCCCTCAAGTAGTCTTATTAACTTTATTGTTCAATTAAAAATACTATGTCAGGACTTTTATAAATGATAAAAGTATGCACTGTAAAATTAATATTGGCAAGAAAGATATAGAAATATATTGTAAAACTGAAAGGAGGATTACAAAGTAAGTGTGTCTAATACATTTTTTCAATATTTAAGTGTCTGGCGAAAACAGTCTCTAGCAATACGTTCCAGATACCCAACCTCCTAACAGCAGCTGTCTTTGGATGATGGGATCAAAGGTGATTTTTTAAACCTTTACAAAGCTTTTTGTATATTTTATGGATTTTATGGTATCACGTTACATTATTTTTATTGCAAGGTAACTCATTAGTAAGCTCTTTCCTTTTCGGAGAAAAGTCAAGTTATAAGAAAATCAATAAACAAAGGTAGCATTTTTTCCCTACCATATATTCTATCCTGTAAAAATAAACGTCACTTAGAAGTTAAAATTGTATACCTCACAATTGACTATTGTGAGTTGGAAGACAGCATTTGAGAATGTGACATATAGCTGCTTTTGTTGACAAAGCTTTTTTGCTTTGCCTGTAGTGGGATGAACTGCAGTAGCTACACTGAATTGCAATAAGATGTGAAAATATAGTGACTCAATGTGAGTTAGAAATGCAGACTTTTCAACATCCTTCCCATCAGAGTCCAGGACTCAATGCCAATGAGGATATGTGGGTCTAACTTATTTTAAGGTGTGAGACTAGCAAATGACTGCTGGGCAAATCAGTAAAGCTTTTGTGCATTGTGAAAGCAAAAATAAACTATCTATTTTAACTCAGGCCTGGGCATTCCCTTCTCTGGATTCCATGGTGGATTCTTCAGCTGAATCTGAGCCTTAAAAAGAAAGCCACTTTCTTTGCTTCTGTGTGCCTGCTGAGAATCCTGCCAAAGCCTTCTATGAGGTATCTGTGAATTTACCCTGGAAGAATACCACACAGTATCCCTGGCTTCCTGTTCTAAATGGTGCGCTCCAATGACACACTGTACTACCACTCAAGGTAGGGAATATAAGCTGCCAAAACCTATTTATCACTTTGCTGCCCTTGGACCATCCACATCTGTCTAAAGTTAAACAAGGGTCATAGGCAGAGCTGTTCTCTCCCACCTGGCACTAGGATCTTGTATAAAGACTAAAATAAATTATTTAGTGTTCTGCTGCACTCATTTTTCCAACCTACAAAGTACCATTCTTCAAATATGTGTAAAAGAATTATTTGGAGAAAATAGATATTTGCAGTTTTACAAACAAATATTGAATGTCCCAGGGTACAAGATACTGGTAAAATAATTATGGCTACCCATAAAATGGAATATAATTCTGCCTTTAAAAGTAGCTTGGAAGAATATTTAATAAAGTTCAGAGGTGGCCAGAGTAGTCTATTATATAGATAATTATCATCTATTTAACCAAAATACTATATATAGAATATATCTCAGATATTTTAAATTAAAAAATATATGCACAAGAAAAATATAGACACATATGTTCCAATGCAATATTTGTAGTTACCTTTCAGTAGAAGAATTTTTTGAATGTTTAGTTTCTCTGCATCCTTCTTGGTATTTAAAAAATTTTTTACTTTCAAAATAAACTAAAATTGAAATCACTTAAAATAAGTTAATGCTGATACTTATCTAAAATAGAAAATTTGCCAATTAATTGGGGACAAAAAGGACCAATTTAGAGCATTTTTTTTGACCATTAGTGGTACATTAATATCTTTTAAAAGGATACTTTAAAAACTGTGGAGGGAGTCAGTGGAACAGTATATGGGAACTGTCTGTACTTTGTACTTAATTTTTCTGTGAGCTAAAACTTCTGTAAAAATAATATCTATTAGTGAAAATTTAAAAGCCCTTTTGCATCTGTACCGCTCAGTCATCTGGTATTTTCTTGCAGTCAGAGGTTGTTTCAGGAAACACCTAGGTGCACTTGAGTTTGTTTGGGTTTTTGTTTGTTTTTTTTGTTTTGTACTGGAGTTTGAACTCGGGACCTTGTGCTTGTGAGGCAACACTTGAGTTTTAAAGAGCCATAAAGGCAGTGCTTGTGCACAACATGATTTTGCTACTGGAAAGAAGTCAGGACTCTCTGAGCAGTTTAGAGAGTGTTCTGACCTGGCATTTCTCCTCAACCTGTCTCCTCCAGCCTATTGAACCCCAAACCCTATCAGCCTCCATCCTTCTCCTAGTCATAAACTCAGCACACTGTACCTGCTGGAAGCCTAGGTGTTTTTGAGGAACGCTGTTCTCCATGCACACACTCATTCTGAAGGGCTGCCACAGTCGTGTTTTAGCCGCTCTTGTACTTATGACCCTACCCCAAAGAGCACTTGTTGAAATGTAAGCATGACTACTGACTGTAGTGCCCAAAAGCAAGATGTGCGGTCCCAAGACAAATGTTTGAAAGCAGGGCAGGGAGTAGATAGCTAAGATGTATAGGATTAAGGTCTCCATGTGCATCTCTGTACCTTGCTCCTTCTATGTTCCTTGCAGCAAGAGGCTGCAGGGAAACAGAAGAGCGAGGAAGGCAGAGGGAACCAGATAAGACTGGTGGATGGTACACCACTCTTCCGTGCTCAGCCTGGAGTGCACTTCTAATCATTGCTATTACTTAAGCAACCAGGAGTAACTATCTAGCCAGTTGACTATAATTACTTCTCCTCCACTTCTTCCCTTCTCTTTCATCCTTATGTGGGCATGCATTATGTGTGTGCTCAGCTCTGTCCCAGCTTCTGGGAGTATAATAGTGAAAGTAAATGTCCATGACCCCGTTCCCTCTAAAACTTATAGCCTGCTGGGAGAGAGCTAATCAAATAACCATACACAACAATGCAAAGCTGCACATGTGATAAGTGCTGTGGAGGAAAGGTATACATACTACAAGTAAGGGTTGAATACTGTAAATCAAAAAAGATATAACTTAGCCAGGCATGGTGGCACATGCCTGTAATTTCAGCACTTGGGAGGCTGAGGCAGGAGAATCATCATGAGTTCGAGGCCAGCCTGGATTACATAGTGAGATCCTGTCTCAACAGAAAGACAGAAAGACAAACAGACAGACAGACATAATCAAAGAATAACACTTCAGGTAAGACCCAAAGGATAAATTGGAATTAACTAGGTAGGGAGGGTGAAAGGCTTTCTGGGCAAAAGGAACAGCATGCACCAAGCTTTATCTAATAGTATTGGATGGGGGCTCTCAAATCACTGAGAGAAACCTTCCATTATTAATGTTCCAACTTCCAAACACCACACAGGATCTATCCAAGTGCAAGTGAATGTTCCTTTGAACATATTATATATATATTTTTTTCCTTTGTATCAGCTATAAAATGTGTTTCTACAGCTGTACTTATGGGTACAGAATTTTAATAGGTATCACAATGCAGTCACAAGGAAAGCACCCAATTACTATTCTGACTTTGCTTACTAAATGTCTAGTGTTACCCAGCAGTTATTTTATTGCCTTGATAACTATAAAATAAGGGGAAAGGGTCAGGCTCATAAATTTAGGTTTTCACAATAATGTGATTCTTGTGTACTTTTTTATTTTGTTTAAGGTTGTAGCTTTGATTTTAGATATAAGCAAAAAAAAAAAGATTGAGTCTTAACCACGTCTTTTTTTGTTTTTGTTTGTTTCATTTTGTAAATTTTTGATAAAGTAAAGAGCTTTGCCAATCATAGTTTTTATTGCCTGAACTTAGAGAACTTCAAAGACAACTAGTATTGGTCAGAACATTTGTCTGTGATCATTTTTATGGTGAAATGGTAGTATTAAATCTCATGATGTTAAGGGAATGATTTTTGCTTCAAAGTGTAGTTCTAGAATATTGTGTTCTGGTCTTGCCTCAGATTCATGTTCCTTAAAGTTTTATTCTTACAAGTGTTCCGGGAATACAGTAGCAAGAAAATGGATTAAAAACATGGTGTTCTTATATACAATTGATCATTTTATTTTTTTGAACACTTAGTCTGCAATTTTATTCATTTCTCTGAAATGCAGGATTATACTGTGCATGTTAAAATGGTTGCAAAATTATAAACAATGGAATGGTAGTAGAATGGTAACAAGAAACATTATGTGTAATTTTAAAATTAATTTCTTATTTTGATAATTTATGATAACTAAACAGCAAATTGTTATAAATTTTTCTTCTATGGTAAAACTTTTTGAAATAAAATAGTTCTGTCATAATGTTGACCTAAAAGATACTGTGACATATATTGAAGTGTGATATTATTAATATAAAGCCAGAATAGAATTTGTCTTTAAATACAACTGTAATTTAGAAAAATATTAAATTCTATTAGATGAGCTAGAGCACTATTGATGGTTTATGACAGTGGTGTCTCAACAGGATTACAGATTTTCTGTACTTTCTCCTAATCTGACATCTGACTTATTACTTGTATTATGAGCATTTTTACAGTAGAAGTATTTGCTTTCTTTCCAAATTTCCTTTCAAATATATATCAAAAGTTCGTCTCTGTTTTCCTTTTCCCTAGTTTAAAATAGTTTTCCCACTTTAAAATAATTTATGTAAAGTATAAATATTTTAACTCTTAATAGCCATATTAAATGTGCCAATGTGTATAAATGATCTGTGACCACTAGGTTTTTCTGTTGAGATAGGCCTTTGCTGAAAGATTTCCTGCCACTCTGAAGCTATATTCTGATTTAAATTTTTCCCTTTGTAACTATTGTAAAAATTGGTTCTTGTCTAAGAAAAGAAACAGGCCTTCATAAATAAACTTCTAGAAGTATACATACATTCTGTTAGAAAATTATGGATATCCCAAAAGACAATTTTGAGACTATTGTTAACTGTAAATCATGATTGAATCTTCTCTATGTGAGAGGCACTAAACTATTACATGTGTATTATGTCATTGAGCCCTGTTAAACCAGGGCCTTTTTTATGCCCATGTTGTGAGATGAGGAAATTGAAGCTCAAGTAAGTTAAGAAACTTATCCAAAGTTGCATAAGTACTAAGCGGTAAAGGTGTAATTCAGACTTCATAAAGGTAAATTTTAACTGTGATTGTTTCTTTTTCCAGAGAAGTAATGTCTACTTCATTGCATTAAAATATCTTCTGAGGGGAGTTTATTCAATAACAGCGACTTCATTTTCAGTCATTATGCCTTACTATCCCTTCTCCTTTTTCAAAGACCTTCAGAGATATAGAACTATTATTTGAGTCGTCCTTAGAGTTTTTGAAGATTACTATAGAAAGTAAATAACATTCCTTGTAGTTTTGTTTGTTTTATTTTGTTTTTTTTTCTTTTTTAATTGAATTTATTGTTACATTCTAGGTATACAATACAGTTTCATTCATTACTGGGATCTTGTACCTTTACATAACAGGTCTTCTTTCTCATTTTTTCCCCTTGTCCCCCACCCTCCCTTCACCCCCTCCTCCTCTCCCTACTTACCAACACTTTAATTCCATTTTTACATTTTCTCACATTTTTTTCCCTTTCCCTTATTCCCCTTCCCCTACCCTTCCCACTGTCCCTACACCTTTAGCCCTTTTCTTCCTATTTCACATTGCTAATTATCCCGTTAGGATCTTAAGTACTATTTTAATTTTTTCACATCAGAGACACTATTCGATATTTACACGTGTGACTTATTTATTTCACTTATGAGTATATCCTCAAAATGTATCAATTTTCCTATAATTAATCTACTTTCTTATTCTTTATGGCTGAGTAGCATTCCACTTTATAGAAAAACCACACCTTTATCCAGTTTCCAACTGATGGGCAAATGGGCTGTTTCCAAGGTTTAGCTATTAAAAACTGTGCTGCTATAAATATAGGTGCACATATGTCGCTGTGATATGATTCTTTTAATTCTTTTGGAAAGTTACCCAGGAGAAGGATGGCTGGGTCAAATGGAACCTCTAGTCCCAGCTCTTTGAGGTATCTCCATATTGATTTCCATAGTGGTTGCACTAGTCTGCACTCCCACCAACAATGGAGAAGGGTTCCTTTCTCCCCACAACCCCGCCAACATTTGTTATTGTGTGATTTCTTGATAGCAGCCATTCCTTGTGGGGTGAGGTGAAACCTCAACGTTGTTTTCATCTGCATCTCTTGAATGACCATTGATGTGGAACATTTTTTCATATATTTACTTGCTGCTTTTACTTCTTTGTCTGAGAAATGTCTGTTCATTTCAGATGCCCATTTTTAAATTGGGTCTTTATATTTGGAGGACTGATTTTTTTGAGTTCTTTATATATTCTAGATAATAGTCCTTTGTCTGAGGAGCAGCTGGTAAAAATTTTTTCGCACATGGTAGGTTGTCTCTTAGTTCTGTTGATGGTTTCTTTTGCAGTGCAGAAGCTTTTTAATAAGATGAGATCCTACTTGTTGATTCTTTCTGCTAATTCCCGTGCTACTGAGGATTTGTTCATAAAGTCTTTTCCTATGCTAATGTCTTCCAGAGTTCTGCCTAACATCTTCCAGCAGGTTTAGTGTTTCTGTTTTAATATTTAGATCTTTAATCCACTTGTATTTTAATTTAGTGCATGGTGAGAGATAAGGGTCTAGTTTTAATCTTTGGCAGGTTGAGATCCAGTTTTTCCAACAGCATTTATTAAAGAAGCTATCTTTCCTCCAGTAGGGATGGTCAGCTCCTTTGTCAAAGATGAGGTAGCTGAGTACATCTGGAGTTGTTTTTGTGTTTTCCAGTCTGTTCCACGGATCCTCATGCTCTGTTTCTTTGCCAGTACCATGCTGTTTTTATCACAGTGGCTTTGTAGTATAGTTTTAAATTCGGAAATGTTATACCCTCTGCCATGTCTCTGTTGCCTAGGATGGCTTTTGCTATTCTAGGTCTCTTATAGTTCCAAATGAATTTTTGGATTATTCTTTCTAGTTCTGTGAAGTATAGTGTGGGTTTTGAGACAGGGTCTCACTATGTAGTTGAGACTGACCTGGAACTCACTATGTAGCCCAGGCTGGTCTCGAACTCACAGCAGTCCTCCTGCCTCCAGCCTCCCGAGTGCTGGTATTATAGGCGTGAGCCACCATGCCAGGTTTGTAGTTTTGAAAATGAAGACTAAGTGGGCTGGCTGTATCATGCCTTTAGAGCATTTACCCAATTAATAAATCCCACCCACCTCTGTTTCCAATTTCCCAAAGTTATTTGCCATTCCTAGGTGTTCTTAGGAGTTTCTTTAAACAGCAACTTTCCTATACCATTCAAATGTTTGATCAAAAACAGATGTACTGGGAGCCATTACCACAACAAACAAACAAACAAACAAAAAACATTTAAACCTGAAATAACAGTGTTATTTTTTTCTAACGAACAAATTTCTGTAGGAAGGAAGAGGTAGAGGTAGGAGAGGGAGGGAGAAAAAGTATGAGACTGCATTTTACCTCAGATTTAGCCACAAAAGATAGGAAATCCAGCCAGATTAGCTCTGAGATTCTTTAAAATTCTGATAAACACAAAATCTGCTCCAGTTGACTTTTCCCAAAATCTAGTTTGCTTCATCTGGAGTAGCCTGGAGGACTACTTTAATCGAGTGAATCTGCTTTTAATGACAAAGTCATTTGTGAGGAAAAGTATTTGAATAAATTCCTAATACCTTCATTAAACAATCTTACTCCTGCTCCATTGTGATCTTTTACTTTTCTCATTTAAGGAGAACTTTGCATTACTGTCTTAGAGTCAGACAGGTTTGAGGTTGGCTCCTGACTTTCCTGGGTTTTTTTATTTTAGACAAGTAATGACTTATCTGGACTTCATTCTCCTTATTTGTCAAAGAGGATAAATAGTATTATTTAAATGTGTGAAAATGAATTCAAGTCCCTCTCCTATCATTTTTCGAAAATAGGAATTATTATTTTTAATGTATTTTAGGATACCTTCCTATAAGGACATATTCTTTTCTTATTGCCTTTGGATGATTGTTACTTTGAGAGATAAACTATATGGAGAATTATTCTCTGAGTGTTTTGTTGTTTTGTTAGGATATCTAATATAAAGACTGATTACACAGGTTTTTTTCACATTTAAAATTAAAAGTCATCAATATATATGAATAAATAAGAAATAAAGCCTAGGACATTATTCCAAACATTATTTACAATTGTGAAGAATATGAAACTGCTAAATTAATCTGTATTTCATTAACAGGCATATGTTAAATTCCTATTATCACATGCAAGTTTTTTTGTTTGTTTGTTTTTGAGACAGGGTCTCACAATGTAGTTCAGGCTGGTCTTAAACTCATAATGGAAACCGGGCTGGTTTTGAATTTGCCATGATCCTCCTTCCTCAATCTCTTGAGTGCTAGAATTACAGGCATGTGCCTCTATGCTCTATTTAAGGAACTTAAGTGTTCTAAGTATGAATATATATTTTTATAATTGAAGCTTCCATTTTGACATTTTAGTGTGTAAAGAACTCAGGAAATTACAAATGAGTGATTTGTTTTTGGTAGGGAAAACTCAATTCCAACAGTGTTTTTATTTCACTGTGTGTATCTATTAAATTATATGAGCTCCATGTAATAATCCAGCCTTGTTACTTAAGAGGCTAAATCCCAGGAAGCTCAAAAAGCAAGTTTTAAAAATGTGAATCACAGATGTGGTTCTCATTTTCTCTCATTTGAAGTGAAAATACTTTACTTTTCTACTTGTTACTGGTAAGTCATAATTTTGTCTTGGTATTACATTTATATAATGATAAGATAAAAGTTGTAAGACTTGAATAAATTTGTCACATTTACACAGGAAGATGTCCTGATTTTGATTATCAGGCAGAGTACTAATTTCTTTACTCTTGAGTATGAGGTGACTATCATCCTCATCATCTTCATCACCATTATCATCATCTTACTTATTATATCATATAATTACTATGGTAATAATATATTTAAGTTACCTTCCTACATCCTTGGATATCAGGCCAACTGATGTTCTCACCCCTCTGTGCAGCTGTGGGTTTGCGTATAGTGACTTACTGTCTCCTTGTACCAACTTGTCACATTTCTTTGTAAGGTGCTGAAAGAAGGCTGAATAAGGCACTCAGATTTGCATAATGGAAATAGGGGGACATATTGCCTTTATGAGAATTTCTTATGACACACCTCTCCAGGGAAAAAGTCCTTTAAAACTGCCATCTGATCTCCCAGCCCTGAAGCAATTTACACATTGGGTGTTATTTTCCAAATGAATAAATAACACAACTGTAGTGAGCAGAACTCTGCCCTGAAGGAGCCTATGACATAAAGGCAACAGAAGGCAGAATCATGGACCCTCATCTACATTATGGGCCCATCATCCTCATGAAATCCTGTCTGATTTGTATTCTCTCTTTCCTCATTTTCACTCAAAATGCCTTCGATGCTGGAAAGTAGGAAAGGCAGATTCCTAAGATGGGAGTAGACTAGACGAGATTTAGTTGTCTGCTCAGTGGTTTTTGGATCAAGGGGTCAGAGACAGATTACCTGGGTTTGTATCCTGGGTCCATTCACCATCAATCTAGTCTTGGACAATGGCTTAGTTACTTTTCTTTCATTGCTGAGACGAAATACCCAATACCCACAAGTTAAGGGGAAAAAGATTTATTTAGCTCAGTTTGTACAGGTTTCTGTCCGTAATCAGCTGGCTCTAAGACAAGGTGTGATGGCAGAGGGGTGTCACAGAGGGAAAGCAGTCATGGCAGGCAGAAAATAGAAAAAGCAAGCAAGCAAGGTACTTTAATAGCATTTTTCTGCCTCTTTTATCCAGACTCCTTAGAGTGGGTAGCACTCACACCCTTAATCCTAACACTCCGGCTCCTAGCATTGCGCCATGAATCAATTCCTGTGTTACATACTCTAGATCCAGCCACCTCTGAAAAAAGTCCCACTTGTGACTACATGAGACATTGGGGGACATCTAAACACAAACAACAACAGACAAGTTATTGAAACTTTGTGGGCCTCAGTCCCACTCCCTAGCATTGTTGTGAGGATTCAATGAAGAGAATAAGTGGAAAGCACTCATGAACATACATACCTGGCACAGAGTAAGATCGTGGTAAATATTAGCCATTAGTACCAGCAATGGCAAAAATTTAAAAGTTCAGTTTTGTGTTTTCTTAACTAATGAATGTAATAGAACATAAGAAAGACCTATTTTTTTAAAGCTCTCAGCACATTTTAAATAAATGTCCAGACAGTTTTATAAAAGTTGTAGTTTATTTTAATATTTATATTACAATATTATATTTATGTAAAAGTACTTGGTTAATTCTTTTAACCAAAAATAGAATACAACAGTTTTTGCTATTGGAAAAAAAATAATTGCAGGATAAATTCTGAATTTACAGTTCCCTCTCAGTGTGATGAGTAAAGCAGGAGCTTTTGGGCTATATAATCATCAAAACCTCTTTCAGATAACTAGGAAACCCAAAAAGCTTTTGTTTACATGAGTTTTTATTGTTATATTTTGAGGGTTTTTTTATTTTTTTGCAGTAGTGGGGATCAAACTTAGGACCTCACAAATAGCACTGCCACTGAACTACCATCACAGCCCCTGTTTTATCTATTTCTGTTTACCTAGTAGAAATTAAACTTGAAAACATAAGCCCATTTACATGGTAACACAGTGATATATCTTATTTTTTAAAAACCATCTATTATCAAAAGCATTAAAAATACATATTTACAGTGAATGGCATTGTTTAAAATTTTACAAATTTCCTTAATCTTGTGCTCAGTAGAAGACAGGCAGATTCTATTTTTCCTGTTATATTTACTTTGTTGGAGTACCATACCACAGGTGACCACTGTGTACTCACAACACATTAGAACAAAAAGGAAAACATTGTATATTTATGTAGTTTTTAACGGGAGTACATTCTGAAAATGCATCAGCTTTGGTATTTGGCAACTTTGTTATTATGTGAATGTTGTAAGTACTTACACAAATCTAGATGGTATAGGCCAATTTGTCAACACACCCCTCCCCTTTTTGTACTGGGGATTGAACCCAGAACCTTCATAAACATCAATGACCTTTTTAAAAAAGCCTTATTTTGAGACAGGTTCTTGCCAAGCTGCTGAGTTGCCCAGGCTGTTTGAACTTGTGGTTCTCCTACTTTACACACCCAGAGTTTTGGGATTACAGGTGTGGGACATCAACATGGCCCTTTGATGACTTGTTGAGACTTGTGAACTTGGGATGTATGAGAATGCTATCAGTTTACAAGACATGCTATTTTACGGTAAACTTTTTTAGTAAATAGGAGTATGCTGTAAAATGATGATTAAAAAATGTAGTATAGTAAATACTACATAAATGACATAGTCATTCATTATGTCATTTTATTTATTATGTCATTTATTAATACACAAGTGACGTGATCATTTATCATCAGTGTTATGCATGGTAGGTACAAAACTGTAGTGATTTTGTAATCCTTACTGGTAGTTGTTTGAACTCTTAACTGAAAATTGGAATTACTGGAGGAGCTTTAAAACTATGGATGCCTGAATATTTTATATTGCATAAAAATTCAGGTCGCAAAATTGCAAGGATCTCCAAGGATGTCATTAGCCTGGAGTATGACTGGGAAATAGCAATTTTTTTTCCTTGGAATATTGTTGTCTTATTTTTTAACATTTAAAAATTTTTATTAGTACAAGTTTGTAATATATAATGAACACATCCCTTCTGGGAATTGGTACATGTACATAATACATCTTAATTATTTTTTCTAAATCCTGTTCATCTTCCAACTTCCCCACTCCCTCCATCTCTTGATCCCATTCCCATATGTAAGAGAACCATTTCACTATTTCATATTATCTATCTTTTGGTTTGCCCTTTATATTTTTGGATTCTCATAAGAGAAACTATGTGAGATTCAAGCTTGTGTGTCTAAGTTATTTCACTTAACACTGTGGTCTTAATATGTGTCCATTTCCTACAAATGACTCTAGTTTATCCTTCTTTATAGCAGAGTACTACTCTGTTGCATACCATATTTTCTTCATTTTATTCATCTGTTGATGGACATAATCTGCCTCCAAGATTTAGCTATTATAAATTGTGCAGCCATAAACATAGGTATGCATGTATCATTTTAATAAAATTTCTTTAGCTCTTTCAGGAGTATATTTAGGCAGGCAATAGCTGGATCAATTAGAACTTTTTTTTTTTTTTTTAATTTTCTGAGGACTCTCCATACTGATTTCTGTAGTGGTTGTACTAGTTTACATTCCCACCAATGATATAGAAGGTTTTCTTTTCTCATAGCCTCACATGCATTTGTTATATGATTACTTGATGATAGCTATTCTTTCTGGAGTAAGATAGAATTTCAATGTTGTTTTAATTTGCATTTTTCTAGAGGCCACCACCAACAAGAATTTTTTCATGTATTATTGGCCATTTGTATTTCTTCTGAAAAGTGTCTGTTCATTTCAGTTGCCCACTTTTTGGAAGGGTCCTTTTTTCTGGGGATCTAATTTTTTTAGTTCTTTATATATTCTAGATATTATTCCTCTGTATAAGGAAGAGCTGGAAATTTTGTCCCATTATATTGTTTGTCTCTTCACTCTATTTGTTGTTTCTTTTCCTGTGCAGAATGTTTTTAATTTGATGTAATCCCATCTATTGATTCTTGGTGTTATTTCTTATGCATTTGGGATTTTATTCATAAAGTCCTTGCTTATACCTATGCTTTTAAGAGTTACCTATTTTACCTTCCAATAGGTTAACTGTTTCTGTTTTAATATTTATATCTTTGATCCATTTTTAATTTAGTTTTATATATAATGAGAGATATGGATCTAGGTACAGTCTTCTGTGTGTGGATAGCCAGTTTTCCCAGAACTATTTGTTAAAAGAAGCTATCTTTTCTCCAGCATAAGTTTTTGGGCCTGTTATTAAAGATGAGGTAGCTGAATGTGCCTAAAGTTGTTTCTGCATTCTCTATTCTGTTCCATTGATCCACACATCTGTTTTTGTGCCATTACCAAGCTGTTTTTATCATTGTACCTTTGTAGTATAACTTGAAGTCCAGGACTGTGATCCCTCTTGCTTTGGTCTTGTTGCCTAAGATTACTTTGCAGTTGTAGGTTTCTTCTAGTTTCATATGAATTTTAAAGTTGTTTTGTCTCGTTTTATGCGGAATTGTATTGATATTTTGATTGAGATCATATAGCGTAACTATTTTGACTATATTGAGTCTGCCTATCCAGGAATGGGCGATATATTCCATTTTCTTATGTCCTCTTTGATCTTCTTCAGAGTACTATCATTTTTGTTGTAGAGGTCTTTCACTTCCTTGTTTAGGTTAATTATTAAGTATTTAATTTTTCTTAATGCTATTTTGAAAGATACTGTTTACCCTCATTTCTTTCTCAATGTGTTTATTATTATTACTATACAGGAATGCTATTGATTTTTGTGTGTTAACCTCATATTCTGCTATACTACTGAGTTTGGCTATTAATTCTGAGAGTCTTTGGTCAAAATTTTTTAGCCTTCTATGTAGAGGTTCATATTATTTGCAAAAATTTGACTTTTTCCTTTTCTGTACATACCCTTTTTTTTCATCAAGATTATTGGTAATTTTTAGGTATACAGCACAGTTACATTCATCATTGGGATTTTGTACCTTTACATGTTGTATCTTTGTTCTTATTTTTTCCCTATACCCCTGCCCTCCCTTCACCTCCTCCACCGTTCTTATTTAAAAAGACTTTATTTCCATTTTTTTTACTTTTCTCATATTTTTATCTTTTCCCTTCTTTCCTTTCCCCTACCCTTCCCATTTCCCCTATTTCTTTAGTCATTTTCTTCCTATTTCACATTATCAATTATATAATTTTAACCTTATTTACCATCACCCTTTTATTTCTCCCTTGCCTGATTGCTCTGGCTAATGTTTTGAAAACTATATTGAGTAGTAGTATTCGTAGAAGAAATCATTGCCCTTGTTCCTGATTTTAGAGGGCAAGCTTTCAGTTTTTCCCCACTTAATATGATGTTGGCATAGGTTTGTCATAAATGGCTTTTATCTGTTTTTACCTAAGATATTGTGTGTATAGTTGAAGATATAGTCAACTGTCTGTGAAATTGTCTTATTGGTATATTAAGAACATATATTTTTTAAAAATAAAACATTAATTTGGATCTTAACATAAATCTCTTGCACTGCCTATCACAATTATATGAAATATAAATAAAATATAAGTAAAGTGTTACTTATAAATGAAATAGGATTCTTATGAAATAATCTCTGTAATCTCATATTAAATGATCTCTTTAATAGCATGAAGTACTAAAATGACCTTCTCTGTCTTAATGTTATTTTAAAAAATGTTAAAATCAGTTGTATTTGTAATTAGCAAAGTTAGTAATAAGTTCAACTGCCTTTTGGATGGTTGCGTTTTGCTAGTATTATTTATACTGGAAAATTATATGCTGAGGATGAAAGGGAGATTCCTTTGTTGCTGAGTTTCTCAAGTATTTGTATTTAGAGTGCTAGATGCTTTTTTACCCCATAAGCTCTTCACTCTACAAGTTAACATCAAGTTCTTACTAGTCTGCATTGCGCTGTAGCTTTTCAGTATTAGTGTAGATAACTTCACCTTTGTGGAGCTAAAATGTCACAAAATATATAATTTTATAATATAATTAATAATATAATATCAAGACTATAATATAATTTTATAATATATAAATAATTTTATCCTCTTTTACAATCAGTAAGCTAATTGTAGATCTCTATGACCTTCCCTCCAAGTCTTAAACATCACATCATACCTACTCCATGCTTTAATGAGCAAGTACCTTGTCCTTGATATTTTTAGCAATATTGACTTTCCTCCTTCCCAATATTTTCTTTCCACATTCTCATTACTCTTCTTCTCCATCCTTAATAGTCTACCTCTTAAAGCCCCTTATTATTCCCATTTAATCCCTGTGTTCCAGTGCATACAAGAATCTAAAACTGCAGGAGATAGGGGAAAGTATAGAAAAATTAATTATTGGTGGATAAAAGTAACTCTTCCTGTACTAGGGAAGCTAAACCATTAAAAAGAGACATAATATATTATGAAAAACCTAATCTCTAAATCAGTGCCATGGAAGTTCACACTATTTGTATTGTCCAAATTATGTGTCATGTAGGTTTCTAAAATCTGATTAAATAATTCTTAGAAAAATGTTAAATGTAAATTAATTTGTTGTGGATAAAACAGAACTTCTAAAACTTCTCTATAGAAAGTATTACTCCATAAAAATCTACTCTTTTAAGTGCAGGATCTGTCCTTTCTTTGAAAGGTGAAGCATGTACATTTCACATTAATATTTTAGACATGTTGATGGGATCCAATATTAAACTGTGGCTTAAGCTAAATGGTCAAGATTTGCTTTAAGATGGACATCCTCAGGGTCCTCACCTGAGGTCATTAAAGTGATTTAGTGAGGACCTACTGGCTATATTTTAATGCAGGTTAGCTGTAAAAATACAAGGTCCCATTGTATAACACAAGCAGTGTACTGTTATTTTTTAGACCTGTCAATGTAAAAAATGTGTCTGTTTACCTTCCCCTATGTCCTGGTGGAGGGGAAGCTGCATTACAGACTAGCAGAACACCCTGGAAATGTTGATTTTGGAAGGTACCTTGAGGAATAACATAAAAAATCTGGCAGCATAATTTGGTAAAAGTGCCAGGGATACACATGTTCATTTTGGGACACTTCATTATCCATCCTTTCCAGTTAAGTGCTGGGGCCAGGGGTGAACCACATGAAGCGTCTCTATGAGGGTGGTGGTTCTCCTGATGGTGGTCTGCTGTGACCAGAGAGATGATTTTCACTGCAGTCAGTTGGAAGAGAAGCCAAGCAGATGGGCACATGCTGTATTACTCAGGACCTTAGGAAGCCACATTAAATACACTGTGCCCAAGATTTGCCCAAAATAAACCAGGTGGCATTTGGTACACCAGGGTTTTTTCTAGAATGTCTTTTGTGGGTTGCTACTGACCTGTGTGTGTGTCATATGACTCTGGTAAGTCCTAGGTCCTGATATTTTCTATCTTTTTGTTTTTTTCTTACTTTTTGGGCATGTGAACTTTGGTTAGCTGTTTCCTCAGATGAGTTTTTGTGTGGGTTTCCCTAGGGTTCTGTTTTATCCTAGTAGGTACCAAGATACCTTACAGGAAATACACAGCAAAATATGTGGTTTTGTAATGGGCTTATTTTGAGGCTACTTTCTAAATCCCTGGGTCTCCCAGGCACTCATTCCCAAAGCCAACTCCCCAGCAGCTATGGAGGTTTAATACTATGAGTGGGTATGGAGAAGTGAGATTGTGTCATGTTTTGCCTGTCATCCACCACCATATGGGTTTTCAGGAGGTTCTTTTGGTAGTGTCATTGGTCATAGTCCCACTGCCTCAGGCTCTGGAACCTCACAGGCCTGGTTTGATATCCGAACCCTGCCACATCCTGTCTGTGTGACCTCCATCATGTTATCTTTTTGGGCAATTAGTTTCCTTACATGTAAAAGGGAGAATAATGACAAACTTTTGCTGAGATACTATGAAGATTAAATCAGATAATGAATGCAGATTACCTAGTAAATAGTAAGCACTCAGAAAAATGTTAAATATTGCAATTCCCTCTTATTACTGCTATGTTGTGACTATCCTGTCTTGTGCGCTGTACGCAGAACACAAACTCCCTAAATTATTCTTTGGTTTTTCTCTCCCCTTAACCTTTTAAAATTATCTATTTAAATTTTAAAACAAAAACCACATTTTTTATGACTAAGCTATTTGTTTTATTTATTTTTGGCTTCTTACACCCTGGAAAGTTTTAGTTTTCTTAAACTACACATTGATTATAACATCCCCTTGTTCTTTGATATGTGTTAGATATCTTACTGTATACTTTTTTAAGTTCAACAAGTATCAGACACATTCTGTGTGATAGGCACCATGCCAATAGCTAAGGACACAGGGCTAAGTGATAGAAGATTCTGCTGTTAAGAAGCCTTGGCTCTCGTGAGGAAAGCAGACATGTAAAATGTCTACTCAAGTACAGACTGCTGGTTGTCATAAATTACAAGAGAAATGACAACTACACCATGGAACAAGGAGAAGATGCTTCTGACTTGGCCCCCAGTCAGTATGGGGTCTTCACCACAGGAGTAGAACTGTTCTTTGGTGCGATGGTTTGGATAAGTGTCCCCCAAAGGCCTATTTATTAAAGGCTTGATCCCCAGCCTTTGGTGTTACTGAGAGATGGTGGAACCCTTAAGTGTTGGGGCCTATTTAGAAGTCTCCTGATCATATCGGGGTGTGACTTGAAGGGGATCTTGAGATCCCCATCCCTTCTCTATCTTTCTATCCCTTTCCCTCTCTGCCTCTCTTCCTCCCACTTTGTCTCCCTCTTTCTTTCTTTTTCATTTCCCGACTGCCATAGATGAGCACCTTCCTTCACCTCACATTCCCACTATGATGAATTATCTCACTACGGTCCCGGAAGCAACTGTGCTGACCAACCATGGGCTGAAAACTGAAACTATGGCTCAAGATAAACTTTTTCTCCTTTAAATTTATTGTCTCAGGTATTTTGTTATAGTAATGCAAAGCTGAGGCATACATCCAGGGAACAGGAGGATGTCAGGTGCAGCAAGCCTGTTGCTTGCTAGGCAGAGTGAGGAATGGATGCAAATGAATGAAGCAAAGCTAGGGAATGGCATGCTTGACGAATTTCAAGGAGAATCTTGTGCTCCAGTCACATGTATGTAAGTGTAAAGCATTAAGATCTGAGATGAGAATAGTCTAGGGGACTAGATTATAAAGAGCATTATATACTTTGCTAACCAATTTAGGCTTTATCCTACCAATTATTATTGAGCCACTGAAGGTATCAATTTCATATACGATATGCATAAATCCTAAATCTACAGCCTAATAACTTTCATATATAGTCATATTATTATTATTATTATATTGTTATTATTATTACAGAAGTCCCTTCTACATCCTCCCATCAGTGCTCCTGGAGGTAACCATCCTTCTGATCTCCATCACTATAAGTAAATTTTAACACTTTTGAGTTCCAGATGCCTGAAACTATACAGTATGTGCTCTGTTGTATCTGGCATTTTTCATGCAATATATTATCTTTCAGATCATCCATATAATATTACATGTAGGAGTAGCTTTGTTTTTTTATATAGCATTGCACTCTATGAAGATATCTCCAGGGTGACTTGTGATCATTTTTTTCTCCAATTGTTGACTTAAAATTACCTAAAATGGACTTTTTAATCCACTTTTAGTATCTGAGAGTTGACTTTTTACCCACTTTCACTTTAGTCCAATTTATAAAATACTCACTGCTGAAGTCCCAGTTATCATTTGGGCTTTAGTAGGGAACTATCCACATATTCTTTGTACAGGACCAAAGATGTGTCAGTAGCTAGAGCCTTTAAGACTCTGAACATCGCAAATGAAGATTTATTCCAGAGGATTCTAATTTATAACAAAAAGTTTTTAGTGCATGCTATTCTTTAGTCTCCCTTGGCCTTCCAACTCATCGATTATATTAGGGATGTGGCTCAAATAGTGGAGCATTTGCCTACCATGTGTAAGGCCCTAGGTTTGACCCCTAGGTTTTTCCTTTGTTAGGAAAAGAAATCTGCAAATGGGAAGGGGAGCTAGAGAAGGGAGAGTGGGGAGTAAAGAAGAATTAAGATTACGTGTGTGTGTGTGTGTGTGTGTGTGTGTGTGTATGTATATATCATTGTATATATATATATATGTGTGTGTGTATATATATCATATATATGTCACATATATATAACTGTGTATATATATCACTATATATATAGGTATATATATATATATATTACTTCTTAAGGAAGTGACAGTTGAGCTGAGAAGGCTGAGCAGAAATCAGTCAGGTGGAATAGCACATACAAAGGCCATAAGGTGGGAGGAAACTCTTGAATTTCCAGAATTGGAAAGAGAGTTGGTATATTGGATGAAGACAGAGAGGGGCAAAGAGGCAGAGGACTTAGGCAGTGGCCTGATCATAGGAGGATCTTGAATTTTGTTTAAGAGCCATGGAAAGCCTTTGAAAGGGGAGTTACAGGATATATTCTGCATTTTTAACTAGTTAAATTCCCTGCTATACTGTCACTATAAGAAGAGGGACTAGTTTTGGATATCTGTGTCACTGGATATCTGGCCCTCTAGGACAGTAAGCCCTAATGAGAGACTGGTCATTCTTCCCCCATTGCCTTATCTCATTTTTACATATTCAGATCTTTTGTTTATGTTTTATCTTTCTTGTATCCTGCACTTTTAGAACTTCCTTTCCTTTGACTGAGATATGAGGGGAACTGAACTAATTTTAAAACCTGAAAATTATTCTTTAATCAGTATTCTTTCATTGGTGGTAAACTTCAGAATTTTAGCCTCAGACAGCTGAACATTGATGTATCATGGTCTACTTCAGTTTACTTCAGTGCCATAGACTTATTTTACATTCACGTGGAGAAATACATTAATGATCTAAGCCATTGTATTAATCAGAATAATCCTAGTCAATGTCATAAAAACCCCCAAAATTTTCAAAATAGTTTTATTTTATCCAATTCCCTCCTCAAGCCCTCTCCCCTCCCTATGTACAGAAGCTTTGTTTCCATTTTTCCTTCTATTTTCACTTTTTTTGTCCCTTCCTTCCTTTCTCCCTCCCTCTTCCCTAGTTCCCCTTCCCATTTGAACACTTTCTTCCCATTTCCTAACATTATACATCTCAGTCCTTCTTTCCACTTTCAGTTTCTCACACCAGAGAAACAATGCAGTATTTAAACATGAATGTCCCATTTATTTCACTTAGGAATACAGTCTAGAGGTCCATCGATTTAACTATAAATGTCTGAAGTGCATCCTTTACAGCAGAGTAGTACTCCATTGTATATTTTTAAAAAATCTTTATCCACTTGTCTATTGATGGGCATTTGGGCTGTTTCCAAAATTAAGCTATTATAAACTGTGCTGCTGTAAACAGGGTGTATAATTTTTGCTGTGGTATGATGCTTTTAATTGTTTCAGGCAGATAGCAAGAAGAGGAATAGCTGGATCAAGAGGAGCCTCTAGTTTTAATTTCTTGAGAAATCTCCACACTGATTTCCACAGTGGTTGCACCAGTCTGCACTTCCTCTAGGAGTGGATAAGGGTTCCTTTCTTATTGGTTGATTTCTTGATAGCAGCCATTCTTTCTGGAGTGAGATAGAATCTCAGCATTGTTTTAATTTGCATTTCATGAATGGCCGATGATATTGAACATTTTTTCTTATATTTACTTACTGTTTCTAATTTTTTATCTGAGAAATATCTTTATTTCAGATGCTAATTTTTGTGTTAGGCCTTTAAATTTGAGAAGTCTGATTTTTTTTGAGTTCTTTATATATTCTAGATGGTAGTCCCTTATCTGAACAGCTGGTAAAAATTTTTTCCCACTCTGTGGGTTATCTCTTCACTCTCTTGGTGGTTTCTTTTGCTGTGCAAAAGGTTTTTTTGATAAGATAAAGCCCCAGTTGTTGATTCTTTGTAGTATTTCCTGTGTTGTCTAGGTTTTTTTCATGAAGTCTTTGCGTACTCCTATGTCCTCAAGTGTTCCACCTGTTCTCTCTTCCATCAGATTTAGTGTTTCCATTTTAATTTAGATCTTTGATCCATTTTAGTGCATGGTGAAATCTTTCTAATTTCAATCTTCAGCATGTGGAAAGCCAGTTTTTCCAGTACCATTTATTAAAGAGGCTATCTTTCTTCCAGTGAAGGTGTTTGGCTCCTTTGTCAAAGATAAGATGGATGAGTATGTCTGGAGTTGTTTCTGTATCCTCTCGTCTATTCCATTGATCCTCAGGTCTGTTCTTTTGCCAGAATCATGCTGAAAAACCCAAAATTTAAGCAAGTTAGACTAATGCAATTTTATTTTCTCACTCAACACAAGCATAGTGTGTTCAGGTGATGCACCTCTACGAGGTAACTCAGGGACCTGGGTCCCTCCCTCCCCCTCAGGGGTGCCCAACCTGTGTCTCACTGTTTTTGCCCCCCTCATTTTTAAAAATGATATAACAAAAATATTTAAAAAGAAAGTTTTGTTATGTATGTGCATTAACTGTATGATATATCTTTATGTGGCCTAAAATAAGTCTTCTTAACTCAAAAAATCAAGGGCAAACACCAGGCAGGGCACATGTTGGACAAGCCCACTGGGTGGTTTCACCAGATTGGAATTTTCAACTTCCACTTCACTACTGGGGATCAGAATGACACAAAAGATTGGACAGGATGGTCTATGGCATGGGCTGGAAGGAGCTTGCATCACTTCTCCATGCTTTGGGCAGCCAGAGAACAGTTGCATGCCCCAGAACCCATCAGGAAGGGAGGCTGACAAACATCTTCCAGAACACCAAGTAGGAAGAAAAAAAGGAAAGGCTGAGCATCTAACCAGTTGGCCACAGTGATATAAAATGTCCTAAAAAGCATTGTTGCTTATTATATGTTTCATATATTCTTTCTTTTATTGTGGTAAAAGGTAAATTGTCAAGTAAGTTGTTTGCTGCCTGACAGATGGTAGGAAATCACAGAGAGTATCAATGCGCACCAGGGTTCAAAAAACTAAAGGAAACGTGACCAAATCCCAAAGACAAGGGAAGCAGGAACCAGACCACTCAGGCCCTGGACAGCCAGGAAAATAAAAGACTTGGTGTAATAAAACAGTGAGAAGCTATTGAAGGAGTCTCAGTAAAAGAGCAACGTGACCATATCTATGTTTTATAAAACACTGATCTCAATGTGCAGAATGAGCTGGAAGGAAGCCAGAGATGGTGTCAGCAGTCAGGTGCTTTATCTGTGTGGCTTTTTCCTGGTTTTTGTTCTTCTTAGCCTCCCACCACTGTACGTAATACTCTCAGGCTCCTGTGGATGGCCTGTAGTTTTCAGTTCCAGACATGGAGATGTTATCTATGTTATTGAAGTGGAATAATCTAATCCAATTCTGAGTTCTTTGTCATCTTGAAATGTTCCTCATGGCCTACTCTATTATCTGTTTTGATTCAATTAATCACGTCAGCTATTTAGCCAGACTATTGCTGGTGAGGTTTGCCGCCACCTAATCTGAAGTTAGTAGATCGCAGTGCCTCTGAGTGCCTCATGTGCCATTTTGAAAATATCTAATCAGCACCTCACTTGTTCATTATAATTAGAGAGGATAGAGTATCTTCCATAAGATCTTATTTCTCCTATGTACTTAAGACTTCTAAATTTTTCTGTTTTCAAAAGTGGCCATAGAAACAGTATTAAGGATAAAAATTTTAGAGGAAAAACTGCATTATATAACCATTTTTCCATAGCATGTTAAAATATTTCTGGACTCATGGCCATATCAGAATATCTTATATTTTTACTTTTTAAACCTCTACGGCTTATAGCGGGAGTAAATAAATACTTGCTAAGTGAATAAATATATGTCAACTGAGTAAATTTTTAAAATACTGAGAAGCTAAAAGAAAATTAAAATGAACGAAAGGAAAACTTAACAAGATAACCCATAATTCCTCTACAGAGAGATAGCATTTTGTCTGTACCTTTTTACATAGTTTAACATAGTTTAAACATATCATTTTATAGTCCAACTTTATAAAATCATATTTTAATGGTCATTTCCTCAAAATATTTTGTATAATAATCTGACTTCAGATTATTAGTCAGAGCAGATCTTATTGTCAGTTTTTTTTGTTTTTGTTTTTGTTTTTTTGTACCAGGAATTGAACTTGGGACCTTGTGCTTGCAAGGCAGGTGGCAGAACCACTGAGCTAAATTCCCAGCCCTGTCAGAAATTTTATACAAAGACAAATTTAGATGAGGCAACTTGTTAAAGGGGCACATTGGGTAAGATCCTTGATTCCAGCTGATGCTGTCTTTCCATCCAACATAACCTGTGCCTTGCTGCTTACTTTTGCTTAATATTTTGTCACTTGAGAATAAAATAAATGGGAAGGACAGTGTAATGATAGTGAGGAGTCAGCATCATGGTTTAGAGCACCAGGAATCCAGGTTGCCTGGGTTTGAATCCCAGTTCTGCTGTTTGAGGTTTCATGAGTTAACATCTGTAGACCTAGTCTTAAGACTGTCATGATGAAATACTGTATGTCCACTCAGGATATGAAATGGACACAGCACAGTGTATGGCACATAGTATACACCGTGTGTTTCATGTTTTTGATGTTATTATTTCTACAATAATCATAAGTCATTCACTCTTCATTAGAGTGTTTTAAGTATTTTCAAGTTAACTTGGTCTGGTGCATAGACTGAATAAAATGTCTGGGCCACATCCAGCCATCACCAGCCAGAAGGCACATTCCTTCCTCTGTGGCCATATGTGGCAAGAGCCCTGTCTGTCTTGGTAGTAGTCACATTTTCAGAAGATTAGACACCGATGCAAAATTTTGTTTTGAAACAGGTTCTCACTCTGTAATTCAGTCTGGCCTTGCACTCACTATGTAGCCCAGGCTGGCCTCAAACTCAAAACTCTTGCCTCAGCCTCCCAAGTGCTTGAATTAAAGGCATACCCCTCCACACCTGGCTTCTCTGGAAAATTTATAAGTTTAAATCCGAGGGGTTACCTACTTGGAGATTCCCATTTCAAATAAATGTTCAACCTTATTTTTCTAAGGAAAACAACATAGCAAAGCAAATTTCAAGGTTCTGGGGAACACATTAGTATGTCTTTCTTGGCTTTCTTTACATAGAAATAACTTAAGTAGAATTTAGGGAAAGCCAAAAATGGGAAGTGGTTTTAGTGATTCTAAATTCAAACTTGTGAGAAGTTGTAATAACATGCTGGGTGGGAGTATGTGCATGTGTATGCATCAGCTTATTGTGGACCTGTACAGGTGAGGTCAGATAGGGAGAGGAGCAGTAGTCAAAGGTCAAGAAGAAACAACCATGAAAAATCTTGAAAGAGAATTTTGGTTTTATACTTTTGAGAATAGCAGTGGAACAGGAAATTTACCATTTTTTTTTTCATCTTCTATGTTCAAGTTGTTAACAATTCTTGACATATAGCCATCATTCAAGTGCTTATTGAATGAAATATGAAAAGAAATCAAAATTTTGGGAAATAATTACTATATGTACCATTGTAATGGCACAGCACTGCTGAAGTGGGATTATCACTTTCTAGGCATTATTAAAACATTGTTTTTCAGAGCTTGTTCTAATTTTGTGATTTTTTTGAGTATCCCCTAAAATTATCTGTGTTATTCTAAAAAGGACACATTTTTAAGAATGTGAGCTACTGCAGACTCCATTATAAATACTGAAGATTTGTTCTGAAAGATTTTTAAGTATGGATTTTTTAACCTCACAGGAGAAAGGAAATAAAAACATATGAAAACCTAGAGAGTTGGGTTCTGGCCCAATACCTGCCTCTTAGCGTTTGTATTAACTTTGCACAAGTCTATGATTTCTCTGATCTGTAATTTCCTGATCTTTTAAATGGAATGGTCAGCTGAATGACCTCCAAAAGATATTCTACCTCTATGAAGCTGTTATATTTTAATCCACAGATAGTTCATAATCCTCTATTTTTTAAAGAAGTTAAACAACTATTAGAGAATTGAAAAGCATTTTAGGGCATTTAAAAATTTTCCTAAGTTGTAAGTTAGCCACAGACTATTCTTTATTTTCCAAAGTATGTAAGTAATTGGTAGATTAATTCATTCACCCATCCAATAGGCATTTTATATATTTACTTTATATGTATGTCAAGAGTTATGTGCTTATGAGCACAGAATGAAAAATGCCTCATTTTGCAGAATATAAAACATTAAATACACAAGAAGCAATCTAGTTTATAAAAAAATCTGAGAAAATAAAGTATTAAGTATATTTCATTATACATAGTGAGAAAGATTTCATATGTAAATAATATATTTCATAGTATGTAAAGTCCTAAGTGGATATACAAAAATGTGTTACAAACCCCAACACACTTTTAAAGATGAATTATCTGTCTAATAAGAAATGTATTGGTTATGGTACAATAGCACAAAACAGGCAACAAAACACAGCCTGTATTGATAAATGCTATTTATTTATTTAGTACTAGGGATCGAACTCAGGACCTTGCACTTGTGAGGCAGGTGGCAGCACCACTGAGCCACATCCCCGGCTGTATTGATGAATGAAGTGTCCCCACCACAGTGTTTCTATGAGATTAGAAAAGCAAATGCCAAAACTACATTTCATTGTACAAATAACTAAGACCACACTATAATACAAGTTAACTGATTCCATCCATTAGAATGCACGCAGTCAGCAACAATATAGATAAAACTTAGTAACAAAGAAAAAAGTGAAATGCTGTAAATATACTTGAATTTTTCTCCCTATAGCCTAAGTACTTGTTAAGGTCACTGTTTTGCTGTGTTGTGTTAGGGCTCCACATTGTCAACAGGAGCAGCTATATCCCTGCTATTGTCACTGAATGCAGCTGGTGGGTTTATTTGTTGAATTTTTAATACTGTTCACTTGTAGTAAAATAGTTTTGTGTTAACTATAAGTTATAAGTGCTATGAGTGCCCATAACTCACTTTAGACCCAAGTTTTTCTTTTGGGGGCAGTGGAGGAGGAGTTGGAGAGGCAGTTAAAAACAAAAAACTAGCAGTAAGAAATATTTTGCCTCCTCATGGGCTCACTGTGTAAAGGCAGAGCTAGAACTGCAGCACCCTATTGTGATATAATCCTGGCTTTATCAGAATCAGCAAGAGAGCTTTCTAAAGTTAAAGAAGATGGGTAAGGGGGAAGTGGAGGAGGAATGAAAGCTAAGACCTACTATACATCACAGCTTCTGTGATAAGGGTATTTTGAATGGTAACTTTTCTACTAAGCTGAACGTAGGACACATGAGGGCATGTAGTCAGTGTCAGATCTGAATGGCTAGGCAAGAACTATTCCTGAAAGGCCTCACATGTCCTGAAAGCAACATGGATTTTCTTCTTTAAGGAGTAGAAGTCAGAGACCAATGGGATCACATTGAGTTATATACTGATGGGTAATGGACCCTGTAAGGAAGATACTGTGGGATTCAGGCCAGTGATAATGAGAGCGATTGTGATGAACAAAGAGGAGGGAACCACTTCTAATTGGTGCTTAAAGGGCAAAGTCAGTGAAATATGCTGTCAAATGTGTCTAGCTTGCACAGTTAGGTGGTCTTGTTTTTGAAGATAGAAAGAATAGATGAAAAACAAGTCTGAGGAGAACATAGTGGATTCAACTTTGGCTAAATGGCTTTGGCATGGCCGTGGAACATGTAACAGGCATAATTAAGAACATCTGTCCAGCAGGCATAATGATATTAGCTCCAAACTGGTCTCCCTGCTCCTGCTTTTTCTCTCCTATAATCTTTTATCATAACAGCCAGAATTGTCTTTTCAAAACATATGTCAGACCATGTCATTCTTTTACTTGCAAAAACCCTTCAGTAGCTTACCACTTCACTCTAGGTAGAAGCCAAAGTCTCCCCATGGGGGAAGGGAGTCGGGGGCTGATATGTAACCTCTCTGACCTCACTCCTTACTCATTCTGCTCTAGCTACAAAAGCCTCTGTAAGTCCTCAGGCCAGCCAGAATTGGTCCTTCCATAGGGCATTTGCACTGCCTGTCTCTCTGTTTTCCTTAAGAGTGGTGGGAGTGGTACATGCTTTTACCTGTGTTTAGACCAAGAGCAAGATCCACGGATCTTAGTAAGTGAAAGAATGACTCCTTCATTCACCTGCTCAGGTGTTTGCTGTATTCCCTCACTTCCCTCTCCTGGAACTCCTTATGTTCCATTCAGAATCTTCACATTTACATCTGTAGCTCAAATAGCTAAAACTCAGGTTTATGGTGAATATTTAGTGTAAATATTTCATAAAGTGTGTATTCATTCAATCAACAAATATTTATAAAGTACCTACTAAGTGCAGAGTATTATTCTAAGCATTGAATACACAGCAGTCAAAAAAACAGACAAATATCCATGGCTTGATGCACCTATGTTATAGCAGGAAGATGAACAGACAAAGATCGCTGTGTACTTTTAGGACAGGAGAAGAGGAGAAGGAGCTATTAACTTGAGTCCAGGGTTAGCAAAAGAAGGTCATGACAAGAATGAGGGTGCTACAAAAGGAAGGTAAGATGCTAGATGTTGAGGCTTGGGCAGGAGGGGAAAGAAAACAAAATCCCAAAAAGCACCAAAATTTTTAAAAGGACAGAAAAATTAATCATATTTCTTTCTTTTGTGCACAAGATTAAATATTTTCCTTTACTTTTTTCTAAAAACATAAAAATGTCTTCAAGTACTTACTTATTAATTCAATTCAGAAAATATGTATTGATGCATACTATGTTTCATGCATTGCTATACCCTTCAGTGAAACAATCCTAGGCAAACTCTAAAATTATAAGCAAAGGCACTTTAGAAATAAAAATTTTAGCCCCAAAATTTTCAAATTTAAAAAAAATTCACTAAGTCTAGTGTCAGGAAACTAAAGAGGCTTACCAGGTGTCATATATCATATAACCATTTAGTGGCAAATCTGGGATTTAAAACTTCAAATCCCAACCTTCTCCAATTCTTTTACTTATCTACTCCTCTCATCCTAACTCTGTCTAAGCCCCCATCCTAAATGGTAAATGTGCTATATCAAAAAGTTTATTCACTACAAACATATTCTGGGCTGCTTCTTGATTTTAATTTAATTTACATGGTTTGAAGGTGATAGATTGATGGATACCACAAGTGGTCAATTAGCAAGTTGTGCTTCATCCTATTGTGTTTCTGATTGTATCAATTTGGATAAAGGATTGAGATTGATTTAAAGAGTTGTTTTCTCTGATGTTATGAAAATGAGAATGTCTATGAGTCATTAGAGACTCAAAAGCTAAAGCACAACTGTATCAGGAAAATTTAAGTAATAACCCAGAAATTAAGCAAGGACAACACAACAACAAAAATAAAAATGAGAAAACACTTAAGCAAGACACAAAGACAAACTTCCGTTCACCAATGGCAAATGGTAGGATGAATGAGGATGAAAAGTCTGATAGTGAACCAGCAGGACACCCTGAAGCCATAGCACAGGTAGTAACAAAACAGATCAATCAGGCTCTAGAAAAATTCAAAACAGAAGTAATTTCCCAGATAACCACAGAGATGGTGAGGAAAATGAAAGGCATGATTCAAGACTCTACAACAGAAACTGCCAAAAAAATACATGCACTCAGGACCATGATAGAAGCCATGAAGGCCCAGCATAAGAAAGAAATGGAAACAATGAATGACCAACATAGGAAAGAAATGGAATCCATTAAACAGATTCAAACAGATATCCAGGAGATTAAAAACTCTGTTGAAAGTATATGCAACAGAATAAAAGAATGCGAAGATGGAATCTCAGATATAGAAGATAGGATTGCAGCCAGTGATCATGAAAAGAGAGGCCTCTTAAAAACAGTAAGGAATCATGAGAAATCGATCCAACAACTCCTAGATGATGCAAAGAAAAATAACATAAGACTGATAGGAATCCATGAAGTAGCAGGAGAAAATACAAAGGAATTTAAAAAGCTGTTCAAAGAATTAATGACAGAAAACTTCCCAAACAGAGGGGAAGAATTTGACATACAGATAACTGAGGCATATAGGACTCCAACTACCAAGATAAAAAAAAAAAAAAAACTCTACACCTAGACATATAGTAATCAAGATCCCAGAAACTCAACAGAAAAACAAAATACTACAAGTAGTAAAAGAAAAGCAACAAATCACATGCAAAGGAAAGCCCATCAGAATCACAGCAGACTTTTCAACACAAACCCTCAGGTCAAGGAGAGCCTGGAGTGAGGTGTTTTAAGTCCTAAAAGAAAACAACCTCCAACCTAGCCTGATGTATCCTGCAAAACTCTCTTTCAAAATGGATGGGGAAATAAGATACTTCCATGACAAAGAACACCTGAGAAACTTCATGAATACCAAACCAGCACTACAAGGAATTCTAAATAATATCCCAGAAAAAGACAATGAAGATAACAACACCATGAGGCCCAAAAGAGCAAATCAAATAGGCAAGGCAAGAAACTAAAAGGAGAGGGTGAAAAATTAAAAAGAGTCAACAAAAGGACAATAACATGACAATAATAAGTCATTACATATCAGTTATAACCATCAATGTCAATGGCCTCAATTCACCAATCAAGAGAAATAGACTGGCAGAATGGATTAACAAGCAAACTCCAACAATATGTTATATATAAGAAATACACCTAGTGCAAAAGGAAGAATATAGACTGAAAGTGAAAGGATGGAAAACAATTCTCCACGTGACAGGAGCCCAGAAAAAAGCAGGGGTGCAATCTTACAGAAAAAGTAAATTTCAAACCAAAACTGATTAAAAGAGACAAAGAAGGCCACTACACCCTTGTAAAGGGAACAATTCAAGAGGAAGAGATGACAATCATAAACATATAAGCACCAAATATTGATGCCCCTAACTATATGAAACAAATATTTAGTAACATGAAAAACCAAATAAGCACTTATACAATTGTAGTAGGGGATCCAAATACCCCACTATCACAAATAGACAGATCATCGAGGCAAACGATCAACAATGAAATACTAGAATTGAAACAAGCTTTTGAACGCATGGACTTAATAGACATCTATAGAGTGTTCCACCCGACAAAATCAGAATATACATTTTTTTTGGCTGCACATGGGTCATTCTCCAAGATAGACAACATACTAGCTCACAGAATAGGTTTGAATAAATGCACAAGAATTGAAGTTATTCCTTGTGTATTATCACATCATAGTGCAATCAAGCTGGAGATCAATAGCATAAGAACCGTAGGAACTTCACAAACACATGGCAATTGAACAACACTCTCCTGAACAATCAATGGATCACAGGAAATTAGAGAAAAATTTACATGGTTTTCACAAATAAATGAAAATGCCAATACAACATACAGGAATCTATGGGACACAATAAAAGCACTTCTATATGGAAAACTCATAGCACTGAATGCCCACACTAGGAAAACAGAATGAGCTCAAATAAACAACCTAATGATGAATCTTAGACTCCTAGAAAGCCAAAAGTGAGAAAAACCCAAAGCTCAAACAAGAGAGGAAACTATAAAGATTAAAGCAGAAATCAATGCAATGGAAACTAAGAAAATGATACCAAAAATAAATGAATTGAAGAGTTGGTTTTTTGAAAGAATAAATAAAATCGATAAACTCTTAGCTAACCTTATCCAAAAAAGGAAAGAAAAGGCTCAGATCCATGCAATAAGGAATGAAAGAGGCAAAGTCACAACAGATCAACCAGAAATCCAGAGAATCATCAAGACCTACTTAGAGAACCTGTACTCCAATGAAATGGAAAATACAAGAAATGGACAGATTTCTAGATACTTATGAATTACCAAAGTTAAACAAAGAAGATAAAAACTAAAAAAACCAATCACAATCAGTGAAATTAAAAATGTACTTAAAAATTTACCAAAACAGAAGAGCCCAGGTCCTGATGGATTCACTGCTGAATTTTACAAGACCTTTGGAGAAGAACTACTGCCATTACTCTCAAACTTTTCAGTGAAATTGAAAGGGAAGAAATACTTCCAAATTCATTACTGGAAGCAAGTATCACTTTGATTCCCAACCCAGGGAAAGATGCAGCTAAAAAAGAGAGCTATAGACCAATCTCCTTAATGAATATAGATGCAAAAATCCTTAATAAGATACTAGCAAACAGAATACAGAGGATCATGAAGAAGATCATACATCCTGACCAAGTCGGATTTATTCCAGGGATGCAAGGATGGTTCAACATACATAAGTCAATAAATGTAATACATTATAGTAACAAAGTCAAGGACAAAAACCACATGATTCTCTCAATAGATGCATTTGACAAAATTCAACACCCTTTCATGATAAAAACCCTGCAAAACATTGGAATAGATGGTCTATATCTCAACTTAATAAAGACTATCTATGAAAAACCAACAGCCAACATCATATTAAATGGCCAAAAACTGAAAACCTTTGTGTTAAAATCAGGAGCAAGGCAAGGATGCCCACTATCACCACTCATCTTTGATATAGTTCTGGAAACATTAGTCTTAGCAATTAGAGAAGAGAAATAAATTAAAGCAATACAGATAGGAAAGGAAGAAGTTAAACTGTCATTCTTTGCTGACGATATGATACTCTACATTGAAGACCCAAAAAATTCCACCAACAGACTTCTAGACTTAATTGACACTTTTAGTAGAGTAGTTGGATACAAGGTGAACACCCAAAAATCAGTAGCCTTCTTGTACACAAATAACAGACTTACTGAGAGAGAAATTAGGGAAACAATTCCTTTCACAATAGCATCCAAAAAAATGAAGTATCTAAGAATCAACCTAATGAAAGAAGCAAAAGACCTCTACAATGAAAAGTACAGCACTCTGAAAAAAGAGATAGAAGAGGATATAATAGAAAGATATCCCCTGCTCTTGGGTAGGAATAATCAACTTAGTGAAAATGGCCATACTGCCAAAACTGCTATACAAATTCAATGCAATACCAATTGAAATTCCAACACTGTATTTCACAGAACTAGAAAAAATAATCCAAAAATTCATTTGGAACCATAAGAGACCTAGAATAGCAAAAGCCATCCTAGGCAACAAAGATATGGCAGCGGGTATAACTGTTCCCAATTTGAAACTATACTACAAAGCCACTGTGATAAAAACAGCATGGTACTGGCAAAGAAACAGACCAGAGGATCCGTGGAACAGACTGGAAAACACAAAAACAACTCCAGATGTACTCAGCTACCTCATCTTTGACAAAGGAGCTGACCATCCCTACTGGAGGAAAGATAGCTTCTTTAATAAATGCTGTTGGAAAAACTGGATCTCAACCTGCCAAAGATTAAAACTAGACCCTTATCTTTCACCATGCACTAAATTAACATCCAAGCAGATTAAAGATCTAAATATTAAAACAGAAACACTAAACCTGCTAGAAGATAAGTTAGGCAGAACTTTTGAAGTCATTGGCATAGGAAAAGACTTTATGAACAAATCCTCAGTAGCACAGGAACTAGCAGAAAGAATCAACAACTGGGATCTCATCTCATGAAAAAGCTTTTGCACTGCAAAAGAAACCATCAGCAGAATAAGAGACAACCTACCATGTGGGAAAAAAATTTTACCAGCTGCTCCTCAGATTCAGGACTATTATCTAGAATATATAAAGAACTGAAAACAACCAGCCCCCCCTCCAAATATAAGGACCCAATTCAAAAATGGGCATCTGAAATGAACAGACATTTCTCAGACAAAGAAGTAAAAGCAGCAAGTAAGTATATGAAAAAATGTTCCACATCACTGGTCATTCGAGAGACGCAGATGAAAACAACATTGAGATTCCACCTCACCCCACAAAGAATGGCTGCTATCAAGAAATCACACAATAACAAATGTTGGCGGGGTTGTGGGTAGAAAGGAACCCTTCTCCATTGTTGGTGGGAGTGCAGACTGGTGCAACCAGTATGGAAATCAATATGCCTCAAAGAGCTGGGACTAGAGGTTCCATTTGACCCAGCCATCCTTCTCCTGTGTAACTTTCCAAAAGAATTAAAAGAATCATATCACAATGATATATGCACACCTATGTTTATAGCGGCACCGTTTGTAATAGCTAAAATTTGGAAACACCCCATTTGCCCTCAGTTGGAGACTGGGTAAAGAAGATTTGGTTTTTCTATAAAATGGAATGCTACTCAGCCATAAAGAATGAGAAATTAGATTCATTCATAGGAAAATGGATACATATTGAGGATATACTCATAAGTGAAATAAATAAATCACACATGTGTAAATACTGAATAGTTTCTCTAGTGTGAAAAACTATAAAAGTACACAAGATCCTAATGGGATAATTAAAAGTGTGAAATAGGAAGAAAAGGGCTAAAGGTGTAGGGAAAGTGGAAAGGGTAGGGGAAAGGTAATAAGGGAAAGGTAAAAAATAGGAGAAAATGGAAAAATGGAAATAAAATGTTTGTAAATGGGGAGGGGAGGAAGGGGTGAAGGGAGTTCAGGGAGAAGGGGAAAAAATGAGAACCAAGACCTGTCATGTAAAGGTACAAGATCCCAATAATGAATGTAACTGTAATGTATACCTAAAATGTACCAATAAACTCAATGAGGAAAAATAAATAAATAAATAAATAATAAACCTTCAGATCCCAAATCATTGCTTAATCCCAAACCTCAAGCTGTCCTCATTTCTTGGGATCAGACTTTTTAAAGGTATAAACTTGACTTTTATTATGATGAAAATCACTGGGAAATGGTATTATTTATAAATACTTTCTTTTCAGCTTGGTTCTCAGTAGCTTTCATCTAATAAAGTACAGTGTATAAGAACACTTGATATGAGAGACTTGATCATTAAATGTAATCATTAGGGAATGTGGTAACAAGAATAGAAATCTACCTGAGCTAGTACACACAACATAATGAGTGGATGCAGGATAATTTATTATAAATTACAGTAATGATTGGGACAGTTTGGATCATGTTCCTGCTTTCTACACAGCCAATAAAGTCAGGACATACGATTTAACAAAAATGACTGGCAAACGATTTCAGAGTAGGAGTGGAGAGAGGAATTCTGTAAAAGGAAGAAGAATAAGATTGCCTTTGGAATGTATGAACCCCCAAAAAGGCATCTTGTTGCTGGGCAGGTGCTGGGACCGTTAGAAGTGACTCAGTATAAAAGGGCAGGGAGAGAGCCTCAGCTGTGACATCCATCAGACAGCAGAGGGAAAAGCAGGAAAAGCAAGGGGAGAAAGGGAGCGAGTCCTGGAACAGACCTCGTAAGGTCCAACAAAGGCCTGAGCAAGCCAAGGGGGAGTCCGGAGAAAGATGAAAGATCGCCTATTAGAAGAAACTCAGGAGGAAATTACCAAGAGTAGAGCTCTTCCCACCTTCAGTCACTGACTGGAACTTCCTTCTCTAGGAGGGCTAAGTCCTGGGCTCTGAAGCAGAGGAGGGTACCAATGGCTTGACTGCTGGAGGCTGTCCACTGTTAACACTCCTTTAGAAATACTCAGAGGCAAGTTCTTCCTTAAAGGAGATAAACAGGACATCAGGGCTGCCACCATGTCTAATATTAATTGTGCTGTTCTACTTACCCAGTGCAGGAGCATACAATCAGCTTTATCAGTGTATAAAAGTAAGAGAAATTCCATATTTTGCCAATATATTTAGGACCATTTGCTATTTTTTAACATTTAAAAAATTTATTTAAAAACTATTTGTAGAAGGAGTTCATGTTTTAAAAATTTTTTTAAATAGTCCAGTACACAGATATTTCCCCTCAAGCCTAGTGTGTATCCTAATGAGACCTTGTATGTGTGTGTGTGTATACAAAAGAGGAGCAGTATTAAAAATAAAACTGTTTACCAATTGCTTTGTATACAGTGAGACCTTTAATATACTTTAACATCTTTCTCCTGCTCTAACCCTCATGTTTTGGTATATTATATATGGCTTATTTCTTTTCTCAGCATTGTTACTTGTATGTTGTCTCTCTAATTCATTTATATATGTTAGTTGACAGCCACCTAAGATTTCCAGCCTAATCGTGACACTTTAAATTTGCTGCCATCTGTTTCCTGCCTCCTTTTGGCTTGAAGCCATCACTTTTACTTCACTCTTTACTGATGTGGGCTTCATCTGGTTCCATATGGCTTATTTCTTTTCTCAGCATTGTTACTTGTATGTTGTCTCTCTAATTCATTTATATATGTTAGTTGACAGCCACCTAAGATTTCCAGCCTAATCGTGACACTTTAAATTTGCTGCCATCTGTTTCCTGCCTCCTTTTGGCTTGAAGCCATCACTTTTACTTCACTCTTTACTGATGTGGGCTTCATCTGGTTCCCCACAGTGCCTTTCCTAGTTCTATCTGATCTGTGGTTGCCTTCACCACTTTTTGAAGCAGTGCTTTATTGAGATGTTTTCCCCGCTTCGCACCCCTGCTTTGTATAATCAGAAGCCACATTATTCATGTATAATAGAATTATGTTTTATTGGTAGCCAAACCTACTGCCAAGGACTGGAATGGCAAAGTGATTTTTAGAAATAGTTCCTGTGGCCCCATGATTGTTCTAACTTGTAAAGTATATGAACTCTCTGGTTTCTGTGTCATAAAGACAATTCCAGCTTTAGAGATTCAACACAGCCTTGCTCCAAGACCAACTAGAATAGCTTTTGGATGGCAACCACAGAGTCCAAAGGAAAAACCACAAGAGGCTGCTTGAAAAGTGAAATGATTCTGAGGCTCCATTATGTTTCTGCTTTTAGAAATCTAACACTTGCATAAATATAAGAACACAGAATAAAATGGTAACATTCAGCTGGAAAAAAAAATGGGCTGGGTAAAATACAGAGGAAACTAATCTAATATGTAGAGACTTTTTCAGATAGAATTTCGTCAGATACCAAAACTTTTCCATACATGTTTTTTGAAGGCTGTTTTTCAATTTGTTTATTGAGATATTTAGAACCTTTCTTAAAGTTACAATTCCAAAAAGTTCAGTATGTACTTCTCTTTCTTCTTTTTATTGGATTGAGAAAGGCAAAAACCATAGTATGTTGAACCACGCTGAGTCATACCCAGGGACAGGCATCCTCACTCAGAACTAGCTGGTTGTATCTCTTTGAGAACAAGGGCCCATTGTTGTCAGAGATTTTGAGTTTTTGAAAAAGGCTTAAACTACCACGTGGAAATAAATGTCTGTGATATCAGGTTTTTGAGACCAGTGTGAAGACTTTATATACTTACAGATTTGGCATTTCCACCAAGTCAGGCTTTGCAGGCCACATCAGAGAGCCTGTGAGAAAAGAAGTACTACTTGGAGAGAAGCATGTCTGTGCTTTAATTAGACCTATGAGACCCCAGCTTGGCTCTTAAGTATGTTTGAGACATGTTTATCTTTTTGACAGGGCCTATTTGTCCCTCAGCTTGTATTAACAAAGTGAAACATTTATGCACCATTTATGCTGTTATCCTGAAAAGAGGACAAATACAAAAATAAATGAACCCCTGGGAGCAACATAATAAAAATGAAGAGCTGGATAAGCCCTGGGAAATAGGGTTGTGCTGTTGAATGGTTGGCAAGAATAAAACTAAGAATTTTAGCACCAACAGTTACAAGTAGTTGTATTATTGAAGTGGTGAGACACAGTTTTTGAAGTAGTAATTTATGGATTTTGGAAAGACTACATCAAACCAACCATAAACCACAGGTGCAAAGTGAATTCTTATTTTCAAAGGCAGAGAAGATGTGGCTCCTTTTCCTGGTTAATGTCATCCTTGCCCAATACTTACTCTTGCAAAACTAAATTCTTACACTTCCCAAAACTTAGGGACTTGGTACACAAGTTACTCACTTACTCATACTGGACACCTCATCCACTGATTTAAATGCCGTTGTTACTGTGCACAGACAGTAGTAAATCGGTACATGTAATATGGTATTCTGCATAGAATTGTTGTTAGAGCAACTGCACTAAGTCTTGAAGCAAACGAAGTCATGTGCAATGGTTGTAAATCCCTATCCAGTGTTAAAAATATCTTATTAGTGCACTGTGTTCCCCAGTACCTTTGTCACCAGCACTGTCTGTGAGAACATCTCAAGCATCCCCAAACTACAGGAGGCAAGATAGGGTGCAGAAGCACTGAGGATTCTAGAAATAAGCCTCTGCCATTGGGGAGTCCCACAGATGGCTGTATAAGCCCTTTTAATTAGCATAATACTGACCCAATAATAGCTTCTTCTGAGAGATGTTTTATATTCCAGTTCACCCATCTGGCATGGATATGCTGCTTGAGGACCACATAATAAGAGTCTTTATGAAAATACTCACAGCATATGTCTAGTGGCAGATTTATAGACTGAATAGTCCCTGTGGTTTTCTTTCTTTCCCCTTCACCAAATAAGGGAAATAAGTAAACATGCAAAACCTAAGCATTTATTTAAATTCAAGCAAGGTTTTTATCCCATTCACAAAAGATTTTGTATCAAAAAGTTTAAAATCTTTTAGCCTTCATTTTAAAAATTAGTTATCATTTTTACTCTTGATAAAGATTACTTACAAAATCCATCAGTAAGGTGTAAGCCATTAAGAAAGTATGATGTTACAGCAGTGCTGGGAATTCCTGAACCTGCTCGGAGGCAATGAGTGAGAACTTGCAGCTCAGGTTTGCAGAAAAGGTAACTAACTTACAAAATAGGGATTACTTAGAGGATCTTAAAGAAAATTTCAGCCAATGTAATTAGAGGAAAGCAAAGTATATTTTTTGTGTTAAACCCAGTGATATGCTTTCCATTTTATATACTAAAAAGTTTTCATAATGAAACATTGTTAGAATCTGATTATTTCATTTTTATTGCATTGTAGAAAATTAAAATTTAGTTTGAATGAACCCAATCATGTGGACTGGTGTGTGGTTAGAGAAAGACAAATTCAAATTCTAACCAAACTTTCACCTTGAGAATCTATAGGAGGTTTTTGTCGATATTAAAATACTTTATGTGAGATATATATGATAGATATATAAATACTCTGTATTAATATAGATTATAGATAAATAGATATCACATATATAAAACAATCACATACTGTTTTTCATTTCTGTGTTCTTTCTTCCTGTCCTGTTGTACTGAGTGTGAAACTCATAATAGACAAGGCTCAATAGCTTCCGGCAGAAGGTATGATTGCTACATGAAACTCTGTTAGGATGAGAGCCATTTAAAACAATCTCTTCTGTGAACACATTAACATTTATAAAGAAAGACAGAGGAACCCAGTTATTAATCTGAAAAATTGTATCCGAGAAAATCCAGTCACCTTTACAGTTGAGACTGGGCCAACCAAAGGTGATTTCACTTGGGGAGACTCCCTGGTCTGCAGAACACCATCCAGGTTCTTTAAAGGCTTTGCCAGCTGCAGAGAGGTGGAGTTCTTTTACTGGATCTCAGTGCATGCCTGCCAATAGCTTAGTAAATCAGAAAATGTGGCTTTTTCTCTTCAGTTTTCTTTTCAGAAGTAGCTCTTCAGCATGCTGTTCTTGTGAAGAAAAATTTTGGAAACACATGGCTCTTCTAGAGTAAATTTGTGTTTCCAATTAATTTTCAAAAAATAATACATTTACAGCCTAACATTGGCCAGCACTCTTGAAAAGGTGCATAGCACTGCCATTTTTAAAAAACTGAATGTAATCTTAATAAAAATTTCCAAAATTTCTGGCTTACACTAAAGAAAAATTTCCAAAATACAGATTTCTCAGGTTTTGTTAAAATTGTGACAGCATGTTCACGGTTGCACTGATGCCATACTTGTTGTCAGTTTTTTTCCTTGGCCTTACTTGGCCAGAATGAGTTCTCTGTCCTATAATAGATATATATGTAGTTTTAAACTTAAATAGCCCAAAAGATGTAAAACTCTCAAGCTGTGAAAAGCTGTGTTTTACATGCACTTGTTCTTACAGAATGTCTCATAATGGTATTCAGTGTTCATTGGTTAAACATGCTTTTAGCATTGACAATCAGTTGCTGATTGGCAAGCCGACTGCTTCTATAACGTACTGTTGGGTTGCATTTTGGTAAATGACATACATATGTTAGCTGAAGGGAGCCTACCAGTCTACTCACAAACCTAACTCTAAACTTAAAATCAAGCTTCCATTTCAAGTTATTGCTAAACCTATTTTAAAGTGCTTGGCTTGAAGTCAGCTAAATTACATGCTTTTATTGGAAAATGCATGCATATCTTCAGCTTAAGACTTCAGGTACTGCATCCTTATAATTAATTCTGCATTATGAAAAAATACTTTAAAATATACATTTTATAATAACTCATAGAAAATGAAAGTCTCTTAACATGAAAATTCCTAGAAAATCTCTATTTTGGGGGACTATGTCTCCATATTTTCTCCTCTGTAATTAATAACATACATGTACATACATTCCTTAAGATAGAATCACCTTATGCCTAAACTTCTACAACTTGTTGTTCTCTTAGAAATCTTTTCTTGCAATTATATACAAAACTTACCTTATTCTTTTCTTTTAGTACTTGGGATCAAACTTGGGTCCTTGCACTTGTGAGACAGGCAGCAGAACCACTGAACTAAATTCCTGTCCCACTTTATTCTTTTTTATATTTTATTGCTTTTCCCCATAAGTTTTTCATCTTCTCCTATTGGTAGATATTTATATGAAATATTACTTTCTTGATTTTTAGTTTATATATATAGTAAACTTTACTTTTTTGTTGTAAAACTTCTCTGAATTTTGATGAGTGAACACAGTTGGGTAACCAACACAATTCAGATATAGCACTGTTCCATCACCCCCCAAAATTTCCCCATACTGTCCCTTTCTCTCTCTCTCCCACCATAAGCCCTTGGCAATCACTTTTCTTTTTCTGTTATTATGATCTTACCTTTACCCATATAGCATTGGAATGGAATTATGCAGCATGTAGCCTTTTGAATGTGGCCTCTTTCACTTCGAATGATGCATCTGAGATCCACTGATGTTCTGTAAGTTAAAAGTTATTCAAGTTTAGCAATCTTCCATTATGTGGAGACACTGGTTCATTTATCCATTACCAGTTGAAGGATATTTCAGTTGCTTTTTAGTCTTTTAAATAATGAATAAATCCATTATAAATATTCATATATAGGGGTTTTTGTGTGAACATGAGCTTTAATTTTACTTGTGTATATATATGCCCAGTATTGGCATTACTAGGTCATATATAGTGAGTATATGTTTGACTTTATAAAAATGCCATATTTTTGCCAAAATGTTTATATCATTTTACATTCTCACCAGCAGTATATGAGGGTTCTAGTTCTCCATCTCTTTCTAGCACTTAGTGTTGTCAGTTTCTTTTTTAGAACCATTCAAATAGATGTGTAATATCTCATTGTGGTTCTAATTGTACATTTCTCTGGTGACTAATGATATTTCATATCATTTTATGTACTTGCCATTTGTATATCTTCTTAGCCAAAATGTCTGTTCAAATTTTTTATCATTGTCCCATTAGTTTTTAAGTAATTAAAAATTAAAAATTTATTTAAAGTTTCATCATTTTTAGAAATAAAGGATTAATAAAAAGCTTGTGAAAAAAGTAATTTTGTTATATCCTAATTCTTTAGATGTGTCCTGTAAATTCCAAGGCAATAAAATAATAAAAATGTATTTTGAAATCTTTATAGAACAAAAAGAAAACATTAGTCATTAAATACATTTGGATTTTTTTTTACTCTTCCTACAGATGAATTCACGTATGTGAAAAACTGATGTATATTTACATTCTAAAGTAGAAATCCCAACATCCAAATAATTATACAGTTTATTATTTACAAATTATATGTATTTCTTGCTGTAGAAAGCAGAATGGAAAATAATCACTACTGTGCTGTTTAAAAAATGCTGTTATAAGAATATACAACAGTACGTACATTTTGTTAATTATATACTTAAAGAGTAAATACAGTTTTTAGATGGAAATATTTTGAAGTTCTTTATAGTTTTTGTTTTTAATTAGTTATATGTTCACAGTACATAATGATTACATTCATTGTGAGGAGTGGTACATGTACATAACACAACTTAGTTCTTTTTATGTCTCTTCCTCTTCCCTTTCCTCCTAGCTGCATTTTTTCTAACCTCCCTGCCTGCTCTCTCCATCTCTCTCTTTTTTTATTATCTTTTATTTTGTTCTTTATTTATATTTTGAGTTTCTCGTATGAGAGAAACCATGCATATATATCTTACTTATTTCACATAACATTGTGGCCTCAAGGTACATCCATTCTCCTACAAATAACTCAAGTTTATCCTTCTTTGTGGCAGAGTAGTACTCCATTGTATGTTAATATCCCATTTTCTTTATCTGTTTACCTGTTGATAACTTGGCAACTTCGAAGATTTAACTATTGTGAATTGTTCTGCTGTAAACATGGGTAATATGTTTTTAACTCTGGGGAATTTATATAGGAGGGGAATATCTGGGTCAACTGGAATTTTTTGTTTTAGTTTTTCAGGAAGCACCATAATGATTTACATTATAGTTGTATAAGTTTAACTTTCCCACTAACAGTGTAAAAGTAGTCTGTTATCCATTGTTGTTTTCTGATTTCTTAAAGATAGCCATTCTTTCTCCAGTAAGATGCAATCTAAGTGTTGTTTTAATTTACATTTCTCTAAAGGCCTTGATAGTGAACACTTTTTATATATTTATTGGCCATTTGTATTTCTTCTTCTGAGAAATGTCTGTTCTGTTCAGTTGCCCATTTTTTGATTGGGTCTTTTATTTTGGATGGTCTAAAATTTTTAGCTCTTTATTCTAAATATTAGTCCTTTGTATAGGAATAGCTGGCAAACTATTTTTTCTTTTTAATATTCTTTAGGTTGTCTCTTTACCCTTTTGGTTGTTTCCTTTGCTGTACAGAATCTTTTTAATTTGATGTGATCACCTCTGTTGATTCTTGGTGTTATTTCTTGTGCAATTGAGATTCTGTTCACAAAGTCCTTGCTTATTTACACCCATGTCTTCAAGAGTTTTAGCTATTTTGTCTTCCAACAGATTGTTTCTGTGTTAACATTTAGATTTTTTTATCCATTTTGATTTTGGTTTAGAACATGGTGAAAGATACAGGTCTAGATTATCTCACATTTTTTTCTTTTCCTTTATTACCCTTCCCCTACCCATCCCACCTTCCCTACACCTTTAGCTCCTTTCTTCTCATTTCTAAATGTCAGTAATCTTATTAGGATCTTATGTATTATTACATTTAGATAACCAATTTTCCTAGAACTATTTGTTAGAGGCAATCTTTCCTCAAATGTAAGTTTTGGGCCCCTTTCTCAAAGATCAGCTTGGAGTTATTTCTGGTTCCTGTATTCTGTCCCATTAGTCCATTTGTCTGAGTTTTTTTTTTTTTTTAATTTTTGTTTTTGCCAGTACCATGCTGTTTTTAATGATTGTAGCTTTGTAATATACCATGAAGTCCAGAATTGTGATTCCTCCTACCTTGCTTTTGTTGCTCAGGATTGCTTTTGTTACTCTAGGTCTCTTCTGATTCCACATGAACTTCAGATTGTTTTCTTTGGTTTTGTGATGATGAAGATTATTTTTTGAAGAGCTATATGGTGACTATTTTATTTCAAATTTAGTGAACAGTAATTTGTTCATGACTTTCTCAAAAATCTAAACCAAAAGACAGCTGGGGATTTAGCTCAGTGGTTCTGGCGCCTGCCTCACAAGCTCAAGGGTCCAAGTTTGATCCCCGGTACCAAAAAATAAAAAAATAAAAATAAATCCAAACCAAGAGAAGATCATTTTCTTTCTTTTCCACGTGGCCAGTTTCATTTTAAGGAAATCCTTTTGCATTTCAAAGTGTTACCTAATGGCACCACCTCTGATATGGATAGTTTTATTCAGTACTTGTTCTACCAAGTTTGTATCTTCTAGATCATTCTTTATGATGCTAATCAAGTGGCTAAGGCCTTCCTGTTGTTTCTATTGCTGCTTGATTTATCATAATATTTTTCTTCAAATTTGGCTGCTCCAAAATGATTTTGCATCCTGATTTGGAACATCAGTTCATTTAGCCTGTTCTTGAACTGAGTAGATGAGATGCATTTAATTCACAGTGAATTGTATTTAGTTAAGAACTGCTCTTCATCAGCCGGGATGGCATAACCACTCTTTGAGTTTCCTGCTTGCTTAGGATTTGTAAGGTTCTACAGGAAGGATCCCTGAGTTTTCTCTTATAACGTGCAATTTTGGCCATACTAATAGTTTGATTCTTCTGTAGTAGACCAATATCTTCAGATTTGATATCTAGTTTTGTGTGATACTGATTAATCATCTGATCTTGAACCTTCAGTCTTTGGGAAAGTTCTTTGAAACATACCTTTGGTATCAGCTTTTCAGACTTAGAGTTATTCACTTGGTTTATACCAATAATAGGATCAGCATTGGCAGGAGACTGTGTTGATCTGTGCAGGAAAAAGTTCTGTTCTGGTCATAGAAAGGGTTATACCAAGTTGCTACAATTGTGTTTTATGGTGGCTTATTCAAAATGGGCATATAGTATAGCTGGAACTCTTCTTGAGGTACCATTTGGAGAATGCTCAGCAACATAAATGACAACTTCTGTCTGGTCTGATCATCTAGCAATGTTTTAATACCCTTTACATTTACAGTAAGGGTCTGATTTCTTCCCACAACTTTATGCAATGATTCTACCTACTGCTACTCTTGGCTTTGAATATTTGTTTCTTTTTTGTTGAAAACTAAAGCACTAGCCTACCTTCAACTTTATTATTGGGCAGACAACTATAACCTACAGCTAGCAGCTGTTGCTGCTACTCTGTGTTAAATCCTCCAGATCCCAGTCCAGTTCCTAAATCAATACCTAAACCAGTCCTAGTTCCTCTTGTGCTAAAACCAAACCAGTACTGAATCAAAAAGCTTTGTTTTGAATACCACCAAGTACAGTAGTGTCTGTGTTCACTGTGGCAAAAAGACTGAATATAGAACCTGAAGTAGTAGATGTTCCAAATCCTCTAAACCCATCTGTGGGTCCTGCAATGGCTGTAGTGTTGCTAAGGTGCCCAAGAGAGCCCCACAGTTGAAGACTATGTTGCCAAAATGGGGGACCAAAGTGCTACTCCTGCAAGTGATAATCAGTGTGTTCCTCTTATCTGTCCAGCGTGGGTCATCTTCTTATTGTTGAGTTTTGAGAGTTTATTATAGTTTTGGATATAATCTATAGATCAGATACTGTATTGTAAATAGCTTTCCCAGACCATGTTTGTCATTTTCTTCTCTTAACTGTATCTTTTCACTCAGCAGAAGTTTTAAATGTTGATGATGCCAAATGTGTCATTTTAAAGTACATTATAACTTTTAGATCTTATCTAAGATTTATTTTATCTTATAGTTTCTTCTAGAAATTTTAGAGTTTTAGTTCTTAAATTCATATCTATGATCCATTTAGAGTTAATTTTCATTAACTCTAAGGCACAAGATAATAAGATGCAGTTTTTTTCTTCTAGGAATTTTAGAGTTTTAGTTCTTAAATTCATATCTATGATCCATTTAGAGTTAATTTTCATTAACTAAGGCACAAGATAGTAAGATGCAGTTTTTTGGGTTTTTTTTTTTGCTTACATATATGTTCAATAATATCAGCATCACTCATTGAAAAGATTATCCTTTCTTCACTGAGCTGCCTTTGAGTATTTATCAAAATCAGTTCTTATATATTATGTGTAGCTGTAATTCTAAAGGCTTTGTTCTATTCTAGAATCACAAATTTAAATATCTACCAGGTTGGCCATGGTAGTGCATGTCTCAGAAGGCTGAGGCAGGAAGATTGTTTCAAGTCCAGGGCCAGTCTAGACTGCATAGTGTAGTCATGGCAAAACTTTTAGAGCTTTTAATGATAACAAACAGCTGGCTGTAGCATGAGTGCCATAACTTCACCATCACCGACACAGTGAGTTCAAGGCCAGCCCAAGACTATCTCAGAAGCAAAACAAAACATCTAACATATTGCTTCCAAATTTATTCAAAAATAATGAAGCTACAAAATCTCATTTAGATAATGTGAACATTATCTAAATAAATGGAGTCAAAGTGAACACACTTTCTGGACAAACTCAAGTCATTAAACACAAGAACTGTTTAAGAAACAGGTCTCTAAAGTAGGTCGTGTACACAAGATGTTTCAAAAGGACATGAAAAAAAAAATTGAATTTCTAGCCTGTTGTGTGGGCCCCTGACTACTTGGTCTCCAAAAAGTGTTGCCCTGTTCCTTTCTTGCCTCTTATAGCAATTGAATAGGGTGTGGTACTCATCAGAGTTGGACAGGGTGGGAAGAACAAGTTAATGAAAAGCAGTAAGTACACATGAGTTAAAATATCTTTGGTAGAATTTTTCCAAAGATGAAGCTTGGTGTTAAACTTTTCCATATTTTTCCTAACAGAGAAAGTGTGAAATTTTAGAATGCTTATAATTTACACACACACACACACACACACACACACACACAGATCAGAAGGAAAAATTCATAGCTCTAAAACATTTGATATTTGCTTAAACCCAAAATAATACAATTCTTTTTGTTATGGAGAGCCCCCTTTCTTCTTGTACTGAAACAGAGTATTAGAAATTTCCGTTCTTTGCATTTGACCAGCAGAATCTCATCTGCAGGTGTGAAAATATCTAACATGCATTTGTGAGTGACCGGTTCAGAAAAGAACCCACCTTCTAGCCTGGCCGCCTTTTCCAGTTTGCCTGTGGGCCCAACCCTCAGAAGCCCAGAGGACATTTCATCAAAGTAATGGAATCAACTCTGTGGCAGAACAATTCAAGGAAAATTATTTCAGCAAACTTGAAACAAACCAGGCAGTCACTCCCCTTTTATACTAAACTCATAAAATACTTGAGCAAGGAAAACTTCAAACCCTGGGGAAGAGCTTTCTTTTTTCTAGTTTTTCCTCTCCTCCCTCTCTCTCCCTTCATTTCCTCCCTCCCTTCTCTCATCCATATTCAGTGAGCTGAACAAACTGAAGGGCTATGACACACACCCTGATTGTGTTGGGCAGACAGCATATATCCACAGGATAGATAAGTAGTACTTTAGTATGTTTCACAACAAATAATTCTCAAAACCTAGCTTTATCAAAGGGGACTGATTGTTTAAATGTATAAAAGCAAAATAATGACATGTTTTTTAAGGCCAAAAAGCTAATGGATAAAACTAAATATTTTTCTTATACATTTTTCTTAAAACTTCAATACTTACTATCCCTAGTCTATCCTTGAAAGAAAATAATGAAATCTGAATTAGCACAAAAAATTTTACTTTTTATTAAATAAATGTATATTGCTTGTTCACACTCTTCTACACATCCCCAACTTTCAGGTAAGGAATTTAAAGAATTATCTGAAGTGACAAATGTTAAGCATACATGGAATTAGAGACATTGGTGCAGAGAGAGACCTCTCTAATCGTGCTCCCCATGCTTGTCAGGAAGCCAGTACAGGCAGGTTGACCACTGCACCAAGGTCACTGCCCAGGACAATTGAGAGCTGGACCAGCTCTTTCCTGTGCCAGGTTTCTGAGAGTGCCTCATAGAGTCACAAAGGAGAGCATGTGTGGGGCTGGGAAACTGAGCAGCCACCCAAAGGAAGTCAACAGATGAGGCCCCTAAAAGGGTGGGAAGAACAGCAAGGTAGGCTGGTAGGATTAGTTTACAGAGGGCTTGTGTTTAAGATACTCCAGGGAAACAACTCTATGGCTCTGGACAAGACTGGCTCAACAAGATGTGTAAAGATATCTTGTAAGATACGTAAGTTGTACTCACTAGGCATTCTCCATCAGTATCTGACAGTGCAGTCATTTAGAAGCTTAAGGAATCTGTTTACTGATGTATATTCTGTCAGTTATTAGGTTAACAGTTAATTCACTGATATTTTGAAACATTAAAATGTGTGCATCTCATTTGACCAAATGAGTTATTTTATAACTTTATACTTTTACCAGTAGGAAAAATTCCACTTCAGAATTTGACATTCTCCATTTTTGCTTTTTCTTTTCTTTTCCAAGTCACTTAAATTTGAAACTTTCCATCTCATTAAGTTTCTTCTAATAGCCCTGTACCACCCTGTATTCCAAAGACTTTTAAATAGTAGCAGTAATGACTACCCTAGTTACATAGAAATTAGAGTTTTAGCTATCCAGAAGGATCTGAGTCCTGATGTGATCACCTAAACCTTAGAGGCAACACAATAATAAGCTAGTATGGAGTTTTAGGGTTCTTCCTATAATTTTATCCTGTGGTCCACATCTGTAGCACTAGTTTTGGATCCTGACATTCTTATTTCTCATTCAGTGCATCACTGCAAAACTGGTCAGCCATAGTGCCATGGAAGGCATTTTTTGCTCATGTGAAGTCATTTGTCCAACATGTGTCTATTGAATGTCTGCTATGTGTCAAGCATAGTCATTGGACACATACTGATAGCTCTCACCCTTGTAGAGCTTTATGCCTGTAATCAGTAGTATAGTCTGGGCAAGTTTTTCTTTCTATAAGTGAAGAACTTGGGTTGGATATTCTTATAAGGTCCTTACAACTGAAATATTCTATTCCTGAAACCAGAGAATTCTTCTGGTATCTCTGAGGGGAATTGAGAGGCTACTTTATGAGAAAAAAACTATTGTAACAACAATTCAACAGGAGGATTTTTTTATCTGATGATAAAAGTGTACTTTTTTGGAAAAATTTGTAGAGTTTTTCTAGAGAAGGAAGAAGAAGAAAATGAAGAGCTTTAGTTATTTATTTCATTCATGTTAATTAGATTTTAAGAATATAACTAAAAAGATTTTTTCACAAGAAATTGTTCATGTGCAAATCAAGTACATAATTTATGCATCCAGAATAAAAGTTAGCTTTTAGCAAGCTTTTATTTCTGAATTCAATCCATAAGATCAATGAAATACCTCCACTTAAAAGTCTTATGTCTGTTGAGGTGCCCAGCAGCCTACCACATGCACTACCAGAGGTGACTATGAAACTGTCCTTGTCTTCAAGGAGCTCACGGTATGGTGTTTTTCCTGATGAACTGAGTAGCTTCTTATTTCTTTTTTAAAACTTGAATGTTAAATGTTTATAATGGAGATATTCTGCCTTTAGATTTTGGTGGTATCATAATAGAATATACTGAGATGCACAAAATTTAAAAAGTCTACTCTGGAAGTGAAAATCTGTGCTTTCATTAAACTGATGGAAATTGGGAAAGAGCTGTCTGCCCTACTATGTAAGAATAATCTCTAAATTTTACTCACTACGCATTCTCCGTCAGTAGCACAACAAATATTCAGCTTTATTTTATGTGTTTCTTGGTTTAGAAATGTCTATGTTATTTGGTATCAAACTGAAAAAGTTTTTATGGATTAACAAAACTATTTTCTTTCCTGTTGATTTTCTCATTTTGTTATAAAATGGATATTCCCATCTGTGCTTCATCCGTGATTTGGAAATAAAGACATTTTAAGTGTATAAATATGATTTGAGAATTTGACAAACTGAGTGTGGTATTTATATGAGCAAGTATAGATTTCTATTTAAAAGGTGGCCACCCAGAAGGGCAAAGGCACTTTCCCCTCTCTTCCATTCCCTTCTTCTTTTCATTCCATTGCTTCTGTTCTGAGTTGTAACAATAGAAGCTTTCAGCAGAATAACTCAGCAGGACTGTGGAGATGCTCACAGGTGGAATTAATCACATGTGCCCTGTTTAGCCAGACCAGATAAAGTGCAGTATAACCCATGGGCCAAATGGGGTGAGTATGCACAGAGTCCAAGCTGATGTTCTGAGGGTAAGGAGAACAATTTAGAAACTGTATCTGTGTCTCCAAGTTACCAAGCACTGCCTTATTCAAAGGGACCAGGCCTTAGGGTAATCTGGGCCAGTGTGTGATTCCTGAGGTGGTGACGGGTTGAGTTAAAGGGACAATGGAACTCTTTAATAGTGACTTCCCAGGGGTCACTAAAAGCCTCATTTAGAGTGGCTGAAGCCAAATGAAATGGCTAGAGGTATTAAAAAAATAATCTTTTAATAAAAATAATACCAGTGATTACTGAAAAAAACATGGACTATATTATTTTAGTTTTTAAAATTTCAGCAGAAATTAGTAGTCTCAGTTTGATATTACATAGCCAGTTTTCAAAAGAAGCCAAACCAAACCTCTATAAAGAATGAGTGTCTTAGCCTCCTGTTTATTCATTCAGCCATTCATCATCAAATATTTACTGATTGCCTCCTTTATGTCACTTTCCCTAAGCCTTCTTCCCCTCCCTCAACCTCTAAGTGAATTGTACTATTTTTATCCAGACACAGAAAGACAAGTATTGTGTTTTCTCTCATAAGTGGAAACCTTAAAAAAGTGACCCAAAAGTAGAAGAGGGGTTGTTATGGACCAGGTAGGGGACACGGGGTAAGAGACAGAAGAATCTGGGCACAAGATGGTAGAAGGGAAGAGTAGAAAGGCAGAAGAACATGGACATGATCAGTGCACAACATATGCATATATGGAAATGTCACGGTAAACCCATTAATTTGTACAATTAATATATGCCAATAATTCATAGGCTTTAAACTACTATCTGTTACTTAAAATAAGCTAGATGAAAAGCCTTTAGATTTTAGCATTAGTTATCCAGTTTTTGCTAAAGAAGAAAAGATCAAGCCAGCCATCACCTCTTGGAGGACTTTTCCTGGGGCCAAAGCTTAGCTTAGAATTCTTCATACTGGGGAGGTAAGCAAATATTCACATTTCCAGACTTCTTTATGATAACTAAGACTTGCATAAAGGGTTTAGAAACATAGCCAGAAGTACTTAGTGAAAGAAGACACACTGAGACTGTCGGTTTTCATTGGCAGGTTGGTTCTAGATGCTTAAGGAGAGTGCTGGCTGTGGAATTTACATTCCAAGTGAACCTCAGATTGATTGGAATGACAGTGTCTCTGAGACTATAGATTTCAGCAACAAGGATTCTTACCCCACCCACAGTCTCTCATTCAGAGAAACATTCTGAACATCAGGATGAAGTTGTCCCTTGAATGAGTTAATGTCATGTGGCATTAGTGTGCCACAGCTAGTGGTGACAGAGCTTACACTCAGGGCTGCTGGCCATCTTCAGGTTCACTCTAGAAACCTTCTAGATTGTCTGTTGCAGTTGGGTTTATTAATATTTTGCCTTATACCAAAAGATATCCAGAGTGGTCTACAGAAAAACATACTATAAAACCAGAGCAAAAAGACAGTAGAAAAGAATATGAAGCTGAAGGTATGATAAAGAAAACCACTAAATATAATCATAATACATAAGATAAAATCCATAAAGTCCTGTAAAGTTGAGATTGGTCTAGATTTAGCACAGAACTTCATTGCAGTCAAGGAAAAGAAACTAAGATTAGTTGGAATTTGAAATCATGGAAAGGGCAAGGGGGACTATAACATCCTGTCCAATAGACCACACCCTCAAAATGAGGCCTATGCCTTCTGGAAAGTGCACCTTTGGAAGCTGGTGACTTGACTTTCTAAGTGCAGTGTTAAGAGCCAAGAAATCCATTTGACCCAGCTATTCTACTACAAAATATCTTCCCAAAAGAGTTAGAAATCATCATATTACAGCAATACATACATACCCATGTTTGTTTATAGCCATATAACTCATAATAGCTAAATCTTGGAAGCAGTCTATATGTCCATCAACAGATAAATGGTTAAAGAAAATGTGGTATTTACATGCGGTGGAATACTACTCTGCCATAAAGAAGGATGCACTTGAGTCATTTGTAGGAAAATGGATGCACCTTGAGACCATAACCTTAAGTGAAATAAATTAGACACACATTCTTACATATCACATGGTTTCTCTTACATGAGAAATCCAAAAATATAAATAAAGAGTAAAATAAAAGATAGGTAATAGGAAATAGAGAAGTAGATCTTTTGCAAATAGGGGACAAAGAGATGGAGGGTGGAGGGAGGAAGCAAAAGAGAAGACAACTAAAAACAAGATTTAAGGTGGGTTATATACATATGCCAACTCCCCACGAGGAATGTAATAATTATGTACTGCAAACTTATACTAATAGAAAATAAAAATTGAAAAAAAAAAGAATTCATTGAGTTGGAGTTACATTCAATTGCAGATTTTAACTTCTAACCACAACCATATTTATCTTCTGGAGAGCAAAGCCAAATCAGAAGGAAGGAATTGAATGTAGAGAACAAAATTAGGAGTTCAAAGTTAGATGTAGTCTCAGTGGAAGGGATTTTTCTGTCTAGAATCTGGCTCTGCTCTTAGACCCATGTACCCATGAGTCTAAATATTTATTGACCTCTCCATGCACAAAGGTGTCAAGCAGATACAACATGGGTAAGATGCACCATAAACTAAATCAGTTCCTATGATGGGTTAAAGAAGTTTAATGTGGCTTTCTTTAGTCTTTTAGGTAGTTTTCTCAAAAAGCACTTAGGAGCATTGCTTAATCTAAGATTTATTTTGGATCCACTCCTTCATTTACACAATTAATAATTCTCACACTTCAGATATTTGCCAGGCACTGTGCCAGGCACTGGGGATAAAAGAATGAATCAAAATGTCAAAATTTCTGCACATATGCAGATTATAATAATTATTTAACATTAAGAAGAGAAACTTAACTCTTCTTGCATTTTTCCAGCTGATCAATCAGTCTCTTAAGTACATACTATCTCATTTCTATTTTGATCTCTAAATTACCCTATGAGGTAGTTTGGCAGTAATTCATCCCCTCTCCAAAGATGAGGAAAAAATTTAAACTTGCCAAGGTCATACAGACACCAGTGGCTAACCTTTCTCCGTTATACCATCTTTCCAACTATGTACTTTTACTTCATTTTCTGACCTCCAATTTATTAGAAAAAATTAACATCTATAGATATAGATTTTTCTGAAAATCAAGAAAATAGGGAGAAATAATCTGAACACAGGGTGTTACTAGACCTGCTGCCTCCAGTGGCCTTAGGAAAGCTTTAAAGGCTTGGGTACGTTTTCCAGGTTGACTTTTGGGAAAAGAATAGAAAGGTGCTATGTTCTTATCTCTTATTACTATCAACTTTAAAAAGTTCAGGCTCCTGGTAAGAAAAACAATAACATTTTCCAATATATCTTCCTTTTTCTGTGCCTATCTCAATAATTAGTTTGCACTTCACATCCTTTTGTCATCCAACTTCTTTCTCACCCTGCTACAGAAAATGTATTTCCTACTCCCAAGTTTAAATAACAAGGAACTGTAGTAGGAGAAGGATTTCTAACAACCACAAATCACTTGACAGCATCCCCAGTGTCATTAACTATCATACTCTATAATACACAGACCCGTGACCTTTACCTCATTTTTCACACAGGGATGTTGGCATCCAGTCAATGGGGCAGAAGTGGCCCAGTAATGTTTTCCATCTGCTAGCTTGGCACTATTCAGCATAGAGTGTCACCTGGATTCTGTCTTGTGGCCTCCCGGGCCAAGGCTAGAGGCACTACAGAGAGACAACTACCACTGTTTACTTTGTGAACAAAACAGCGTTCTGCTGAAGTATGTAAAAGAAATTTACCAGGGGGGCGGAAAAAAACCTAGTCAAAAGGCTTTTCCCTACCATCTCTTTCTTCCCTTTCCCCCATATCTTCAAATCCTGACAGATCTCAAATGTCACCTTCTCTAAGGAGCTTTCCCCAACACCCTCACCCTGGATGTGCCCCTGGAAAACTTCATTCTGACTCATATTGCTATTATTTATTTGTATTTCTCTCTCTCCCACTAGACTATAAACTTCAAAGGAGAATAGGCATTGTATATTTTAAAATCATAATATATAGTATGTTTCCATTCAGGAAATTATTTGCAAGTTTACAGAAAATTATGATCTGTTACTTTTAAATTAAACCAATAGAAATAAAATATGTTGAAAGGTGCTATTATAAAAATCATCATAGTTAAACATGTTTTCTCTGTTATAAGAATTTAGGAACAGAAAGCTTAGTGTTTTGGATTTTAGGATGTCGTTTTAACGAAAAAAAATCAACTGAACTTTTTTACTGTTGAAAATTGACAGGACATTCAAAACTATTCAATATCATTTAAAATTGACCTTAGATATTTAATAGCTAATCATCATCAATTAAATGGCCTAAGTTCATACTTGTCATTCTAAAATTCTGCTTTAATTGAAAATTTCACATTATTTGGATATCATCATCTAAGATATGTACATACTTAGTCCAGGAAGAAATTATTTCTTAAAGAAATAACATAGGACTTCAAAAAAATTGATCACAATGAGGCTGGCTTTAGATTATAGAGGTGGTTGTAGTAGCAATTCTGGAAAGAATATCTGGGAAAGAATTTTGGCGAGCTAAACCGAACCTTCTATCCTTGGCATTAAAACTCTCCATGTTATTTTTTCAACAAAGAGCATGGATAGATAGTGGCTCTTGTCCAGGTATAACCTACACACCCAGCCTCCCTCTTCTTTAGTGCATGGCTCCTACCACTGTACAACAGGAAGTCTTCATGTGCCAGATGGGGCTATATTCATGCCATTGTGCTCATAGTCAGTCACATGGCCCTTCCTGCCAGCAGGGCAGGCTGGGAAGCATGGGCCACCTATATGCCCAAGAAGAAGAAGAAAGTGCTCTGGGGAACAGATGTCTAGTCTCTGAGATCTGGAATCACCTCTTGGGAAACCTTGTTCTAAGGCATGAAGCTATGCAAGTGGGCTGGAAGATACAAACACTAGAATTTGGTGTTTGATTTTTGTTTTTATTTTTATACAGTACTGGGGATTGAGTCCAGGATCTTGCCCATGCTGGGCAAATACTCTGCCACTGATGTACAACCACAGCCCACCAGAGCTATTTGAATCATTAGGATTTAGTGATTGACTAGAGGGGAAGCAAAATTACAGAAGATAGTACAGACATTCCTACCCTTTTCCCCTACCTGTCCATTTGAAACTGTCTGAAAACTGTTTCTAAAGATCCACTGAATAAGGTTCTGAATAATTTGTCTGTTGCAAAGTTGTTCTGCAAAAGTGATCAATTAAGTCATCAGAGGTGTATGAACTGGCTTTCAGATCCACCCTAAACCATATGACTTTCACAGGCATCACAGTCTGATTTGAAAGAGAACACCATCTAATTAATGCATATTAACCTTAGCAAGTACAGTACTGTACTGATACATGAAAGGCCTTTACAGTGAGGAAAAGTCATGAAACGACATGCTAATGTAGTGTGTGGGCACAGGAAGACCTATTACCTATTCAAAAATAGTTGTAAAAGCATCAACCAAGACAAGCTGGTTGCTAATGGTTTTAGCGTGGGAGGAAAAACTGCATTGCAGTTCTTGGCTCCAAGGTGGGGTCAGCAAGATCAGTAGCCCAGCGTTGACCTTTCTGTTTGGAATCTTTCCTGTTGACTCACCAGACTCTTGTAATTTGGTGAGCCAAATAACAGAAATGTAGACAGCTCTCTGTGCTTGAATCTTAAGCCTCCTGAGCTAGTTCTTTGGGATAATAATTAGCTTGCTTGTGATCCAAAGCAGAACAGTCACCTAAGACCTACCGTCCTTAATCTAAATTAAATAAATGAATGACCACCAGAGAGCCCTTTGGGAAGATGGGGGTGGGTGGCTGACCACAAATACTAACTTTGTAAATTGTTTGTTTGGAATGGTCTGTTTTGACAAAGACTGATATGCCCAATAGAACAAGAGAATTTTAGCAACATTGATACAGTTACACATTAACCAAGTGCTAAGGTTGTACAACCCCTATGAATCCATGGGGAATTTTTATTTCTTTTCCTAATGAAGTACAGCAGCCTTTTGTAATCAGACCAATCAGAACAATAGTATTGTTCAAAATTAAGCAATACTATTGTAGAAAATTTTGAAGATAAAAATATTAAAACAAGTTTAACTCCATTATCTGCAGATAATCACTGTATTTTAGTAATTTTCTTTCAATTTATGGGAATGTATTCATAAATGTATATATATTTACATAAGGCTTTAAATACAAATTAACCTTTATATCAGGGATACATCCCATTTTATTTTTAATAGATGCACTGTATCCTAAGATTTACCAGTATTTATTTAGGCATTTTTCTATTTTTGCACATTTTAGTTGTTTCCAGCTTTTGAACACCCTTTTGTATAAATCTCTGTCCTTATCTCTGCTTACTTCCTTATGACAAAGTCCTAGAAATGGAATTATTAGGTCAAAGGTTATAATCCTTTTGAGGCTTCTGATGACTATGGGTCACACTGAATCCCAGGAAACTTGCTGTAGTTTTTTCATTCTCTGGGTATGAGAAGACCTTTCTTACCAAGATCATTTCAACATTGAAGATTACTTTACTTTTGAAATGGAAATTGGATATGCTCCATCCTCTATAGCTTTATGGGCTGCAGTACTTAATACATGGTCACCTTGAGTACATACTGCATGAGAGGCTATTGAAACAAACCTTATTGTAACTATAGTCTGAAGGCTAACTAGAGCAGACACCACGATCATAGGATGTATCTTGCACCAGCACATACCTTACATTGTTCTTAATGAGCCAGGTCAGGCTAGATGAGTTTTGTTGTATTTAGATGTCCTAAGCATCCTTTGGGAGGGTTGAGTTTAGTCTCCAGAGTTGATATGATGACTCTCTTTCCCCGAAATGCCTAACAATAAAGGGAACTCCAAGCGTGAAAACTGCACTTCATGGGCCCAGTGGAGTTTTCCTGCTGACAGAAAATTGATTGACTAAATATAAATCACTTTGACTTGAGTGATTCTGTCCACTCAGGATGAATTGGTGAGAAATCACCAGAAAGAAATTGGCCTCTGAAGTGTGAGCACATTGGATTATTACCGTCAGGATCAATGCTCGTCAGGTATATTGCATTTTCGCCTTATTTTAGAAGCATGTTATTTGAAGCAACAATGAGTTGTTAAGATTTAGATTGACCTTTCTCTAGGTATGCATGTGCTACTGATTTTCTTTTCCATTTTAGTAATCTATAGATAAATTTGTATGGATATAGTTTGTAATGCTTGTTTTATTCTATAACAGTATCACATTTTCATCAACTCTTTCTTAAATGCTTTAAATTGTCACAGCTTAGCTAGACATTCAGTAAATATCAGTGTCTGTCACAGTCCTTGGGAATAAAATCAGTGACGTTCCATCCTCACGGAGCTTACATTCTCATGTGAAAAGACAACAAATACATGACAACTCACATGCTGGTAATTGCTTTGGTGAACAGCAGATCAGGAAGAAGACAGAGGAAATAGTGAGATGGAGTATGTTGTTCTATATGGTGTGGTCAGGGGGCCACCTTGAAAGAGACTTTCAAATAGACCTGAGAAAAGTAGAGACATTTGCTTTATATGCACTGGGGAATGACCTTTCCGGCATGGGAAGTAGCAGATGCACAGGCCTTGGGATGCAGACTTACCAGGTCTCATCCAGGGACAACAGCTAGGGGATCAGAGTGAGCAAGGAGGGGTGGGTAAAGCTCAGGGCAGGTAGGACATAGCCTTTCTAGGGACTGTGGCTTTGCGACTGTGTACCTGAGACTGAGTGAAAAGTGTATCACCCCAATTTGAGCAGAGAAGTGATATGACTGAGTTTCATGGGTAACAGAGGCAGTTTATCCATAGAAACAGGAAGAAAGGATGAATAGATAGCACAGGTGCAGAGTTTCAGAGATGGGAGGTGTGGATGCCTAGAAAGCCCTATGATTGCTTCTGCTCTTGGGGGAAGCCAAAAACAAGGCCAGTAGCTGAAAGCATGAGCCGATACGAGGTGGCAGAGTAGGTATGAGCCCTGCTCCTAGAGAGTGTGAGCCTCTTCAGAAGGCACCAGAGAAATGTAGGAGGAATATAGATTGATATGATCATCATTGCTGTGATTATCATTGAATTTAAAGGACTGGTGATATAAAGTTTATTCTTCAAATTATATATTTTCAGATTTTCCTTTGGCCAACTGCTTCCCCAGCTTTCAACTTGTATCCAGTGTTGGTACATTATAACTCTAAAAGTTTGGTTGTAATAACTAAAATCCTGAACTAATAAATTAGCTGGCAGGCACCTTAGAAATCATTTGGTTCTATTCCTTCACTTTATAGATAAGAAGACCAATGATTTAGCTCAGTGGCACTGTGCCTGCCTTACTAAGTATAAGATCCTGAGTTCAATCCCTGGTAAAAAAAAAAAAAAAAATTATAGATAAGAGTCAGATGACTACCAGGCAGATAAAGTGACCTCCCTAGGACACATAACTCATAGTTTGTAAAGAAAATCCCAAATGTTGTTTCCAGATTCCCAACTCATTTACCTTTATACTGCAATAAATAGCTCATTATTTTTCCCCAAAAATAATTTTAAAAGAACGTAAACTTTCAATATTGGACATTTTTAAGTCCCATATTCTTTTTTTTTTTTCATTGTTTATTGGTACATTCCAGGTACACAACTTGATGACATTCATCACTGGGAACCTATATTCTGATGGAATCTACAGGGTTTAAATTTAAAGATAAAACAGAGTTGGATCAAATATTTAAAGATTTTATTTGTTTGTAAAACCCATGTAGCACTTACCAGTCCATCTTCATGTTAGCTATAGATATAAAATAGAACGCATCAACTTTGTCAGAAATTTGGGTGAGTTACCTCACTCTTTCACACAGCATGTTTTTATTTAAGTTGTTTTTATTCATCCCCCTCCTTGTTTTCATCTGTGATTTTAATGTTTTCCATGTTTGTTTCTAGTGGGTGAAGTGTGGTCCATGTGGTACCATTGCATAACCATCCCCTTCCCCTGGATAATTGCCCTCCTTATTTTTAGGAAACAGAAAATAGCCTATTGTGTTATAATTAGTCACCAGTGCCCACCCAAATATGACTATTATGGCAAGAAGTTTTGCTTTTTTTTCTCTTTTAGGGGTGGGGACATGGATGAGAGCAGGAGAGAGGATAAGATTTTGATCATTTTTTAATGCCCTGAAATACTTGGGAAATCTTAGGAAAGATTCATGTTTTTTCAAGTCCTCTAAAAGGCTTTTTAAAAAACCCGTACAAAATCAACTTAAAACTAAACCTTCTAAACAGAAATATGTTTCCTTTCACTTATGTCCTAATAACCTCTTACTCTTATCTAGCATCGTTCATTTATTTTGTTTGCTACAAAGGAGATTTATAATGTTCACGGCTAAAGAAGAGCTCAGGAATTGTAGCTGGATGAAAATCTTAAACCACTGGACTTTTGAAAATCTGCGAGAAGATTGACGGGACTTTTAAAAAATTATAATAGTATATAGTAGATCCATTTTTTTCTGAATATTTGAGCTCTTTAAAAATGAAAACATTAGCACAGGAGAGATTTGATTGTCTTGCTCTCTGCTCCTGTATGATCCAAAAGTGGTAACCAAAAAACTGAATTTGTGACAGAAGATTTATTTCCATGGCAACTAACTGTAATGTTACAAACATGAGATTATTGTTTAGTTCAGCAGGAAGGTTAGGGAAAGTTCCTATTTGAATAGGATCATCCAAAAACAATGCCAAGGGGAACAGTATCAGAGCTGCTTCCAGCAGTTTTCTTCTCAAAAATGTTCTCATTATTCCCAGAGCTTTGTTTTAACTTGTGAGGGTCTTTATTATTTCTTGTTGTTTTTAATGTTTTAGTTTTGTTTGTTTTATTTCCCCAGCCCAGGTGACTTGGATGAGAAAATGGTTATTTTTAGCATAAGAAACCCTTCTAGTAAGAAGCAGTCTCTGCTTTCGTTTAACTCTTCTTTCATAAATAAGATTTATTTTGGAACTTTGGTAAAAAACATCTGTACTTTGTGCTGGACAAGCATCTGTCTTCCTACAAGAGCTGCTGGCCTTCTGATGTTAGATAAATGTATTTTGCTCTTTGTAAGACTCTTAGAGTACAGTTAAAAGAGAAATCCTTCATTCTTTAATCCAGAGTGCCTCTTTGTGGCCCAAACAAGTCACTACAGAAGAAAGGTGAGACTTCCAAACTTCACCAGTTTCCTCTCCTTTCCTCCCCACCGTCAGACTTACTAACTTTGCAAAGGCGAGATACATTTTAATAAATATACTACTTGATGATGCAGTCTGGACTCCAAGTATCTGGGAATAGGTAAAGCTGTGATACTGCTGTGGAAGAAAGCAAGGGTTAGAGGGCACTCTACTTGAGCTGTTTTTCTAATGGTGATGGGAGACACGTGCTGATCAGTCTTTGAGTCTTATCTGAACTGCCTGATGATTGAAGGCACACACTTGAGAGATCTGGCTTCTCCTGGCTTGCCTGTGTGGCTCTCCTTCTGCGGCTCTCCTGCTCTTCTTCCAAAGGTTAGGTTAGTTGTAATTTTTTAATTTAATCCATTACTTTAAATTCCGTCAGAACACAGGATGGTTGTTTTTCTCACCTCTGGGTTCTCATTACACAATCCAGTGTATGGCATCTAGTACGTCTCCAGCGAATGATGGATAGGTAATGGATGTTGAAGGACACCATGGTGAATCAGAGACATTCAAGCTATAATCATGGCTGTGACCTGACCACCTGAATATATGGTTATTTTTTTATGTTATATTTTATGCATTTACTCTCTTTGAATTATTTTAAATGTAGTGAGTCTTGATTAATGAGAAACTAAGGTAGCAAATAGCAGACCCTATAACAAAGCTGGATACTTTAATATAGCCCCTCCTTCTCTCCCTTCTGACTTGTTGACTTTTGGCTTATTTTGCTAAATCATTAGCTTGTAATCTCTAATTTTTATTTAAAATATCTGTCGTTATTATACCAGTAAAATTTTCTACTGGATACTCTATGCTCAGAAAAAAAGTTGTTCTCTATACCATAATAGCAGGGAATGGTAGGTTATGCCAGTTTCCACAGCCTAGTGATCCCTGACCATTTTTTATTGTTCCCCAGCAGTCTGCATCAAAACATGCTAAAACAGTGGTTTTTTAAGGGTGCATTTGAATATGTTTTGAGAATTGAGCTTTATCTCATCAAACTCATGTGTTCATTCAACACATATCTTATTGATCTACTGCACTGTGCTTGGCATTGTGCAAGGGTTATGGAAGTGGATAAGACCATCCTTTGTGGACCTCATGGAGAGCCCAAGGGAGCCTTAATGTGGTGTGACCTGTGCTATGATGCAGGCAGCACAATAGAGACTTGGGCCTATGAGGTGCTTGATAAATGCTGGATGGACTAATAAACGCTGGATCACATTTGGATACTGCAAAACCAATCTGAGAATAGTGTCTAGGAGAATCATGTCAGCAGGAGAAGACAGTTACACACAAAAAAGTCACATATTGCATTTATAAATGCTAACATGGTCAGGGCAAGGAAGGAACACTTGAATTATAGTGTGGCCAGTAAAGAAAGCAAACTCTGACCATAATCCCTCTCTTACCTTCCCCCAGTGCAGATTACTGAACTATGAACTTCTCTTTTCTGGACCTTTATACAAGTTGTTCCTTTGCCTGAACATCACTGCCACTCTCTCTCCAGTCCCAGTCCTCCTTTTTGTCCAGCAAGAAGTCTCCTCCTATAGAATCCTGTACTTCTGCATCCTGGCACCTACCACATCATAATGTGACACAGCGTGTCACTATCTCCACTACTCATGGGAAAGATGATGTGTCTGCTTTTCTCCAGGACTGAGCCCATGCTTGGCACCTCAGTGCTGAATAAAGATGTGTTGGTCAAATTAGATACTTGCTTAATTCCTAGTGACTCTCTGGTATACCCCCTTGTATGTGACTTCAGAATACCAGTTATGTTTTAGTGACCTCTTTTCGGTGAAAAGAAGAGAAGAGGAGGACATAAAAGTTCCAAGTGCTTAGAATTCAAGCAATAATATTCTTTCTTCAGTGGGGAACATGGAGATTTCTTGGAGTATGAAAATGTACATTCTTTTAAATAAAAAGGAAGCTATATAATCTGTCATCTACCCTCGAGCCTGTTTTGTCTTCTATAAGTGAGAGCTGGACCTGATGATTGCAAACATTTGCTGAAACAAATCTCATTATTGAGAGCCACATCATAAACAGCACAAGATCACCTTATTACTCACAAGATCTCACATAATGCTTATTAGGATTCTGTAGCATACTCATGAGTGGTCTGGAAGAAAAAGTGAAGAGATTGTCTGCCCAACAGATCTTAGCACACAAGAGCTAAATGATTTTCTTTTTGAGTAACTGAAAGAATGAGAGGAGAAAAGCCATTTATAAACCCCGAATAGCAAAAGAGGAAATATACTTGCAGTTGTGAAATTTTAAAGATGGAAAGGGAGAATTGTCCACAAAGGCACCAGAGAACATTTACAGTGAAAAGAAGCTATTTAGGGAGTTCCATTACTTTTTGCACAGATAATAGCCCATGAATTTGCAGTGAAATACACATCTAATAAGTAAATCAAGACTACAAAAGTAGTACAGCTGTATTTATAGGGTAGTACTTGAAAAATAAGGACTAATGATTTGATGTGGTGTCCTTTTGAAATTTACTAAAAAGGAGTCCCAGAAAGGTACTGGAAGGTGTGAAGGAAAATAGTCCATGCTAAATGGGTTTTCTTTTTTTGTCTCCAAGAGATGGCTGTTTTTCTGGAGTTCCTAACAGCTTCGAAACACCGAAGTACAACGTGTTTGTTGTCAGCAAGGCCTCCATTTGGAATTGGTGCGGGAACTCTGCACCCTCTTTGCTCTGTAACGGCCTCAGTGTGGTGCAGTTCAGTCTCGTGAGGGCCCCTTCCTGTCATAAATAAGATTACTTTCATTTCACTTGTGGAGTGTGCTATTCTTCAGAGTAATGAATTTCCTCTGTGCCTCTGAGCACATAAACATGGTTTTCATTAGCTTTCCCTCTCTTGAAAAAGGGAGGGGGGAAGGTAGAAAAGACAATCTGAGCAAAATTAATAAGATGTCAATTAACTCCGTAAATGCAGATGTATTTTTTGTAGACTGGCTGGAACGTGCTTCTAAGCAGTACCAGAAAGATGCAAGTCCATCTCTTCTAAAATGCTAAGAAAGTGAAAAGGGATACAATGGTACAGATTATATCCTATATGAGCAATGAGTTCAAAGAGAGAAAAGGTTATGTTTTCTCAAATCTTGTTTTAAGAAGAAATGAATCCAAATGTCCATCAAAGTGGCCCCCAGACCAGAAAAAGAGACCAGGTTCTTCTGGCTAGAGGTAGCACTCCCAGAGAACCAGCCTGCGTGATCAGCAACACAGTGTGGTTTCCACATTCACCTCCTCTTCCTCTGCCTTGTGCATGCACGTATATATCTGTGTGTGTTTATGCTAATATGACATACAGCCTTTCTGAATTTCAAAATTTCTCCCCCAAGATTCGTAATTTAGGCAGTTCAGATGCCTAAATATAAGGGCTGGGGATTTAACTCAGTGGTGTCACGCTTGTGAGGGCAAGATCCAGAGTTTGATCCCTGGTACCAAAAACAAAACAAAACAAACAAAAAACAATGCCTAAATATGCAGTTGTTCAATTTTATGATTTGGAACTTCTTCTCAAGCAGTGACTCATGACAACAAGGCTGGGCTTTTCTTGTTGACATTGCATACTTGAACCTGAAAGCTATTTAGGATCCACTGACCCTTTGACATCTGCCAGGATCTTTTCAACTGTTGTTTTTAGAAATTTCTGGGCAGTATGCAGAAAATGAAGTTTTCTTAAATTATTCCAGAGAAGAAGTTAAGCTATTAAGAAGAAAAAGACTAAAACTGCTTTTTCTGAATTACTTATTCTCAGTGGAAAATCTTCAGATTTGTTTTCCCAGAACCTTTCTCTCTCCCTGAAATCAATGTCCATTTCAGCCTCTAATTCATAGTATATTATGTGCTTATTTATACCCCTGGAGAGGAAGAAATAATAATACTATGAAAGCATCAAAAAATTAAATTCCAGGCCTCATGTTGTCACTGACAATTCACTACAGACCAAGCTTGTAAACCCAGAAAAATGAAAAAAGTTTGAAGACTTTCACAATTCTTCAGTGAGGTGTCTTCCAGTCCTTCCTGACCTCCTGGATAGGTATGCTTGTTACAGTTTGTGAGGACAGCTGGTTTCTATTTGAAATCTGAAGGGCAAAGTTATTTAAGGAACCAGTGCCTCTCATAGGTGAAGGCTACTTCCCTGAAACATGTACAACGCACAAGGAACCTTAAAAACAAGCTTTCATTTCACTTAGCTGTAGCACAGGAAATTGTTTCTGGCTTGTTTTTGTTGTGAACAGAGAGACTATTGCATATTAAAAATTCCCTGTAGTTGTTTAATATTTGCTTGGTAGTGGGCTGGTCTCTAATCAAGTTATTCTCAGTAAATCATGTCAGCTCTGTCACTGTTTTGATTGGAAGCATGAATTGTAACATTGAAAATCTCTCAGGATGGTAAACCTCTGCAGCTGTGGAAGGCTGGAGCTATTGACTGGCAGTATGAAAGAAGCCTGAGTGACTTCTTTGGGGAAAAGGCTAAGATGGAGTGAAATTCATAAGGTGCACAGAAATTCAGGATGAAGGTTTTATTGTGAGCACAGACCCATAACACTATCCTCATAGAAATAGATATAGAATAGTAGCAATTGTTCTGTGAATTGGCAAAGCAGTATTCTGCTGTCTTTTTGTCTTTTTTAGGAGAAAAATAGACTCCAAATGTTAAATATGAAATCAGACATATTTAATGCTTTAGACAGTGTTTGAACTGAATACTTTTTCAAGGTGCTCTATAGAAACCTTTATTTCCTGAAAGCATTTTGCAAGGTTTGCTACTGATCCTTTTTTGGCATTAATTCTCCTTGGAGGAAAAGAGGTGAAGAAATTTAAAATTTTCATTATTCGAAGGGCATGGCTGACTAGACTACCCCCTGCTGTATTGGGGATCTGAGGAATGTCCTCAGTATAAAAACATATGTTGGAGAGGCTGGATCCCGAAGAAAAGAAAAAGGAATAAAAGGAATCAAAACGCTTTGCTTGAAAGTAGGGACCAATACTATGCCTAAAAGCCTTCTTTTCTATGTTGTTTCTGTGTTCATTTGTTCATTCCTTTATTTAATAATGGTTTCCTTTGAAGCAAGTTTACTGAGCATCTACTGTAAGCCCAGAGCCATGCTGGTACTCAGAGATTTAGTTTGAAGGCAGCTTGTCCTCAAGGACAGTGATTCCTGCCAAGAATGTTTTGTCTTTTTTGCAGTAGTCTGAGGAGCAGCTGGGCTCCCCAGTCAGCTTTGACAAGGAGAAGTCAGGGTATCCACATCTAAAAGCACAGATCTATTTGCTTGACTGTTCTTTTCATTTTCACCATCTTTACTATTGTGTGAAGGCTGGCATTCATTTTATAGGTAATTGGATATATATCTCTGTCATGCCTAGAAAAGCCACCCGTGGTATCCAGAAAGAAAATAATTTAAAATAACTATAAAAATTTGTAGGAATTTTAAAGTTAACTGTCAGGTATAGACATCAGGGAGATCTTTTGTATGCTACAGAAATATAGTGAATGCATTTTATTTGGGGCCATACAGGAATAATAATTACAGAAGAAACTTTTAAAATATCAACTCAGCAAAATAAGTGCAAGACTTTTGGAAACTATAATTACAGGGGAGGCTAGACATTGTAGGGAGATATGAGATAGGATAAGATGATCTCCAGCCTAATCTAGGGAAAGAAATGAAGCATGAGCCCTTTACCTAGAAGATGGTGTGCTCCAAGCTATCAGTGCAGCCCAGGAAGGCACAGGGAACACACAGCTCCCGCCAGCCAGAGAGGCCCAAGGAACACTAGCGTCTTTGGGAAGGATACAGGCCGTCAGACTGAAAACAGGTACCAAGACATCCTGTGTTCCCACCTGAACCATGGTCTATAGAAATATAGTTGATATCAAGGTACATCCATTTAACTAGAAATATCTCGTTTATCTTTCTTTATGGCTGAATAGTACTCCATTGATTTTTTTTTTACCTTTTTTTTTTACCTTTTTTTTTTTTTTTTTTTTTGGTCTTTTGAGACAGTGTCACACTATGTAGTTCAGACTGCTCTGGAACTCACTGTGTAGCCCAGGCTGGTCTCGAACTCACAGTGATACTCCTGCCTCAGCCTCCCAAGTGCTGGGATTGCAGGTGTGTGCCACCATGCCCAGCTTAACCAGCTTTTTTAACCATTCGTCAATTGTTGTGCATTTGGATTGTTTCCAAGATTTAGCCATGCAAACTGCTGCTATAAACATGGGTGCACAGTTATCACTGAGGTATGTTGCCTTGGCACCTTGAGAACATATTCTTAAGTGAAATATAACACACAAGTGTAAATATCACATTGTCTTTCTGATGTGAGAAACTGAAAGTGAAAATGAGAACCAAAAAATAATAAATGTTGCAAAATAGGAAGAAATTATTCAAAATTATACAGAATGTGAGATGCTTTGTCCATTCTTAAAATGTTTTATGCAAACAAAAAAGTATAGCATTATTAGGAAATGAGCTGAGAGATAGATTAGCAAGTGAAAATATTTTTTAAGATAATGATACACAGTATATTTACCATGGTTATTCTCAATAATTTTTGTTATAAAAATTATTTTTTCATATAATAGCTTTTATATTTTCTTTATTAATATCTACTTGTATTACATTAAAATAAAAATTTTGAAGGGAAAAAAGAAATATAATTGAAATGACTTAGATCTATAAGTTAAGTTTATATAAAAAGTCAACACTAAATGTTGGTGTTACTTGAATCAGGAGAAAGCCATACCCAGTTGTGAAGGCTTAAGCGAGACATTTCACTTCTTAGTGTCCCAGTTTCTCCTTTTATAATCTAAATTCCAAAGTGTTTTCAGAAGCATATCTACCATACAAGGTGCTTGTTGAAAAAAGGCATTCTTTTTTTTTTTTTTTTCATACTGGGGATCGAACCCAGGTCCTTGTGCTTGCGAAGCAGGTGGCAGAACCACTGAGCTAAATCCCCAGCAAAAAAGGCATTCTCTAGACAAGGAAGTTTGAAAAATCTTTGCATATTATGATTTTCTTTAGTATACCCACCATTCACATTTGGTGTTAAAGGATCCCAAAACATCTTTAAGGACAACCTAGTTAACTTGGTAGATCTCGTCCGGTATGTTCCAAATTTGTTTGACCACGGAATCCTTTGTTCATTTCAATCCTATGAGGACTTTAGAAAATACTCTGGAAAGACTGGGCTCCAAGATCTTTAAGATCTCTAGAAGGAAGTTAGGCCAAGATGGAGAAATTGCTATCAAATACTGAAATGTGTTACATCCAGAGCTCATTCTGAAAGAAAATGATAGCTTGCAAGGAATAGGAGTTTATAGACATTTGTAGATGATGACCCATTTATCACAAGCATTGGGAGGACAGGCTGGCAACCTACAGGAAAATATTATTGTGCCATAGTGCTTTTGAACACGCTGTTAGACTTGGGTCTCCACATTAGGATGTAATTATTCTATCAGGAGTACATAATCTCTTTTGCACCATTGAAAGAGAAAGTACATGGAGGATACTTATTTAAGTTTTGGCTACTATCAAGTACATAGTACTGCATGAGAGAGTGATGTACAACTGGAAAATACTTCTCTTGGACTTTGAGGCCAGTCATGTTACATTAAGTTTGAGTTCATGCCTTTTAAAACAGTATCAGCTGCATTCTATAGATTGTCTCTGAAAACCTGGCTAGGCATTCAAGGTCAGCAGTTTCATACACTTGTGTATATTGTATATTTTCCCTCTAGACACTTTTTACTTTGAAAATGTTTTATATATACACATCTCCATTCCTTGGCTTTTCCATCTCTCCCTCACTTCCCTACTTCATTGAGCATGTTTAGAGAGCTACAACATCCTTCTAACATTGTAAAATGTTTTCCATTATAAAATGCTATTTATTGGACTTGAGGGAAGCCTTAGAGTAGCTTTCTTGCTCTCTGACCCATTTTAGTCCCTGTTCCTTTTGCTTCATCTCTCTCTGTGTGTGTGTGTGTGTGTGTGTGTGTGTGTGTACTTGTTCTTCACTCTGCCTTGTGCTGGAATGGGGTTGGGAAGGAAAGAAGGCCATAATCTTGTACAGACTGCAGCAATAGACTCCTTGGTCCTGTGGCTCCTGGTTAGGGTTGTCTAATGGAGAGGCACCCATTATAGAGTTTTAATAGGAGAAAGAGGATACCATCTCCACTGAGCTTTTTCCTCTGGATTTTGGGTTCTTTTTCCTTCTATTATCTCTTCAGGTTTAGACATGGTCTATTACTATCCCTGGAGTGCTACTACTTTCCTTAAACCCTGCCTACATTTTTATAAATACAGTACTATATATTGTAAATTATAAAGTTACCTAAAATTACCCTATTTGAGTGTGCCAACTGTTTCCTACAGAGATTTTGACTAATGTACCCACCTCCCTATAGTTGTCTCTGTCCTTTTTTATTGTCTGGCCAGTAGCACCATTCAGCAGAGGTGAGCTAAAGTTCACCTTAAAAAGCCCCTATGTTTTGCATGAATCTCTTCTTGAGATCTCCCAGCTCTTACAATCAGCCCCTCTTACCTGCACCCCAAAATGCCCTCTTATAAGCTGACTTAAAGATACTAAGACAAATGCTGCTCATGACCAAAGCTGATGTTTCATAATTGGGTACAGAGGGTGGCTAATGAACAGAGGTAGCCATTGGCAGCCTGTCTTTTGGCAGATAGTTGGCAGTTATCAAACTTTTATGGAGTATTTCCAGACACTGGTAAGCAGGTTGTAGAGTTGGGAGGTGGATACTATTCTTACCTTCACTGTACAGGTACAGTTAGAAACATAAAGAATAATTAGGTAGATTGTCCCATTGAGCCAAGATTTGAACCTAGACAGTCTAACTCCAGGATCCATGCTCTTAGCACACTTCCAACGTACATTTCACTGTGCTTTTAAACATTGAAATGACCAGTTATCACTAAAAATACCTTTTTTTCCTTTAAAATCTGAATTTCTAGAATCTCTTGAAAAATTGAAGACATTCCTGTTAAAAGCAGCCAGCCATAGGCCGTGGCAACAGTGGGGCAGCAGCTGCCCAGTTCAGGTGGGGAGCATCATCTGTACTTTCAAGGGGCTCTACCCAGATGTCCCTGACTTCTGGAGGCACCAAGTCTGTGCCTGGAGCATGAAAGTGTTTTGTGTGTGTAGTCTTCTGGAAACCAATCACATACCCTTTGTTGTTTGCCACATGAACTCTAGAGTCTGTGTTTTAAACTTACCTCAACACAAAGTATGTTGTACTAGATAAAAACTGATGGATTTGAAGAGAACAGCTTTTTTAATGAAAGTAACTTAGGCAAGTCACAAGGACATGGGAGGTGTCCTTGTTCTTGGATTGTGTTTAGCCCCATAAAGAAATCTGCTTCAAAAGCCAGCTGTAAAACCTCATAGCATTCCTGAAACCTCTCTGCTGTTGGCAGTATTGCTTCTGCCTCTTACTAAAAAGGAGACTGTTTGCTTCCCTCCAGTCCCGTGGTATGAAGGTTATGGGAGAGAGAACAGCCCCTGCTTGGGAGGGCTGTGGGAGAGGGCAGGACCTACTTTTAGGTGGAATAAGGATGCAAAGGGAAGTTTCAAGGAAGTTGAGACTACAGAAGCTTTTTCTGAGGTGAACGTGAGTCCTAGATGGCACAGAAATTTGGAAGTTGGAAGGGGGAAGTGAAGACAGAACAGAGATGTGCACTGTCAGACTGAAGACAAGAGTGGTGATGAATGACCAAGAGGCTAGGGTGACAGAAGTACAATGGGACACATGGGGATTAGGAGGTTCCCAAACAAACTGTGAGAGGAGCGTGAGTGATGAGGAAGAGGGTAGGGATTGGCAAGGGAAAGGTTCTGCCAGGAGCACCAGAGCTCTGGGCCTTTTTTCTTTCTCTTTTCCCCTGGAGTGTGGGATGGAGTACATAGCACACAGTAGTGAGTTTTCGAAGGCTTTTGCTACTGTTCTTACTGTGAAGTGTACAGAGTGCCCCGGTGATGAATGATGCCTTTTACATTTGTGTATGCACATTCAGTAGAATCTGGATATTTCTGTAATGCACAACTAGAAGGCTTGCTTCACTCAAGATTATATAAGCCTTATTTTTTAAATGTGATATTCTTTGAGTTTCTTTGACTGCAGATTTTATTGTTCCATCTTATTATAGCTTGGCCCTTCTTTATGGAACTGAAGGACTTCAAGAAATAGAAGTAATTAATAAAATGAGTCTTCTTCCTAAGCCAAGGGTTGGTTTATTTGTAATGGGGAGGCTGCCCCCGCTGCAGATGAGGGAACATGGAAAGCTTACTGTCTCTTCAGTTTCATGTACGAGGAGAGGGAGACCTTGCAAACTTCTCCTCATGCAAGACACTCACTGATTGCAGAACAGAGTTGGCCAAGACTTGAGGTTCTCAGTCCTTGTGGAGCAGGGTCAGATGCCTGACCTCCATTAGGCAAGCCAGGGACTTTCCCATCAGCAGAGACCAGTGGCAGTGGATAACCGATGTTCATTTCCTTTAGAAGGTCATGGAAAAGTACAGCAATTGCAGATCTCTTCAGCATCTATTGCCTCAGCCTCCTTGGACTTGGAGAGTAGAGTTGTGACTGGAGGGTAGAAATATTTATCTCTCCCAAGAGTTGTGAGCTCTTTGGGGGTGAAAGAGGGAGATACTTGACCCCTAAAAATATTCCCCAACCATGACAATTTTCCTGACTTTCTGTGCTTCTGATAGTGCACAGCCTGTCCTAGGGGCTTCAGGTAGGATGCCTGTGACAGCTCACTCAAGTGTTATGCCCTCTCACCACCCTGCTATCCTTTGGTCCATCTATCCCCAACCACACTTAGTGTATGATCAATACTTTCACATTTTAATTCAACCATTGACTATAAATTGTGTGACCTTGGGCGCATTACTTATCCTCTGTAACAATTCTTTCATGTTCAGAGGAATCATAATAGAATCAATCTTGTAAGTTTGTTGTAGGAATTAAATGAAATATATTCTGATATCAGCGACAGTGGATGAGTGTCTGGCCACCACCAGGTTATCTTTTTGCAAGATAATTACCTTCATGTTTCTCTGATCAGCAGACATTGGTCATTGAAGTCAGCCTAACTGGGTATCCACGTGGCACTTGTTTATACCTAGCTTCATATTCTCCAGTCTTCTGGTTCTCTTGTCGCTAAGATACCCACAGGGTTGGACAACTCAAGACAAGAGCTGTTCTGAACCAGGCCTCAGAGGTCTCCTTGACTGACCACATAGCATGTGTATATTGTTATTCAGTTTCTTTTTGTGGCCATGTAATGGACACCTAAATACTGCTTCTTTTTATAGATAGCTCTGACTAGCATATTTGCTGATTAAAAGGGAGGCTTCACTAAGCATTCATTTTGAAGAACATAGTAATACTTAAGAACCAGGGCTATTTCAGACATTTATCACAAACTCTTTATTTCCTGAAAGAAGGAGGCATGCATTTTGTTTACTTCCTCCTAATGAGAATTCCTCGGAGGTTTGAGAATTGACGTTGCACTCTTTCTCCTCCCTCACTTGTCAGCTGCTCCATCCAGAAGTATCTCACCAGTATTGTCATTAAAGTTGTGATTATACTTTGAAAATAATTATTTTCTATCATCTCTTAAGAATTATAGAACACTGCCTGTATTGATCAAGTCTATATCACAACTTTTCATATTTCAAATTCTATCACTGCATAGTTCCTCTCTCCTCCAGGAAATATTCATGGACCCCATCCCATTAAGTTAAGTACTTCCTCCTCCATACTAGTTCTATCCTTGGATATACCTTTATTGTTATCTCTATCACATTGCTTTAACATTTAATGACTATTTAATGCTGCTTACTATGTGTCCAACACAATGCTAGATCCTAAATACATAACTGTAAATAGACTCCAGAGTAGATCTGTCTTTGCATGATAATAAAAATGTTCTACATCTCTACTCTCCAGTGTGCTGGTCACTATCTGTATGTATATGAGGAACAAGTAATGTGGCTAGTTCAACTACAAAATGAATTTTTAATTTTAATTTATATTTACATAGCAGTAACTATCCATTACTAATGACTACTCTACTGAACAACACAGCTATAGAAAACATAAGTCTCAAAAGGACAGAGCTCTTTCCTACTGTCTTCCCAGAACTAGAAATAGTCCTGAAGGAAGGAGAGGGGAGGGAGAGTAGAGAGCAAGGTCTCTGCCCTTGTAGATTAAGATATAACAGGGATCTACTTCTTCATATATTTGTTTATAGCTCTTTAAATCCCAGAGGCAGAAATTGTCTTTTCTTTGTCAATACCTTTAGAAAATTTTCTGAAGTCATATCGAGGCTCACAGGAAGTATTCAAGAAATGTTGGGTTGAATCAAATGATGAATAAATGCAAAATTGGCAGTGGTGACGGTGTGGTTAACAGGAAGAAAACTTACACTGCTGGTCTCTGAGTCAGATCAGTAGCGCAGGTGTTGTTCAGTTGGGGCATTCCCTCAGGCTTTCAAAGTCCAACAGGCAAGCTGGCCTTGCTCTGCATGTTCTCACCTCTAGCCCCCTGCTTGACTTGTAAATCCAACCACTTGACCACTGAAACCCATTTTGGAGAGAAAAAGTGAGTCATAGTTCTTTTTTAAGAGATCCTCAAGCCTCTCCCCAGCTTTGCATTAAATATGACTTCCTCATGGGTGGCCTCTCTGGGCACTTCTCTCTGCTCTGATGCTCTCTCTCTCTCTCTCTCTTTTTTTTTCAGAATTGTTTTATTTTATTAGTACACATGTATAGGACACCCCCCCATTAAGTTTATTGGTAAATTTAAAGCAAACAACACAGTTACATTTATCATTGGGATCTTGTATCTTTACATGATGTATCTTGGTTCTCACTTTTTCCCCATTCCCCTACCCTCCCTTCACCCCCTTCACCCTTCCCTATTTACAAAGACTTTCTTTCCATTTTTTCACATTTCCTTTTATCACATTTTTTCTTTTCCTTTATTTCCTTTCCCCTCCTCTTCCCACTTCCCCTTGTGATACTCTCTTTATTGAACTGCACCGAACCCTATATATACTATTGCTTTTTCCAATACATACATACATATGATAAGGTTTAACATATAGATTAGGGGCATAAAGGGATTAAAATATTAATAAAATAGAGTAATTTTAACAATAAACTGTAGTGAAAGTATATGATCGTGGTCTCTCAAACTTACTGTACTGTATTCCCCCTTTTTGTGATTTTGTGAGGTGGACATGATGCTTCTGTGATGAGACGAAGTCGGTGAGAGACACAGACATTGCGTCATTGCATTGGTCTACAATGTAAAGGTTACCTGAACTCCAGCACTGTGATGTCCTGACAAGCAATCTGATAACTGAGATAGCTACTTAGTGCCGAATGGGCAAGTACTGTAAATGGCATTAATATGCTGGACAAAGGGATATTCATATCCCAGGCAGGATGGAACAAGATAATGTGAGATGCATCGTGCTATTCAGAATGGCATGCAATTTAAAACTTACAAATTGTTTATTTCTGGGAATTTTCCACTTAATATTTTTGGACCACAGTTGACCACAGGTAACTAAAACTGAAAAGAGTGAAATCAGTAATAGAATGGAGCTACTGTATATTTGCATGGAATTATGGCATTTGTTAAATATGTGGAGAAAACCTGAAGACCCTTTTTTACAATATTCTTATCTGATACACAGTAGGTTACTAGACAGCCTCAGTTTTTGGATTGATAATGTGGCTTAGGAATTATAATCAGTTTCCAGAGTAGGAAATAAAGAATAAATCTATGCAATTTGGGATTGAAAATTGTTTTCATGTTTCTCTTTTCCATAGCTCTTAGAACTTTAATGGCATTGTAAAATTTATTCATAGCACATAAATACTTATTAGATTCCCACTGTGAACTGACAGAATGCTAAACTCTGGAGTGTTTAAGATTAGATCACTGCTCTCTACCCACAGGGTCTCAAGAGTGAGAGCAAAAGGTCAACAAAGGGCTGTAGGATCCTCTTCCACCTCCTTCTCCCTTGACATCAGCATTAGACTCCTGAAGGAGTGGACCCGTGAGGAATCAGTGAGTACAGCTTTCCAGGTGGATAGGCTGCAGAGATATCAGAGAACATGGCACATTCGGGGCTACAGGTTCCCCAAGCACAAGGTTCTCAGGGTGTGTGTGAGGGGAAGTGATGGGAAGTGTGACTTAGGAGGTAGTCTGAGACTGGTTCCAAAAGGAGTTACATGTTAAATCTCGGACATTATTCTGGAGCCAGTGAGGCCCTGCTGCAGGCTTTGAACTAAAGGAATGACATGATTAGACACTCCAGGTCCAGTCAACGGTAGAACTCCCCCACTTCTCTCTCTCTCTTTTTTTTTTGCATTTCAATTTTTAGTGCTTTGAGACATGCAACTCAAAGGAGAGATGATGTCTCTTCAGAAGAAGGATGTAGACTTCTCTTTCCTTCTATGTGTAATTTTATTAAATCTTAAGAGATATAAAAGCATCTCTTAATACATAGAAAGTCAACAAGAATATGATTTTTATGAAAAGATATTCATAATTCAGCAAACAAATGTTGAGTGTTCACAATGTTAGTAAAATGTTCCGCAAAACTAGTTTCCCTTCCAGGAAGAATCCTTACTTCTCTCTGCTGGAAGAAATGTACCAGCCTTGCTCAGAGAATGCAGGCCACCAGAATAAAGAGCAGCAGGCTGCTCTGAAGATGGGCCACGACAGTGCATGCTGTGATGCTTGGTGAAATGTCCTGGGAACTTTGAGACTCAGGACTCAAATTAAGATTTCCTGGCTCATCCATACGCAATCTAGTGGAATTTCTCACCTGTCCTCCAGTGGAACAAATGCCCCCCAGAGCCACCCAGATAGTTTAACAGGTAGATGCACAGTCAGGGACTGCTTCTCATTGAAAGGCAGCACATGCTGCTCAACTCCTGACTGGGAATAAAATCTTGGAGCTCTCACAAAACTCAAATATATTCCATCACCTTGCTGCCTGTACACCTTCCAGCCATATAAGGCTCATGTGTGCTTTCCCATCCTGAGATCTCCTCGGTCTGGCTACCAAACAAAGCCTCCTGTGAAAGCTTGGCTTCATGGGTTCTGTCTCTTTCAAAATCCCATAGACACTCACAAAGCATCAGCTACATCCCAAGCACATGCTACAGGGGACACAGAGGTTTGTAGAATGCACACTCTCATGGGCACACACAGGTAAACAGTCTACTTGTGAGGTGATGATAAAGGAAGAAGGCCACCTAGTGTCCTAGGGGCTCAGAAACTGCCATCCCACATATTTCCCACAAGAATCCTGGAAAGGGCAGAAACAGCAATGAAAAATTCCTCTTTGACCTAGAACGATGCTGATCATGAGGCAGCAGACAGGCCTCTTTTCAGGTGATTTCAGCAAGTCATAACTTGCCCAAGAAGAACATTTTAGAAGCAGGCCTGAAGTGGCAAGTAAAATGGAGAAGAATATGAAATGGACATTCTTCTAGGCTTATATAGCAGTGAAGTAAATGAAGTGGACCTGTGTATATTTCTCATGACTTAGGTCAAATCATACTCTCTTTTCCTATACATGTGAGTGGTTTAGATGGCAAAACCATTCAACACTTCCATAATTACCTAAATTTAAGCTTATCAAACAATTTCTGCTTGAGTCTTTTGCAAAGGCAAAAGACGGAAAGAGAGGCTGAGGGGCTGCTTCCTCACGCTTGGCAGGAGGATGCAAGTGAAGCAGATAATCCAGCTGTTCTCAGCCAGAGCTATATGCAGTGAGGCTTGCTGTGCAGAGAAGTGGGGACCTTGTTGTTTTTTCTGCATATTCCCAATAATACATAGAAACCCAGTGGGGCTGGGGATTTAGCTCATTGGTGCTGCCACCTGCCTCACAAGCTCAAGGTCCCCAGTTTGATCCCCGACGCCAAAAAATAAAAACCCGTGCTCTCTGTTGGTTTGCACTCACTGCCCACTGTCAGCTATCCTAAGAGAAAGAACAACACTTGGTTTCAAATGTAGCCCCGGCACCTCTCAGGCCTTCTCCAGAGTGTCAAACTCAATGACTTGTGGGTGAGGTGGCTTCCGCTGCTTAGAGTGTTGTATGAGGACACAGTTGGTGTGAACTCTGGTTCAGCTGTGTCCAGCATTTCACACAGCTAAAGCTCCAGGGAGGGCTTCCTGGAAGATGTGACTCACAAACTAAGCCTGATGGAGAAGGAGGAGTTAGCAAAGTGAAGAAGATGACATTCTACATAGAGCAAATAACACTTTCAAAGCCCTCTGTTCTAAGAAGGTTCCGAACAGGCCACAGCTCCAGTGCCAAGTAGAGAGCAGTGAGAGGTAAAGTGGAGTGAGCATGAGGAGCAGATTAGACAGACTGGCCTTGCCCTGAGGCTGCCCTTCTTCTCTGTGACCAGAGAGGATGCTGTAATAGAGGAGTTAGCAGGGAACTTGAACCCTCCCACTTTAGAGCATCGATCCCTTCGCTATGAGGGATCAGAAAAAAGATTTTGTGTCGCTGTCAGACACAAAATCAGCTGTGTTGAATGTAAACAAATCTTCATCCTATTTGTTTTTTTCAAATTTTTCATCAGGTAGAAGCCAAAACAAATAATATTCCCATTTGTGAAGAGACGACCCATAGTTTCTTCAGACTGGTGTTATCTCTCCTTTTCCTTCCTTTCAGTCACCCTCGGGGCAAGAGGAATAGAATTATTCTGCAGTATGATTAGAGTTGTTAGATGGAATACAAATACATTAATTCATCCTGTATTAATTTTGGATTGTAGTAATCCATCCTGGTGTTAGGCTTAAGTCTCTGCTGTCCTAACTCAAAGCAGTGGGCAGTTTAAACATGACTGTAGCAAGCAGGCAGTTGGGACCCTAATTATATATGGTCCCAGACACTTCATTAAAACAGGTCCCCAAGGGTATTACACACCAACACATTCAAAGAGTCACTGTATATTATTCTTAAAAGAAATAGTCAATTCTTCAAAAATCAGCTTTGCATTAACTTTATTGCTAATTCACATGTCCCTCAAATTTCAAACCAAAATTGTGGGAAGTGCATATTTGCTTGAATTTACAGAAAATAGGTAGCTCTTTTTTTCCTCAAATAAAGGTTTATCCATATGATACTTTTCTCTCCACCTATAACTATGGGTCACAACACCAGAATGTACATAGAAGCCCCAGTTCCTTATCTATTATCTAACTAGTGAATGGATTATATCACACAGATACTTATAGGTCTTTTGTTGCTTAAGGCCTGTTTCCCACTTAGCTCTGGGCCCAAACCCTGTGGCCCTTTGGTACTTTATCATCCCTAAGACCCTTTGGAAAATGAATAGCCATCTCAGACAACCTTTCTCTGAACACTACACCAGCACTTGACAGCTTTACCCACTGCGGACCTCCTGTCCCCAAGTTCTACTCCCAAGCAAACCCACATAAACAGGGGGCACATCTTCTTGCACCTGGTCCTGGGAAGGATGAGAGAACCCACTGCCAAAAGCTTTTTGCCCTTTTATTCCTGAAACAAAATGTTCCAGTGGCCCCTACCCAGAGCCCACCTGTGTTTTTTTAGATTCCTTTTATCCCTCATCTGACTCCAGGAGGTCTCCTTTTTAGGGGATGAGTGGGAGGAGGGGACCCTAGAGGTCCCTTCAGAAGCTACGTATGGAGCCAACAATAAGAATTCCCCGTACACAGGTAGGGCCCAAGGAACAAGTTCTGAAGATTTCCAGCATGAATAGAGGGGGACCCTGGAGGAAGGTCAGGGTCCCTGAAGCCAAACAGTCAATACCTGTCCGGAGTCATACATGCCCCTGAAGGAAAATAAAAGGTAAACATTTGAAATTTGCCTGATGACAGTGCTATTCTGGAAATTATGTCTATAAATACAATCAAGTGCTCATTCTGGGTTTAGGAAAAAAAAAAGATTTGTGAGCAATGTTTCTAGAAGCACTGGAATCCAGCCTTATCTTCTTCTCTTTGGCGGATCCTCTGTCCTGGCTGCTGACCTAGTTTCTTCCTCACATGAGGTTTTCTGGATTGGGAGGAGCAATAGATGCAGACGTCCTAATTTGTTCTTGGCAAGAACCACAGCCTGCATTGCTGTGAGGATCAGGAGAATCATAAATAATTCGCAGAGTCCTGGTTTTCTGAGATGAGATGAGCCAAATTAGTTTTAATTTCATTTTGTTCTCCTTTTTCTCACCACAGCCTCTGTAAACCCCTAAAGCTGTTTTCCCTGAAGCCAGTATCGTCCTTTGTGTTCCTTAGGAGGGGGAGGGAGGGAAAGCCCTTTCCATGTGAACATGAAACACATTGAGTTGGTATGCAAAGATGCCGTGATGCAGAAACACGGACATCTTGAAAGCTGAAACATAAAACAGAGTTTCTACAGGGGAAAAATAACTTCAATGTGTTTCCAATATGCACCACACAGGAAACAGGGACGGGAGCTCCAGTGATGCTCAGCGGAGTCAGCTCCAGCTGGAGAGTCTTTATCATGACTCTGTTATCATCAAGCATCAGGTCTCCAAGACTTCTTGCTCCAGCCCTGGGAGACAATGGGCCTTGATGGCTAGAGAAGCTTGGAATGTCACCATGACCTGTGGGTCCCTCTGTCTCTTTCGGCTTTCAAATTTCAAATAATAAGTCTGGACTTAGGGTGTGAATGTGTGAGCAAATGCTTTCACCATCAAGGTGAACTTTTGTTTGGCCTTATTCTTTTTCAAGAAATTGACTAAAAAGACAATACCAAGATTTCAGTCATTTGTTGTAATGTCACTCTGGCTAGATCTGGCTTTGATGGGATGGGAACCCAGCTCAGACTCTTCCTTGCTATCGATAAGCAGGACCAATCTTCCTTTCTGCCATCACTGAAGCCTCGCGTGTGTTTCTCTAAAGCAGAAGGGACAGGCCTCCTCAGCCCTCATGCTCAGGAGACAACACTGCAGGGGATTGCCAACGGAAGAACACCAGGATCCACTCATCATAACCACCCTGCCTTCATGGCACAGACTTTTTTCTCTCTCTCTCCTTTCCCTCTGCTACCGTCTCTTCTTATAAAGTTTAATTTTTATGCTAATGATGATAAATATACTTTATGATATTAAATAGATGCAGATACTCCCATATTTAATTATTGTTATTGAGTGAGTTTCTTTGCACTATAAGCAAAGAGAGCAGGGACTGTGTGGATCTTACCTGCTTTACATCTTATAGCAGGCAAGACTTTGATGGTCAACAGTATGGTGGACAAGTAGAACAGGTTGGAGGAAGAACAAAAGTTCTGACGTCCCAAGTGCAGGCCCCACCACCACCTGAGATGCCAGGGTAGCACATGGATGCTTGAAGCCTTGGTCTATTCATCTCTGAAAAATGGTTTATGTGTCCAATGTGTCAGAGATCCCCAGATTCCTCACTGAGCACTGGGTGTCACAGCCCACTCTCTACCTTTGACAAAGGGGGATCCTGAGGTCAGGAAGTTCACCTGCCTGAGGCACTAGTAGAGCCAAAACTAAAGTCTGGCACAAATTCCCCTATTCTTTCCACGTCCTTTCTTATAATATCAGAGTGGTCACGGGCAGGATTACTTACTAGTGAAATTTTAGGACTCTGCAAAAAAAGTAAAAGAGGAAGGCAATGGGAAGAAGAAATAGAGACTCCTCCAAGTTTGGTCACAGTCCTTGCAAAATTGGTCCAGAATAATTGAGCTCATTCAGGTACCCCCTTGTGTAACCCACAGCCCTCAGAGTATCTTTTCATCTCTCCTCCAACCATTTGGGGGATATGGATGCCCTATGAGTAGAGTTCAGCATTGTCGGCTCCACCTGCTGTTGTCTAGAGTGGGAACAGCCTCAGGAGAATGGATGTGGGGGCCAGATGACTGTGTATGTATCTATTCCCTCAAGGTGGCAATGTATGCAATGCCTGCTGTTCATGACCCTTCACCTCCTGTGGTCTTTTTGATATCTGCGATTATTTCCCTTACTTCTATCTCCAGCTCTTTTTTACCAAGTACAAAGTAGTCTGTGAATAATTTCCACGTCAAAAGAAAAGTGCCCATCATTGAGAGTTACAATGAATTAAATTAATTTTATGTCCATTTTTATCATCTCAGTCTGGAAACTTGAGGTGGAAAGCCAGCAAAAGTGCCAACTTTTCCCTGGAGTCTGTCAAGTGACATTTTGTTTTCAGCAGACAGTCCATGTGTGCCAGCCTCTTGCCACTGTCTGCTTCTTCAGTCTTTACTCATTTTCAGGAGAGAAACAACACATGTAAAAAATTACATGGAGCCTGCAAACATATTCAAGACTAAAACATAGTGCTGCTTTAGATATAGGTCCTAGGAAGCTGCTGAAGGTATTTGAATGATTTATGTGCAGCACATAGATAAAATATCCAATTAAAGAAAAATACTTTTTAAAAAACATACACTTTTTAAGGCTGCCTGAGAAAATGTATCCACTCTACAGACATACACTCTTTAGGTCTATGCCCCACCAAGACTGAGCCCATCCTCAAACCCTATATAACTTCCCTGACCCTCCTGGCTCAGGAACCTTCCTTTCCCTAGTCTTCTCCATGGTAAGTGTTCTCTCCTTGAGCCCCAGTCCCTCCTTCTAGAGTGGAAAAAACAAAACAAAACAAAACAACTATGTGGACTTCGAAATCAGCAGATCTGGGGATGAATGTGCAGTCTACTTTCTAATGCCTTTAAAACTTTTGCAAATTATTTAGCTTCAGTTTCCTTATCTTTAAATGGAAGGAATAATAGTGCCAATCCCAGAAGTTTTGCTGAGGATGGAATGAGACAGTGCCTACAAAGTACTTCAGACAGGGCATGACTTAAATATTTAATGCCAGGTCATCATTAATATTAAACTCACTTATCCCCAAGCATACTAGGCACCAATCACTGAGTATCTGAGCCTCCCTGTCTGTGTCAGCTGTAAACAAGCTTTCCTGCAGCTAGAACTATTAAGCTCTAGTTTGCCCCCTAGGATGCTTTTTGTACCCCTTCCTAGACCCTTATACCCCTTTCCTATCCTACTCTCTGTCCTAATCAACAAGATCTCCTGATTCTGTACACCGTTCGCCTGTACCTATTCTCTTCCCCACCAGAATCTGGGTTCTGATGGAAGTGAAAATGAAACTAATGCCTAAGAGCTACACCCATGAGTACTTTCTTTCAGATTGCTATTTTTTTTCTAACAGTTCTTGAGGTGGTTTGTGACTCATACTCTTTATTTTTGTAATTCATTCTAAAACACCTTTGGCTACAGGGGTGACAGACATAGTACCTACTCCTCAATTTGTTTATGCTTTAGTAAGGGACAATAGCTTATCCAGTGATGGTGAATTTTAGAGCTTTAATTTATAACTTTATCATTTACCTGGTTCTTGCACTTGAGCAAGTTACTTAACCCATGTGTGCCTCATTTTCTGCATCTGAAAGGTAGAAATACATGCACTTGGCAGGCAGCCTCAGTTCTCTACTTTGCCTGAACTTTTCTTTTTTGCACAAAGTGTGCAAGCATATGAAATATCTTCAATTAGATAATTCACTAGCTAAAAAGAGACAATAAAATGCTTGCATATTAGAAGTGCACAGTAACTAGTTATTATTCAATATAGTAGTTAAACAAGATTTATTCAGCATTATTGAGTATGTGGGAATTGATATCATTCAGGGCCTAACATATTTTTCCAGCAGCTTTGCCTCATTAGGAACATGTTTACAGTCAACCCTAAATACAAGAAGACAGCTTTTTTATTATGTATAACCAGTTCATCCTTCAGGAGCGACTGAAGCATCTAAGATGTCTCTTTCATTTTTGACCCCTGCTTCAGCACTCCTTCTAAAAGGATAATAAATGATCATGTTAAAACTGCTGCTGCAGTTAACAACTACCCATGCAACGCCACAAGAGATGAGAGTGTTTGGCTAAATGATACATCAGCTCCAACCTGTTTATACATGCAGCAATAATGAGGAAAGGCTCAAGGCGACATGAAGGATGAGCAGGAGCAGAGAACGAAGGTGGGAAGAGATGCTAGAATGTGAAAAGTGAAAGAAAACTTACAGAGAGGCAAGCAGTGGGGTTGGAGATGTCTAAGCAGAGAGGGTGGGGAGAGGGCATCATGAGGGCAAAGAGAGTGCAGAAAGAGAGAAATGGTCACCCATAGAAAAGTCACAATTCTGAGAAAACAAACCTCGTTAAGCAGGCTGAGAAGAAAATATAATTTTAAAAAAATGAAAACAAATTAGGATAAATATGATTCAATACCAAAATTCAAAACATATAAATTTACATCTAAAGCTAGCAAAGAGTTTATGTGATAAAAATTACTGAGGTCCTCAAAATCACTTTTATAAGCATTCTATGGCATTGTCCCTTTTTCTTGGCATCTCTGAGGTTCCATTTTTCTCATGTAAAATAGGGATACTGCTGCTTTTCCCCCAGGATTATTATTACCATCACAGAGAAAATATATAAAGTACAAGTGCTCCTTCACTTAACAATGAGGCTATATCCTGATAAACATCATAAATTGAAAATATCACTAGGTTGAAAATTGTAAAATTAATTCAAGAAAAATAATCAAATGAAAAAGCATTTTAGAGTGGATTTATATAATAAAGTGGAAATACATTCTTTGTTGCCTCTAAGTCAGTGTACATTTTAAATGCAAGTACAGAAATGAAGTAAATTTGGCCACAGACTTCATTAAATTCTATTAAAAATGGAGATCTGGCATCCCTCAGAAGTATACTTTCAGTATATACCTGGAAATTAAATTAAATATTAGGGATAAGCTACACTATAAAAAACAGTGTTACATCTATTGAAGCCTGATTTTTTTAATGTTGAAAAGCCTGAGATCGGCAGCAGCCATTCTTCCCTGACCTGATCATATGAAGTAGGAACTCCACTCGTCATTGGCTAGCATAAGTCTCTATCTGTATGTAAGATGGAAATCATACATGGACTACTTTAGTCATGGCTGATGCTAAACAAAGGTTTAGGCAAGGGTTTGTCATCCATAAGGCAGATCTCTGTGACCCTTATCATTATCTCTCCTCTTCGTCAAGGCCTTCTAAAGAAGAAGGTCCTCATATAGGTCATCAAGGTATTACCCATTCGCTGAGCTTTCTTTTGTTGATTGAGTATAGAAATAATGAGTAGGCAAAGTGTATCTCTTCCGGTATTAACAGCCTTGAGCTTTGAATTATAGCAGCTACCAACTGATAGTGCTAGCATTCCCTTGTTGGCCCTTGAAGCTAGCAGCTACCAACAGACCTCAAGAATTGCTCTGGATACCAGAGATGGTGGCTCCCAGATCTTCTGCACTGTTCTCCTTTATTATCTGAATGCTAGCTGCCTTTAGTGTTACCAGCCCCAGCTATTAGCCACTTTCAATACCTGTGGCCTTTGGCACTTAGTTCTTAGCTCTTAGTGTACAAGCTCAGTATGCTCTACCTGAGGTAGAAATAATGAATAGATAAAGGTATGCCACCTGAGAGAGGCTTTATTAATACTTAGGCTGCAGCATATGGGGTAATAGTGCGGAGACACTCACTTGCCAAGGGTATGGGAAGTTGCTTATGTAGATTTATACCTATGCAGTGTCAGACTTTCTGTTTAGTCAGCTCCTGGCACACCTTATGGAGGAGGGTTGCAGAGAGACAAAGTCATCTGGGATGGCTCCCTAACTGAATCTTGCTTCAGCCAAAGCAAATGGCTCCTAGAGCATGCATGGCATGTCTGATATAGCCACAGCTGGCTGCAAGATGTCTGGGGCAGCCAGGGAAGAAAACAATAAAAAGTATCTTTTGAAACTGAAAACCTTCATGCTAAAATCAGGAACAAGACAAGGATGTCCACTATCACCACTCCTGTTCAATGTAGTACTGGAAACATTAGCCACAGCAATTAGACAAGAAAAAGAAATGAAAGGAATAAAGATAGGAAAGGAAAAAGTTAAACTGTCATTATTTGCTGATGATACTCTACATAGAAGACCCAAGAAACTCTGCCAAAAGACTTATAGACTTAACTGACAGATTCAATCAATTAAGTAGTAGCTGGATACAAAGTAACCACTCAAAAATCAATAGCCTTCTTCTACACACATAACAGATTCACTGAGAGAGAAATTAGGGAAATAATTCCTTTCACAGTAGCATCACAAAAAATGAAATATCTAGTAATCAATCCAATGAAGGAGACAAAAGACCTCTACTCTGAAAATTACAGCACCCTGAAAAAAGAGATCGAGGAAGATATAAGAAAATGGAAAGACTTCTCTTGTTCCTGGGTAGAAGAACCAACATAGTGAAAATGGCCATACTTCCAAAACTTCTATACAGATTCAATGCAATTCCAATTGAAATTCCAACAGTATATTTTACAGAACTAGGGAAAAGAACATAAGAAAATTCATTTGGAATCAGAAGAAACCTAGAATAGCAAAAGCCATTCTAGGCAACAGAGACATGACAGGAGGTATCACAATCCTCAACTTGAAACTATATTACAAAGTCACTGTGATGAAAACAGCATCATACTGGCAAAGAAATAGACCTGAAGATCAGTGGAATAGATTAGAAGATGCAGAAATGACTCTAGACATACTCAGCTAACTAATCTTTGACAAAGGAGCCAACCATCCTCACTGGAGGAACGATAGCCTCTTTAATATATGGTGTTGGAAAAACTGTATTTCAACTTGCCAAATATTAAAACTAGACACCTATCTTTCACAATGCACTAAACTAAAATCCAAGTGGATTAAAGGTCTAAATATCAAAACAGAAACACTAAACTTGCTGGAAAACTATTAGATAGAACTTTTGAAGACATTGCCATAGGAAAAGACTATGAACAAGTACTCAGTAGCATGGAACTTGCACAAAGAATAAACAACTGGGATCTCATCTTATTAAAAGCTTCTGCAGTGCAAGAGAAATCACCAACAGAGCTGAGAGACAAGCTAAATGTGGGAAAAAAATTTTGCCCGCTGTTCCTCAGAGAAAGGACTACTGTATAAAATATATAAAGAACTCAAAAAAATCATACCCACCAAATATAAAGACCAGATTAAAGAATGGTCATCAGACACTTCTTAGACAAAGAACAGATGAATATATGAAAAAATATATGTAAAAACAGCAGATGAATATATGAAAAAATGTTCGACATCACTGGTCATTTGAGAGATGCAGATGCAAACAGCACTGAGATTCCACCTCACCCCACAAAGAATGGCTGCTATCATGAAATCAACCAATAATAAATGCTGGCAGGGTTGTGGAGAGAAAGGATGCATTCTCCATTGTTGGTGGGAGTGCAGACTGGTGCAACCACTCTGGAAATCAGTATGGAGATACCTCAAAGAACTAGGACTAGAGGTCCCATTTGACCCAGCTATCACTCTGCTGGGTATCTTTCCAAAAGAATTAAAAGAATCATACCACAGTGATATATGCTCACTCATGTTTATAGCGTCACAGTCTGCAATAGCTAAAACTTGGAAACAGCCCAATTGCCCATCAGTTGGAGACTAGATAAAGAAGATGTGGTTTTGCTATAAAATGGAATACTACTTAGCCACAAAGAACAAGAAACTAGAGTCATTTATAGGAAAATGGATTCATATTGAGGCCAGACTCTTCAGTGGAAAAAATAGGACACACGTGTAAATACCAAATAGTTTGTCTGGTGTGAAAAACTAAAAGTATAAATAAGATTCAAGTTGTATAATTGATAATGTGAAATAGGAAGAAAGGGGCTATAGATGTATGGGAAGTGGGGAGGGTAATGGGAAGGAGAGAAGGGAAAAGAAAAAAATATGAGAAAAGGTAAAAATGGAAACAACATCTTCATAAATAAGGAAGAGTGGAGGGGCTGAAGGGAGGGTAAGGGTATGGGGACAAGTAAGAATCAAGATACGTCATGTAAAGGTAGAAGGTCCCAATGATGAATGTAACTGTGCTGTATACCTAAAATGTACCAATAAACTCAATGAAAAAAAAAAAGCATCATTTGAGGAGTTTGGGACCCATATATCTCACAGTTTTTCTAGAATCTCAGTGACATATAGGCTTTCTAAATTGTGGAACTAGTGCATTGAACAAATGTGGTTCATGAGGTCAAAGCATAAAGAAACGTCACTCTTTCTTTTACTTTACAGCATTCAATGGGCCTAGTTTTTTCTTAGCTGAGGATGAAGTTGGAGCAAGTCCACAGCTTTGTGGTCATACTTAGAAAATATGAAAAGTCTCAATTTAGCAATCTGTATGTCTGACCCCATTTGATAGTCGAAGCTTTTGTGTCTGACAGCTGCCTGCTGTAGTTAAAGAGAGAGGTATGGCTGGCTGTTTCCTCTTCCTCACGTAAGGGTTTTCCACTTACTTTTGTGTGTAGTTCAGAACAGTACAGTTTTTGACCCCTGAAAAGCTAGAGTTCAAAAAGACAGGAAAAGAAGAAAGGGCTGGGATATTCTTACTTGCCTGATACAGTAATGAACTAACATCATACTCTTCTGGTTTTGGCAGATGTTTCGATCTGTCTCTTTTTCTGTCTGTACCTGGGGAGGATCTTTTGAGGCACCACATTGCTTGTGATTCCTCCCCTGCAGTTCCCTTTAGGTGGAGGAACAGCGTTCCTGCTATACCAGTTGGTCAGTTCGATGAAGAGAAATTGCATTTTTTTTGTTGTTGTTGTTTTATCTTTGTGGATGGTAGGTAACTGTGTATGCTGTTGCCTCCTCATCTAGCAGTATAAAAAAGCACAAAAAATAATTCAAGTAAATGAAAAGATGCAGAAAGTTAATCTCAGCTGAAGTGCTACGGCTTGGAGTTAGTTTGTTGCAGAATTTATCAATTACTCTAATGTCAAGAGGCTGATCATAATGGCAGATTGCCAGTCTTCAATTTTACCCCTTCTTAGATGAGGTGGCTCACCTTTCTACAAACTGTGTTTATAGAGAAGTCTTATAGAAGCCCGTGCCCTGGAAGTTCAAAAAAATGGGGGAGGAAAAGGAAAGCAGGACCTAGAAAAGCATTGTCATGAAAAATCTGTGCAAAGAAATAGCCGGTAAAACACTAGAGTTGGCTGAACTATATTTTAAAAAATTTTTTTAAATTACCATAATGAAGGGGGAGAGGATTGTGACACAGTGGTCATTCATTTAAAAATCCTTTCTAACTAAGGTTAACTTGCAACTAAAAATTATAAAACATTATATATCATACTGTAAATACTTTTACAAAGTATTAGATTGAATCATACAAAATTCCCATTTTATAGATAAAAACGTTCAGGTGTTGACAATTCCATATAGTTTCAACTTTGTTTTCATTTCTCATCACAATTACTGAATTTTTCCTTGTAGTCAAGAAATTTAAATTTTTAAAATAAATTTTATTTTATCCCATGCCCCCCTCAAGTCCCCTCCCTTCCCTATGTACAAAAGCTTTGTTTCCATTTTTCTTCTATTTTCTTTTTTTCCTGTCCTTTCCTTCCTTTTTCCCTTTCTCCTCCCTTTTTCCCCTTCCCATTTGAACTCTTTCTTCCCGTTTCCAAGCATTCATTATACAAGAGAAATTTTAAATTTTAAATTAGGTATTTTTGCAGTTCCATGATTTTGTGACGTGATGAATTGCTGCTGTGCCCATGCACAATAGCTGCTGTGAGAATATTCATTCACTCACAGCACATGCACAGAGCCACGCTTGAACCCAAGACTTCATTATTAGCCATAGAGTTGCAGAATTAGACTCTTGCCATCCCACTTTCCCTGATAACCAAAGAAAGAAGTTTCAATCTTTACATGTGATCAGCCACTTTAAGAAAATGTTATGCTATTTTCCTTTCTCAATAGCCCAGTGAAGGAAGAGAAGGGGAAGATGAGGCAGTATCTCCTCCGAAGTGCAATAAAGATCAGCCAGGAAAGGGGGAAGAGATGGAGTTCGTCTTTAATTCCCAAATACCTTCCAAGTCCAAGGGAAGAAGACACAACAAGGTCAGCTTGGTTGTGCTTCTCTCCCTGGTGTCCAAAGGGACAAAAGCAAAAGCAGAATATATAGAGGAACTGCGCGCTGCTTCTGTCCCCTCAGTGTCTTAGGAAATATTGCTTTTTGATAATTTCTTTAGCACATGCAGACTGCACTCTCTTTCGTGTTTCTCTATCTGATTGGGAATTCCCAAGTGTGCTTAGAGCTTTGTTCTAGAATTGTAAAACATAGCTGGAATTACAAAGTGCCATCTGTTGTATATTTGGAGAAACTTTTTAAAATCTAACTTGGCCCTAACCTGCTGTTTTTGACCCCAGAACCCTAGTCAGATGCCTGAGTCTTCTAAAATCATAAACATTTGATGTTTATATTCCTCACTTAATTTTTAATGCAAAAAACTACATGTGGTATCTTGCAATCTTCCAGCAGTGATGGCGAACCTTCTAGAGTTTTCAGTGATAACAAACAACCTGCCGTGGCACGTGTGCCAGAGGTTCACCACCACTGTTCTAAAGAAAGTTTCCCAGACACCTTTGGGGGTGTTATTTCTTAACAGAATAAAATTGTCATGGTTTTATAATATTTTACGATATGGCACTAGACACCTCTCGAAAACACCCTCAAATTTATCAATACCTAAATCCCCAAAGTAATCAAGATGCTATTAGTATTTCATTATAAATGCATTTGGAGTCCATAGCAACTTGGAAGACTTATATTTTAGTGTTTAAGATGAAACATAAAGCTAATTAGTAAAATATGGAGCTAAGCACCATGCCAAATGAAATATTTATTGGAAATAGCAAAAATGATTTTGCTGTAGTTGCTAAAACTGTACTCTGAAGAATGCTGAATATGTTCATATGTTTTCACTAAACATACTGAATAGTCTTTCCAGCTCTCAAGAACTGAATTGTAGCACAGCAAAGATTACCCCTCCTGCCAAGGAGCAGCCACATAGTCGAACATTATTAAATAAATAGTTTATGATCAATACACTTAAAACCTCAAGAGAAAATGTAAAATTTAAATTGAGGCTTAGCTGTGTGGTTCCTAATTAAATGACTGAGTTATGTCTTTAAATACCTATGTCTTGCTCAAAATTCCCTGTAGCTTTTTTGTTTTTTAAGTTATAAAATGTATTACTGGCGACAGAACTCAACTTAATAGGTTTCAGAAGGTTTTGATAGTTCATTCACACTTTGGCGTATAAAAAGTGGAGGCAGTAAGCAAAATCGTTTTTCTCATCTGCTACATTATTGAGAAGAGTACAAAATCCAGCTGCAATTCATTAAAGCTGTTTTGGAAAGTTGAAGACAGCTCACAAAGAAAAGCGAACTCAAAATGAAATACTTGGAACCTGAGGTTAAACACTGCACATGGCACAGTGTGCCCTTCTCCCTTTATATCAGAGAGATAGATGATTTCAGGCCTCTGTTGACCTGAGGCTGTGTCACTGATGGTTGAGCAAGCAACGGCTTATACTTGTTCACAAATCCCAGTCTACAAACTATTTCCCATCCATTCCATCATTATAAAATAAGTTACTTTTACGTCTCATATACCCCCAAAGAACTCTGGTTTGAGAGAAATGTAAACTGTTGTAAATTCTTCTTCAAGTCCATTTTCTTTGGGAAGCATTTGATTCCAGCATCAATCATCTTATAACACCTTTTTGTTTCCCTGATAAAGAATTAAAGGGGGATTGGATCTTCGCTGCAGTGTTTGCTGAGCACCCCTTTACAGGGGTGGCCTTGTGAAACAGTACTGAGGTCACTATTTTATAGAGCAGAAGGAAAGTATACTTTTAAGAAACACCAACACTCAATTTTTCAACTTATGTCAATGATTTTTAATATTATATATGTCCCTTCCTTTGTTTCAGTGTGAATATATCACCATATGAGTATTCTACCATATACTGTTGGTGGGCAGGTAAATTAGTACAGCCACTAAGGACAACAGTATGGGGATTCCTTATGAAACTAAAACAGATATACCATGAGTCTATCTATCTGACTTCTGTATATATATCCAGAGGAAATGAAACCAGCATATAAAGAGATACCTGCATGCACAAGAATCTGGTACTGTTATTACTGTGGTACTATTCACAATATGGAATCAATCTAAATGCCCATAATGGATATATTGGTAAAGGAAATGTAGTATGTAAACATAATATAATAGTGTATTATTCAGCAGTTAAAAGAAATGCTATCCTATCATTGCAACAAAATGGACAGAACTTGGAAGATATTATGTTAAGTGAAGTAAGTCAGACACAGAAAAATGTCATGCATTCTCTGTCATATATTGATTTTTCATATAATTAGTGGAAATTAGGAAGTGTGGGAAGAGTAGTGGTAGGGCTGAATAATGGGTACCCAAACACAGATAGAAGGGATAAGTTCTAGTATTCAAAAGAACGGGGGGATTATAATCTACTTTAATGAGTAAATAGAAAGCAGAAGCTCAAAATCTCCAAATATAAAGTAGCAATAACGAGATGGAAACATAACATTACCCTAATTTGATTAGTACTCATTATATGAATGTATTGAAATATCATACTGTAATGCACAAATATGTACTATGTGTTAACCCATTTATGCTGAAGATAGCAATTTTTTAAATTCTTGCATGAAATTCATATCTATTACCTAGAAAAATTCAAAGAAAAAGAATTTGGAGAGAAAAATATTTATTTGTGCCATTGTTATGAATGTTCCAGAAATGAACACCAGGCATTGAAGGGTTAATACCAATTTTTTTAATGCTTAAGAAGAGGAAAATGTTATTTACCCTGATTTGACCATTACCCATTGAATACATATATAAAATTATCACACTCTATTCCATATATTTATAAATTGAAATAATTTTTAAAAGAAAATAACCAACCTTTCTAGAATTCAAGAAGTAAACTCAAATATAATACATGGTGTTTCTTTTAAAATGCCAGAAGAATGTGACATTCTGCATAATATATCTTTCCTCTGAGAATTCATTAATTAAAATGACAATTTTCAACATGTCTTAGGGTACATTTGATAATAAGGAAGAGAAACCCATTTAAAGCAACTCAGGTTGAAAGTAATATAATGCAAGGATATAAGGATTCTCCTGTAACCTAATTGCTCAAGTATAGCATGTCTTCACAGATCAAAGTTTCAGTAAGTCTGTATGTGCCCCCCGCCCAAAAAAAAGAAAAGGGAGGGGGGGAAGGGGAAAACTGGGGGAAAGGAAATGAAAAGAGCAAAGCAAAAAGTAAGACTTTATCTTAGGAAAAGAGATATCCACCAAAACAGCCTAAGTTCTCCAGGACAGAATAGATCCAGTGGAGCATTAGTCTTAATGAGGGTCCATTTGTTGGCAGGCAAGAATACTAGATGTACTCCTAAAGCAAATATAAATGTTCCTTTTTCCATGTACTAGATAATGAAACCAAACTAGAAAAGACAATTTGTGACTCTAGTTTCTCTTGATTTTTTTTCCAGTAGAGGTCGCCATTTTCCTGATCTAGATGAGTTTTAATTCTGTTCACATTCTAGTTCATTCTGACTTCTTTTGAGAAAATTGTTTTTCAGTATATCACACCAAGTACTTCCAATGCTCATTTAATATTGTGAACATCCTCTATTTCCCAGGGATGGAAAATTCTCTGAGAAGCCCATTTTGAGTCTCCATTCAATTTGAGTATTTTGTTGAATCTCCCTTCTCTAAGAATTATTTAATTTGCTCCCAAGGTGGCTTATGCACATAATGGTATTGTTTTTCAGAGTGTAGATCATGAGTAGTGAGTTAATGAAATTAGTTTCATGTGATATAACAAGAATTCCTTTTTAATGGAAACAATATATAATAGCACAAAAAATAGTCTTGGAACTGTTAGGGTTTGCAAATTAGAATAGGCAAATTATTAAAATGGAACTTAATATAGACCCTCTATGGCAACTTTATTCTGTAGATAAAGAAAATTAACAACTTTCTAAAAAATAGTTGTTGAAGCAGTTTAATTGTATCTTGACATTTGAGATAAGTCTCCACTAAGCTAAAGAAAATACAGTCTTTCAACACTCGTGCACCCACACATATTCACACACAACTACAGCTTTAAAATTATTTCGGTTACTTTACAATGTGGCATTTCCCCTTTTAAAACATTTAACACAGAGTCATAAATATGAATTATTATAAATCTTTGTCATACTGATTTTAGTTGTATCTATCCTTAAAACCAATCTGTAGGTACTGAAAATGACAAATGTGTATTGAACATTTGAATTTTGTTTGCACAGTTTCAGTGTCCCTATGTGGACAGGCAAAGAGATACCATGCCATTCTCTTTCTTTATTCATGAACTTTTGTAGACTGTTGCCTGGCAAGCATTTAGGTCTTACAATAAAACAATACCTTCTTAAATTGTACCATATCACTGTTAAAGACCATAACAACAGAGCCAGGGATGAAGTACCTCATGTTTGAACTTAATAAAAATATCTTCTCTGAGAGAGTAGAAATAATGATCATAAATAGTGACCAATGGAAATTTTGGACAATAGATTTTCTAAAATATTCATTGTCCCATGTGAATCATTATTTTCACTATCTGTCACACACGTCTCCCTAAAATAAGTTTGGATGAAGTAAAGATAGAGAAAATAAAGGTTAGTACTTTCCCCCCAGTGCACTGTTATGCATGCAAACTTAGCTAGCTACTGCATCATTTTGAACAGCAGAGAGCAGTAGAGGTGTGTGTGAGCACATCTCCCACCAAAAATCAAGATGCTCTGGGGGCAAAAAAGATGAGGATCCATTTCTGATGACCGTATAACACTTTTGAATTGTGTGGTGTGTATCCATTTTAAAAGAGTGGTTAACATCAAATAAACTATCAAATAGGAGTTCTAGTACTAATGTTGGTAAGTTATTTATTATCAGTTGAAAGTGTTTACTTTGGAAGTGTAGAAAAATTCAGCAACAAATTCTGTACATCTTCAGTAATAGCTATGATATAAAGCAGGCTTCTGACCAGCAATGTAGAAGACTCATAAAAATCAGTCTCATTTTAGTGAACACTAATTTATAGTGAATATTCAAGGCATTTGCATCCATTTACCAGTAAGTGGGTCTGCTGCTTACAGTATAGTCAAACTGGCTTTTGTACAAAGTATATCAGCATTCTCATCTGTTCTCCTTGGCCTTAGTAACTCTATATAATGAGGGGCAGTGGTGATAATGCCACCAGTTTACTCGGTGCCAGAACTTGTGTGATGCACATCTATTGCACTATTTCCCTTTTTAGTGTCATGTTACCACAAGTCCAACGCCAGCGCACTGGTTCTTGTATTTTCCCGTCTTATAAACAGTACCATCACTTCTCTGCCCAAGCTAGAATTGTAGGTCAGCTCTGATCCTTTCCTCTTCCTTGCCTCTCACAGATTCTCTAGATTCCAATTCTAAAGTAGATCTCAAATCCATCCCTTCTTTTCAATTCCATTGTTACACTTTCACCTGGCCCTCACAGTCTCTTACCTATACCACCGCAAGAGTCTCCGGTCAGTCATTCTCCTCCCAGTAGCAGTGTATATTTGTATTTGAAAATATAGGTCAGATCCTATGTGAAACTGTTTCCTATTAATCTTAGAGCACAACCCAAAGTCCTGGTGTCAATCATTAATTCTTGATCACCTCTCTTGACATCCCACACCCACTCCACATTCTGTTTCACTCAGTACTTTCTTGTGTGCTGTTGCCTCTGCCTGAGGCTGTGTGATTTGGAAAAGTCACCTAATCTTCTGAGCCTTGGTGTTTGCCTCTTAAAATAAGTAGCTTGTTTTTATTTTTATTTTAGTTTTTTCCAGCAGTGACCTTCCTGTTTCTTTTGAAAAGACAGCAAATCTCTGAATTTGTCTTTTAATAAACCTCTACTGTGCACTAATCCTGAAATGATGAGAGGTTAGCCACAAGCCTATTGGAAAATATTTTCCAAGTATTGTGTAGGAGTATGTGACACTTTGAAACTGATATGTATATGTTAACCAACAATGTTTTCAATTAACAGAGGGATGCTTATACCAGGTGAGAAGTCTTAGAGTCCATAGTATCATAGGGTGGGAGACTTCGTCTTTCATAGAAGGTAAATTTACCACTGTCAGATGAGTTTCTATCTAAATGCACCGATTATATGTGCGTTTGGATCTAAACCGGAATTCTAACCTTTGTTCATTTACAGTGCATTTTCAAGATTTTACTGTTCTCATCAGCAGGAAGGGCAGTGTTGTCGAATTTCCAATCTTAGACTATCAGGCATGCAAACCAGAATTCTTCCATTCCCCATGACAAAAAGCTAGATTCTCTTAAACCAGTATATCAAAGAAAATGAAGGTGAATTTTTGAAATATGTTTATTTATAAACTAAGCCAACATCACACCAGTTTGATCCACTTTGTGCATACTTCTCTGAGTATCTACCAGAGGCCATGCTATTTAATAAGTAGATTCTGGGCCCAGCTCTCAAAGGGCTCACAGTCTAGCAAGAAGATCTATATGCAAAAAAAAAAAACAAAACTCATGCTCAAAACTCGGTGAAGTAATAAAGGAAAATTCTGTAAGCTCTGAGATAATAAAGTGCTTCTGTTAGCATGGGGGGTGGTCGGGCAAAGCATAATGGGTGAATGGTATTTACCTGCTAGGTCATGAAGAGGAGTCAGGTACAGAGAGACAGCAAACACATCAGCAGTGTCCTTGGAAACAGCTGGAGTTGGAAGCATAAGCCAGAGACGAGCTGGAAAGAGAGACAGGCACCACATTATGAAAGGCCTGGTATGTTCTGTATGTTCTTCACAAATTCTGAGCTGTATCTTGAAAAACAAACAATACCAATATTAGCTAGTTTTATTGACACCTCACTAAATCCACTGCACATGACATTATTCGTGTAATCCTCATACAGCTGAAATTCCAGCCCTAGGGCTCCCTCTTGAGCTTTGTTCTGACCACTGTACTATTCTGCCTCCAAGAGAAAGGGTAATAGAAATTGTGTGACCGCTGGGTGTGATGGTTCATACCCATAATCTCAGCACTCAAAAGGCTGAGGCAGAAGGATCACCGTGAATTCCAGGCCTCTGTAGGTGTGGGGTGTGGGAACATGGGATGTGGGATTAACTCAGACTATTAAGTGCTTCTGAATGTGTGCGCCCGACTTCTTTTCCAGAGAGAAAACAAATATGATTTTAGGTTAGCAATTTTCTTTCTATTAAGAATATATTGGAGTCAGGGATTTAGCTCAGTGGTTCGGTGGCCTGCCTTGCAAGCGCAAGGACCTGAGTTCAATCCCCAGTGCCAAAAAGAGAAAAAAAAACCCCGAATATATCCCTTCCTGTTATGAGACTGAATAATTGGAATTGACTGTGTTCCCAAAAACAACATACCCCAGTGAAGTGCATGCCAGGACAAATTTCAAAATCTTGTTTTGGATTTTTGGGGTTTTTTTTTTTTCATTAAGTTAACATTCATCATTGGGATCTTGTAACTTCACATGATGTATCTTGGTTCTTATTTTTTCCCCATTCCCCTGTATTCCCTTCACCCCCTTCACTTTTCCCTATTTACAAAGACTTTGTTTCCATTTTTTTTCCTTTTTTAACTGTAGCAGTCATCTGTCTGATAAGACTGATCTTGTTATTTCTGAATGTGTGGTTTCCAACATGTAAGGCACCTTTTGAAATAAAATGAGGTATGTGCAAGTGAAATCTTGTATCAAGTATGGGAAAGTTCTACATTGTACTAATGTATTGAAATACTTCACCATAGGACATGTTAGCATGAAGTTTTAATGACACAGAGGGGAAAGTTTTGTGAATGAGTCCTTTGTAAAGACAACCTCAGATTATCCTGAAGATAGGAGAAACAAAAAGGAGTGTGGCTGTGTCATCATCTAAGCCCCTGCAAGCCTAGGGACCCAGGGCATTGTGCACACCTGTCCATTTGAAACAAGGTCCTTCCCCCAGAAACAGGCAGTAGAGCAGTGCAAGATGATTTCTTTAGCTCATCACAACCCAGAATACATTTTCTATTTTATCTTACTTTTATTTTATTTTATTTTTTTTCTTGGTACCGGGGATCAAACTCAGGTCCTTGCACTTGCAAGGCAGACGGCGGATTACTTTTAATTACTCTAAAGCAAAAGAGTTTAGTAGTTTATAGTGGCTGGAACATATATTTCTTGGGAATCTAATTGTTGTCCATGCTTAACCCTGAGTGTGATTTTTTAAATCAAATATGCCACATTTTTAGTGTTGTTTTGCTCTTGGCGCCAGAACCTGAGAGCTGTGGATGGCTTGGTCGTATTCCAGGACCTGTTCTGTATGCACATGTTACCCAAAATTCTTGTCCCAACCATTTTTGTCCACTGCTGCTCCTTCCTTTTGTTTGCTTGTTTGAAAACAAAATATGCCCTTTTATTTTTCCAAAACAACTCATCACGATGAGCATCCAAGGAAAAGATGCTAAAACCAAACTTTAAAGAAATAAACCATGTATACAATTTGATACCTTTAAAATAACCATAATTGCTATCATTCATTGAGTACATGCCAAGTGTTGTGCTGTGTCCTTTATATACATTCTTGCTTTTGATTTTCCTAACTGCTTTGAAAGATAGGTCATTTCCATTTTCCACCTAGAGAGGCTAGACTCAGAGATACATAATCCAGCCCTTTCTCTGAGGCCCTAATGAGTGTTTGTTACCAGTTCCATGAGGGTCATGAGAGGGTGAGACTCCATGGAGACCAGCGGCCAGGGCTGCAGTGGGGTTATGGCTGGGCCTATCGGGACATTTGCTGGCTCCAGGGGCACTTGCAGTATAACTTCAGCCTTGACTCTGCTCCTTCTGGAACCTGCTTCCATGTTGAGCCTATTTGCATCAAAACTCCTGATTCTGTTTCTCACTCAGGTATGATGGTCATTTGGTTTCTCCTGCTGCCCTCTGCATGGTATTTCTTCCCATCCTTCCCTTGTTCTCTCCACATGAAACCGTTGAGGACTTCCTACATGTCAGTGGCTGCTCTAAGGACTGGAAATATAGCAGTGAAGGAAACAGTCTGTTTTGTATCACTCTGTTCCATAGATGTATTGGGCAAAGATAGAAAATAAATAGGTAAAGCAAGTACCCTAAATCTTACTCTGAAATCAAGTTCCTTTTAATCTGTTACATGACTCCAGGCTTCTGACCAGCCATGCCCCAAAAACCCTTACCTAAGTTTTTCCCATCCTCCATATGCCGCATGCTTATATATGTATCCTGTGCAGGGGATAAGAGCTCATAGAAGGCCCTACTGCTGTGTTTCTTCCTTATATGCCAGAGTAATGAGCAACGTTTTGTAAGTCCTATTAGCTCCTCTATGGCTGCTGTCCTCTTTATTATGTATATTTATCTTCCCAATAACTACAGCACCAAAGAAACTAGCCAGTCATCTGGTCTTCATTCTTGGACAGAGTCTGCCTCAGATTCTTCTACCTTTACCTGAATGGAGTAATCTAGAAGGAAACCTGAGGGCCTTCTGGCCTGGAGTTTGGCCTTTTGAGCTTGGTTGATCCCAGAGTGCCTTCTGCTGCTACAGCCATTCTCTGATTCTGTAGTACTGTGTTGGCTCTGGCTATAAAATCTTTACTTCCCCACCCTCGGGGAAGGGAAAGGATAGGTCTGCTGGTCCCACTCTCTCAACCTAAGGGTGGCCCTGTAATATTGTTTGGAAGGATACCCTAAGCTCTTAGCAAATGTTCAGTTTTCATAAATGATACCATTATAGCACATAATTTCTCCCATAGATTGTGGCCAATTCAGAACCTTAATGTACTATGAATATTGTATAACAATAGTTGAATTTTTTCCAATAATTATCAGCTACCTGCAGCACTTTAAGATTCCTCTACTCCCAGTGGTAGTACAGGCATTTACCTTTCCTGTGGAGGCAGTTCTATTCAAAGTAAACCTTGCTCCCTCAAAGGAGTTACAGATTTGGGCAAGAACGATAACAGCAACAGCACTGTCCTACCGCAGCGCTTATGTGTATGAACTCTCCATGCTGAGACCTTTACATATAGGACTCTTAATCCTCCAGCAACCATAGAAGGTAGATGTTTTATTGCCCTCATATTTTAACTGAGAAAACTAAAGCACAAAGAGGTAAAACAACTTGTCCAAAGTTACCCACCAAGCAAAGGTGAAGTGAAGATTCGAATCAAAGCTTCCTGGCTCTAGAGTCAATGTTAAAATTTCAACTCTATAATTTCTTTCAGTAAGAGTGAATAGTAAGGCTGTGATGAGCTGTAGATGTTAGGCAGTTGGCTGGACCCACTCACCGGTGAGCAGAGCACCTAATAGGATCTTAGAAACTACCAGTTTTCTTTTGTAATTCTGAGCTTCTCATCCTTTATACACATTTTTATAAGTAGAAACAATGTACCCATATTAAAGGAAAGTTCCCAGTTTGGAAATTCTAATGATGATTTTCTTTTTGCACATTTTCTCCCAGTATAGGTGTACGACTACTCATGCTTACCGAAATCATTTTGCAGCTTGTTTTAGTCACCAGAGACTAGGTTTTGGTCCAGTAACACAACCCTCAAACCCCAGGGGCTTAATACAGCTCAGATTCACATCTCCTTTGGGTCGGTAGAGGGCTCTGCTCAGCATACTCCCTCCTGGACTTGAGGTCAGAGCCCATCATAACCCATGCTCCCACAATCACTGCAGCAGGGAGAAAAGAGACAGCAAACTACAGAGAGGCTGTTAAAAGTCTTCCTGGAAAAAAACACCTATTATTACCTCAGCTCACTTTGCACCAGCCAAAGCCCCACCGCCAAGCCAACTTCAGTGGGAATGGAGTTGTATGTCTCATATGTGCCTAGAAGGAAGACAGATGGAATATTTGAGAATGACTTTTATGATTCCGTAAGTCTGATATATTCTATCATGAAATATGATTTACTAAACTATTTTCCTACTCTGCTATTTAGGCCAGAAATACTGAGTTTCTGTGTGATTTTAGAACATACATTTAAATATGTCTTATGGCATCATTCATCCCAAAATAACATTTAGCTACCCACATATGAGAACTCTCATACTGTCTCCCTCTGTCACTCTCTCCCTTCCCCTTCCGCACGCAGTCTTCAACCAGTCCCCACGCTAGCAGCTTCCTCTTCACCCAGTCCACTTCTGTCCTGTAGTGATGGGAGCATAAATTAGAGATCTTGTCACACCCATTTTCCTGTGGCTAGGTTCCGGACCACCTTTGTGCAGTCTTCTTCTTTTGCAGTAAAGAATTTATAATAGTATCTATCTCCCATGTCAGCCAGCTGCAACTGTGTACACACTGAACACAGGCATAGAAATCTGATCACCTGTTTGCCCTGTGGCCACAGATGGGAAGATCAGACACTAACAAAACTCAGCTCCGTAATGAGGCCAAATGTGCCTGCATGTTCTGATTTGCTCCCCTTTAAACACTGTCATCCTAAGCACCTCATCTCTTCCCTGCTTCAGCCTCTGACTATATTCCTTTTACTAAAAATGCCCTTTGTGCCCAGCATTTAGAATGTCAGGCAGCAGCCCTCTTTGCACAGCTCAGTGATCACACCTGTATCCCTAGTTCAGCCATAGAGCCTGGCACACAGTACTCCATGTCCAACTGAGACAGAGATGCCTTCAGAAATGAAATGAGGTTAGTGACAGCTGTGCTATCTCTACAACAGTATTGGTATCTCCCAACTATAAAATGTGGTCTGTCGATCCAGATCAAAGGACCACTGTGGCTTTTAGACTGAATTATTGAATGTTTCCAACCTTCTGGATTATAAAGTAAAATGTTACATAAGCTAGTACCTTGCTCTCAAGGATCTTGTGAAGGTTAAACAAGATAATCTTTGTCATGTTTCTTGACAGGCCACCTGGTCTGTGGTTGAATGATTACATTTAACTAAGAAATAAACGACTGAGAGGACTCTAGCTAAAGTTATTTTGGAAATGGAAAAGAATTCAACACTGATAGGAGGGAAATAGGGAAGGGGCAGAATCATGTAGAGCAAGGTGAGAGGCAGAGGCTGCAGAACCCAGGTGATGCACAGGGTAGAGAACAGAAGCCTGCAAGTGCAGCACAACTCGGGAAAGCACTGGCACCTCCAGGCCCAGACAAATGTACAGGGCAACAGAGAGAGAGAAAGAGAGAGAGAGAGAAAGAGAGAGAGAGAGGGAGAGAGAGAGTGTCCAAGAAGAATCAGCTGCAGCTGCAGTTTGATGGAGAAATGTGTTTATTTGTGGACATATTAGGAGTACAGAGAACTGAACCACTTCCCCTGTGGAAGGAAAGCCAGGATCAACAGGCATTAATAGATATCACAGGATGTTTGGGGCTGACTAAGTTGTAGTTCTGGGACTGCTCTGTGTTAACTCTTCCTTTCACAAGTTACTTAACTTGCCTATGCTTCTCTTTCTAAGCCGTAAAAAAATAACATAAGCTACTACCAACCTTTCGAAGATATTGGGAAGATTAAATAAGATAATTTATGTAAAGTTGCTTAGAGCAAGGCTGCCATTAGTTAATATTTTAACAATGTAGGCTGGGAGGGATTCTCGGGTCTCAGATGCTAAATAAGATTGAGGGCAAGGTCCAAAAGTAGAGACAAGCTGGCTGTCCAGGTAGAAGCAGCCTGTCTCCAGAGGGGAGGATCAGAAGGGAGATCTAGAATGTATAGCGACGTGCCTGTTGGGAATTGGTTGAAGGTGAAGCACGTGGACAACATGGGTGAATCTTGAACATCTATGCCAGTTATAAAAGGACAAGATACTGTATGACTGCACTTATGTAAGGCACCTGGAGTATTCAAACTCATAGAGACAGAAATTAGAATAGTGGTGGCCAGGAGCCTGGGTGGGAAGATTAGGGAATTATTCTTTAATGGGTACAGTTTTAGTTTGGCAAGATGAAAATAGTTCTGGAGAAAGATAGTAGTAATGGTTGCACAGCATTAGGAATGTTCTTAATGCATTGAATGAGACTGTTATACAAAATGAAGTTTATTTAAGAAAATAAATATGCAGAAGATGGACAAAATTAGAGCTGCTTTAGCTAGAGTAAAGGATACTGGCAATTGCTAGAGAGATCATTATAACCCTGAAAACAGAGATTATAAATGTGATTTGTACAGCAGTGTGGGAAGGAGGAAAGGAACTTAAGGATTTGGAAGATTGGACACAGTGCCAGGTGAACAGATGACCATTGACCCTGGCTGGAAAAGATCCAGGTCATCAAGTGGCCCTGTGCTCACACTGATCCCACTTAGCACCTGTATAGGAGGAAGTCATAAAAACACTCAGTCAAGACTGTTTAAAATTCAAAATAAGGAAAATTCCTCAATCTTGGGCATTTCCTTGGATATTTCCTTAAAGCAAAACAAAACACTGACAATTAGGAATAGAGTGAATTGTACAAAACAGTGCATGAGACATAGGCCCCAGAGTCTAGGTGCTCTGGGGTATCCAATGAAGATTTGAGGACCCGCATATTTCAGGGTTGAACTATCAAGTGTTGATGCTATAATTCAATCAGATGCCATTGTATAGGATTCTTCCATTTTAAATTTTCATCTCTAAAAATCCCTAGAAAGTCTTTATGAATCATATTCAAGTCCAGTATATCTTTAACATTCATGAAGTTCTGTATTTGGCTTGTTTATCTGTGTTGCTTTGCTTCTCATAAGAGTGTAACATTCTTACAACAGAATAGCATGTGAAGAAACTCAGACCAAATTGTACAAGTAATAAATAATAGAGGAAGGAATCAAGCCATTTTTTCTGCCGTAATCATAGAAAAATGAATTGTGAATTTCTTAGGCTTTTTTTTAATAATAACTATCAAACCAGATAAAATCAAGTCAAAAGAAGTTTTGACCACATATATGGTTGTGAGCTTTTGCCTACAGGCCTGAGTCAGAGATGTGGAAAAGCAGAGGTGATCATAGAACAGTTTCAGCATGTGCCCTGTTCCATTCCTGCTGGGAGCAGAAACATCAGCAGCATTGGCAGCATTTTGTATAGCTTCATAGTGTTGTAGAAATTGGGCATCCACAGATTTGAACTAACTGACATAGAAAGAGGACAAGGATACTGTGGAGGATTCAGAAACACATACATGATGTGGGCACAATAAACATTGCCTGCATCGCGGGAGCAAAATTAAAGAAGAATGCGCTCAGCTGCTGGAGAAAAGTAGGTGTTGGGGTGGGGCTGCTAAAGGGCCATGTGACCAGTGCAGGCAATCAGTGAGTAGTATCTACACCCGAAAGTTAAGAAATCTAAGAAGTTCGGTAATATGCTAGCAAAGAGGTCAGTATTAAACCCTTCATATTCTTCATCTTCCATAATCTGCTTAATTTATTAGGGTGTTTTTAATATAGCTCCCAAAAAAGAAACGATGTACACCGAGATGCAGAAGTGACATGGGAAAATTAGCATGAAAACTTCTGATATTCTCCGCCTCAGCCTCCACCACCTATGATAATGGTTACAGCACGTAATATGCTTTTTGAATGAACAGTTGTATTCTGGAGTAAATGGCAGGAATGCTTGTGTGTGTGTTTATGTGTGTCTGTGTGTCCTTTAGCAGTTGGTTATTATATCTTTGTTTTTTGCATATTTATCATCAGACATTCTGCCTTTGAGATAAATCATGTCATTAATGTCATCTTTGTAACTTTTTAGCTTCTGTGAGGCCTTTTCCATTGTGGGATAGGATCTGAACAGATACCATACAATTTTCTTAATTACAGACTAAGTTAATATGATATTATTTTACTTCAAATACTTATCTTAGACCATCTTCTGGCACATTCTCAGAAGTACTCAAACAAAGGCTGGACAACTGACTACCCTGGATAGGAGTGTTAGATTAAAGGATTCAAACATATCTTCTGACTCCTGAGTCTATTTGTCTACAGTCTAATTCCCATGGCAATTTTGAGGTGATTTGTAATAGCCAAGTCTTCACATTAGAACCATTTATTGAGTAAAACAGAAACGCAAGCCACTCAGCCTGCCACTCTTATAAAGATATACCTGGAAATGTGGATAGAGATAACTAGACTTCTATAGTAGTCACTCAAAAAGACAATGATTTCTAGAAAATGTGAGGCCCTTCATAATGTAATAAAATGTTTCCTTTTCCTAATTTGGAAAATTTGGACATGTTGATAAAAGTAATTAGCAAGCACTGCTGACTAATGACTTAACACTGGACCAAATCCACCCTGGTCTTATATACATCTGCATCTTCTGCTAAGCTCCTGTGCCTTCACCCAGTTCGTAATTTAAACAACTCTCAGGCAGAAAAATGCCTGACCTAATTTTTAATCTTTACATGATGCAAAGATAAAAAATAATTTTTTGGCACTAATTAATTTAAAAGTCTTGGAACTGAACAGCTTGGAGTTTTTCCATTTCTAAAATTGGTGCCCCAGAACTTTGCTAAGTGGCCTGCTCTAGGGAAAGATGTGCTGGTTTTAATTAATCCATCATTGAGCTTTTCAATGGGAATAATTCAACAAAATATGTATATTATTCTTTCAATCACAGAAACTTGTAATGCAGGAAGGACAAATACATGACTTGTCCTTCATACCCAGGTCTAATTTGTAAACCATCTTTTGATTGCTATGTATTTGATTAACCATTCAGACTGGAACTTGAAGTTTCAATAGTTATTGTCTCTTGTTTTGTCCAAGTTATGATGGGGTCAGAAAGCAAAATTTCCTCCTCCCTATCTCTATTCTTACAGTGGAGTCAGAACTAAGGCTGAGAAAGGCACAGACTACCACTTATCAGGCTTGTTGAAGAGACCCCTGACTCAACCTCCCCACTAATAAGGGAATTTGAATTTATTTGTTGGACAGATTTTTTTGTATGCTGGGGGGTGGTATTTGTTTTTGTTTTGTTTTTGTGGTACTGGGAACCAATCCCAGAACTATGCACGTGCTAAGCAAGTGTTCTACCACTAAGCTACTCTATCAGTCTCCAGTGGAGGGACTTTGAATATGGTTCCATTTGTAACTATGCCTTAGATACTTATATTTGAAGTAATTGTTTTCGATAAGAAACATGAAGAGGCTGTAAAAATAAATGTCAGTGACATGGATATTCTCAGATAAGTAGATGGCCTTTTAGAAGCTGGCTTTGTGAAATGGGCAGGGGAAGGCAGTTCAAGGACCTTATAGCAAATTTGTAATGCAAAAGAATTAAGTAAATATAAACTTGTAGAGAAGTAGGTTGAATGACCCCAAATACTCTTGGTGTTCTTCCAATCTTATGCTACAGCAAAAGAAAAAAAAATAACAGAAAGAATGATATTGGAAGAAAAATATTTTATTTTTTCAATGAAAAAACAGATAAACTCAAATAGTCCCAGTAGTAATCTCACTTGTAATTTTTTTTCATAATTGGTGACCAGGGCACTTCTGATAACAAGTTGCAAAGTTAGGAAAATACATTTGTTCTTTTTAAATAGAGGGTAATTAAAATTCCTTAGTAATAAGTGAAGTACTTCTGGAGACATAAACTTGGTAAAACTTGTATTTGTTTAGTAGCTTCTTGATTTAAACAAAGCCAGTGTTTGTGTGTGTTGGCCTGGGGGATGAGAGGGGAAGTAGTCAATGAACTGTACATAAACAAATTATTTTGGTGTGGATTTCAAGCCTTGTCCTTTCTCTCTGTTCTCTCCTTTTCAGATCACATCCAAGCTTAGAATTTAAGTTATGTCATCTATGGAGATAATTAATTTGGAAAAGAAAGATTCTTAATGACCATGATAGTACAATATTGGCTAAGCTCTCCTGAGTAAAAGGGATTAGACTTCATTTCAAAGACAGCTAAATCCCATCATCTGGGAGAGCATCCCAGGTGGAGTCTGGTTTCCTAGCACTCGTTAAAGGAGGAAAGAGAGGCAAGAAGATAACTTGAAACTACTTTATTAGTCTACCTGATGGTCATGCTGCTTCCCCTAAACTGTTCTCTTCATAGCATTAATACAGGTATCATTTTAATTGCTATTTCAAAACAGAAAAAGAAATGAATGGGGGGACAGACACTTTTTGAGAGTGTGGCCAAAAAGAATGACCTCTGCCATATTCCCCAGCCCAATCATGTTTTTTCTTCATTGAGCCACTTTCAGGGCTACAACCTGTTGATCAAATTAATAAGGACTCAGTAAAAGAAATCATTTTATGTTAAAGCTACTTGGCAACAAAATTATTGGCTTCAAAAGTTTCACCAAGTAAAAGTGTTCAGTTTGAAAGTCACCTGTCAGAATTTTTGGAAAGGAGATTCTTGCCTTGGGTTGAAATTTGTGCCCATACACACAGAGAGATTAAGGGACTGGCCACCTCTGAACTCCAGTCCCACTGAGAAGTCTGAAGGAGAGAATTCACCCTCCCTTTGAGCTCATTCTACCTCTGATTTCTACCACTGGAACCACTGTCTTTCCACTCAGAGGTGTAGACACTGGACATCTTCTCTACTTTTCCCTTTGCTTGTCACAGCTAGCCATCAATATGGTGCCACTTCTTGTACATCATCATTCCCAGACTCCCTCCCTCATTCCCTCTGGGATCACGCCGGCATCACTTGTCCATAGCTGCCTTGTTCATGGTAGATCCCAGTCTCATCTACTCTGCACTGTGCCACTTACTACCACAGCTACTGCCATCCTCACCACTTCAAAGTTAGAAGAAATCCAAGAATTCATTTTGCTCTACCTCCTTTTGTGTGCAAACCTTTGCTAAAACATCCCTTCTTCCATCAGTATTCTTTCTCAGAAGTTATCAATAACTTTTCTTGCCTGTAAGATATAAAATTCTTATTTCCTGGCTTTGCATCCATTGCTTCCTTTCCATTCTCTACCAAGACCGGCCCCATCTCACCCCTGGTCTTTCACAACATCAGCTGGAATAGCTGGTTTTCCCACTATTCTACCAATGCCCTCATACCATTTCTGCCTCCAAGTTACAAATAACAGCTAATTTAACTATTTGTTGTGACCATGACCTCCTGTCATACTTCCTTCCTGCAGAATTCCTAGGCTCTAAAACTAGGTGGTAAGGTCCCTAAAGGGAGAGACCATATCTTATGCATCATTATGTCTGTTTTCCTTATAGCATCTTTGCATAACTGATGCATAAAAATAAATTTTGTTGCCAAAGGGGGCTTTTATATATGTGTGTGTGTGTGTGTGTGTGTAAGAAAAACAGATCAGTACATGGGTAGGGGACACGTGCATCTCCCTGGAAACAGCAGGCAACCCCCAAGCCTGGTGACTGCTTGACTGAAGCAGGCAGGCATTTGGTCATCTTGGTGGCCAGAGATGAGGACACTCTGTATCATTATGTATTGGGCAGTAAGATGATGAAAATACAAGGTCCACAGGATGCATGTTGCTCTGTTACTCTGACCTCAGTCACAGCAGGAAGAAGCAAAAATGAATAGACCAAAAGGTGAAAATGAAGACCAAGGGGTAAATGGAATTTTTAGAAGAAAAAGTCATGACCACGTGTAAAGGTGACAAGCATTACTTGTTCTTAGTGAAAATGAGATGTTTGTTCTCACATTGTTCAGTTACAGCCTAGATTTTCTTCTGTATGTGTGATTGTGTGTGTGACAGATGATGTGATTGTGGGGGGGGAGGGTTCAGTATGGAACCAGTCCCCTAAATGTGTTGTCCTCATGGTCTCCGATCCTGTGACCCTCTTCTCGGTAACTAATTCCATATGTTTATTCATTTCTATTTGTAAAACAGCTTCAAGAAAATTCTTTTAACTGAGGTTGTATCATCTTGTTTTGCATTCCTTTTAAATGGGAGGAATGTTGGTATGTTTTAAACATTTTAGAGAATGATTTTCCCATTTTATAAGAAGCAAGACCTTTGTGTTATATAATGTTGATCTAAAGGTATTCTGGGCATTATAAAGATAACTTGGGCCCAATTAAAAAATTTGCATTCTTGAAGAGTCTCTTTCAAAGAGAAATTAGGGGAGAGCCAGCGATTTAGCTCAGCGTTTGGTGGCCTGCCTTGCAAGTTCAAGGACCCAAGTTCAATTCCCAGTACCAAAAAAAAAAAAAAAAAA
>NW_022900947.1:39439200-39457913 GCF_012274545.1 Fukomys damarensis | reverse complement strand
AAAAAAAAAAAAAAAAAAAAAAGAAATTAGGGAGCTGGGGATTTAGCTCAGTGATTCTGCCACCCACGAGTGTAAGGTTCCAAGTTCAATGCCCGGTACCAAAAAATAAAAAAGAATTAGGGGCCATTATAATAGAGCTGGATGAGATTTAGGGTTCATATACATGGATATCTCAGACTTTAACATGCTTAGGAATCACCAAGAGTTCTTTCCTGACAGATTGCTGGACTTTATCCTTAGGGCTTCTGATTTTGTAGCTCTAGAGCAAAGTCCACAAAAGAATTCCCTATGATTTTGGTGAATATGGACCACACATCTCGAGCTCTGGAAAAAAAATGACTCAACCTCCTGTTGTTAGGTATGAAGAAATTACAGCCAGTAGTTGCAAACTTTGAAATCATATGGCCCTTAGCATGAGACTATAACAACCAAGCTTGCCTGACACCTGTCCAGAGAGCCTTGCCCCTTTGCCTGTTTTATCAGAGGCATCAGAGCCAGTAGTTAGGAATGTAGACCCAAGAGTCGGACTATCTGGTTTCTTGAAACCTGCCAAACCATGCAAGTTGCTTTACCTCTCCAAGCCTTACTTTCTTATTCAGTAAAGTCAGAATAACAATGTTGCCTATTTCTAAGGGTTATTAAGAGGATTCCATATGATAATACATGTAAAGCATTTTGTGTAATGCCTAATACATAATAAGTTCAAGTTAATTCTTAAGTATGATTATCAGCTTTTGGTTGTTATTTATAGTAAATTACCTTACTACTTGAACTTTGCACACTTTTTTAAAAGGCATGAACACAATTTGGGGTGGAATGCTAATATGTCTCTGGGGGCCAAAGGTACAGAGTCATCTTTTCTTGGACCTGGACAAATTTTTCTCTTGCCATTCTGGCACAGGGTGAGTGGTATGAGATTCCACTGCTCCCAAGTTAGAGCCTCCCTTTGGGAAGACTTTTCTGTGTCCTTGCACCTGCTGTGGCCATGAAATCCAGCTGTCTATGCACATAGAGATGTTGGACCAGTGGTAAGCAGACTAAGGTCAGTTTTGGGAGGTGAATGAGAAACTGTAATGATTGGTCAGCAACAACAAATCTTCAAGCACATAAAAAAAAGTCACCATGTTATAGAATGTTGGTACTGAAAGGAACCTAAGAAAACATCTTGTTCACCACCCTTCCTTCCTCCAATAAGAAGTGAAAAAAGTACCTGCCTAGAGTTGGAGCTGGGATAAGAGCCCAATTAATTCTCTTCCTGACCAGAAATAAACAAACACGTAGAGCCTCCCTTGTATTATTAACAAAAGGGCCTCACAAACCAGTCAGATTTTAATATGTAAGCACAAGTTCATGACCTTATAATAAAGACCAGGATCAAATATATGTGTATTGGTGTACTTGGACTTAAAGTGTCATTGTTTTTCTTCCCCACCTTGGGGAAGAAAAATAGCCCTGCCTAGTCTGAAGGGACAACTTGGACTCAATAAAAGAAAATGAACCTTTTCCCTTTGTGTCTGACTTGATTTCTTGTGTACAATGAGCCTGTGTTCGAGTAGGGTCTTGAGATGACTGCTGGGTCATAATCACCTCTACTGTTCAGCTGCACAGGGGGCTGAATGTCAGGTTTAATGGGACTCACTGAAAGGCACCAACCAGCCAGTTCATCAGAAACACCCCTTTCTGAGTCCTGCCTATGGTGGCTAATTTAGATTTATATTAATAAGTGAAACACAATTATAATCTTGATCTGAGGTAAAAGCTTCTACCAGATTAGGTTTTCATCCTAACACATGGTACCTGGGCTCAACATGCAGAGCTGCAGGTCAGTGTTTTGTTTTTGTGAACAAAAATCAAATGGCCTAAGTTAAAGGAAGGCCCAGGGAGAATTCTTTTGCTTACATTCCCAAAAACTACCCACCCCTCTTTTTCTCTATGGGTTTGGGGCCTGGTATGTGCCTGCCATTGTGAGTCCATGGAGGGGACAGGAACAAAGCCTTGTAAAGTGTTTGCTGAGTAGTGGCCGTTGGAGCCAAGTGGTATGTGGGCCTCAGCCTTTGTGAGGGGTCACTGGGGATTAGTGAGAGCCCATAAAATGCCACATCAGGAAGAACCACTGCTATTCTCAGCAACTGATAGCTGGCAGCAGCTGCCAACATTTTTTTTTTTTGTAAATTTAGACCACATACTGCTCTTCTCCTGCTGATTCTTTAAATGGGCCTCTCAGAAAGGCAGATGATGACAGTTCTCCAGATGTTGCAGCTTTCATGCTCATCTGACAGTGTGTCAGGGTTATTGATAAAAATAGAACCACATGCCCAGCACCTGTGGACCCAGCTGCATGCATCACAGGCAGCTGTCAGAGCAGCCTTGCAGTGCCCAGGTGGAGGTGCTGTGCCTCACCTCATGTTGATAAGCCTACTTTTCTGGAATGCAACATTTAAATGTGAAGCCCAGAGTAGTTTCCTGGAATTGTGGGATGTGTCTGATCCACTTACCGTCCTCCTTTATATGTCTTCCGTGTCCCCGGCCAGTGGAGTTTCCCAAGACATTGACTATCTGGCTTATGAAGAAGTACTTCATTCTGACCTCCAGTTGAATTTTGCTAGAATTTTAGCAGCTCCAACCCCTTTGTCTCTTCCACACTGGCCACTCTGTCTGCTCATCCTGGGGCAGCTTCCTACTGCACTGCAGAGACTGGGGAGCCAAGGACAGACTGGACTGTCCTTTGGTGGGCATCTGTAGTATTGTCTTCCCTGCACTCTGTCTGCCTTCTGAGAGTCCTTCATGGGGACCCACTCTTCATCTTCCTCCACTAGACTTAATAGGTGCTATCTGTCACGGTACTTCATCTTTTTGGCCACAGAACTAGGCCACTTAGATTTCTTGTTTAGGATTTTACTAATTGAAATGAAAGGAAGCACTGTGATAGTTAAGCTTGACTGTGCCATTTTAATTGGCTTTGGGATCCGCCCAGGGGGTTGCTGGATCACTTTTCTGCCTGTCTCTGGGTAGGTCTTGGGGGTATGATCTTGGGGTCTCTATCTGGTCCCTTTCTCCTTTCTGCCAAGGTTCCCCTTCTCTGCTTCCCAGAAGCCATGAACTAAGCAACTTTGTTCCACCATACCGTACTGCCGTAATGTTCCTACTTTGCAGCCTGCCAGCTGTGTACTTGAGTCTCCTAAACCATGAGCTAAATTAAATGGTCCATCTTTTAAGTTGTGGATGTCAGGTATTGTGTCCCCGGTGATGGGACAGTTGACTAATGCAAAACGACTTATTTCTTAACCCTGAAGCTAGGAAGATGTGCTCATGAGAGCTGCAGGCAGCCATGTTTTAAGCTTCATGAAAGATGCCCGTCAGCGGGAATATTAAGCTGATCCTAAGGCTGAAGGGACAACAGAAGAGAGGCCTAGGAGGATCAAGAGCCTGGTCTCATTGTCCTAGGACCCAGCCATACACCTGCCCTTTCCTTAGTTTGATTACCTAAATGCATTCCCTTCTTTGCCTGAAGATAATTTAAGCTGAATTTCTATCACTTGTAACCAGAGTCCTACAATGTAGTCCCCATGACCTTTGCTGAGGTCTCTGTTACAAAGCCACTCCACTGTCCTCTGGTTCCACAGGCACATCTCCCCCTCCAATCTGAGGGGAAGGAGGTTTCCTGGTGAGTGTGGTGGGTGATTCTGGTGTGCTGTGGGGAGACAGTCATTGCTCTAGTCATTCCACAATTCAGTAAGCTCCAGAAGTGATCCTGCCCTTCTTTCACATTAAGAACTCTGGCTGTAAAGAAATTTATCCCAAGGTCTCACATGTCACAGCTCAAAGACTGGGAGGTAGATTGGGACCCACTGTAGCTTTCACTTCAACAAATCTGAAGTCTGCACAGTGAAGTTCTCACAGTGTTGCTAACCACAGCTATAGGTATCTCAACCCACTGTGGGACACTGGGTCAATGTAATCAATTATCTTCTTGTAGGATGTGTTTCCAGAGCCAAAGACCTTCTTTTCCTTGAAGTAAAACGTTTCACCTCAGCCAATACAAGGGATGTTTTCCCCAATCCGCAAATCAGTACTATTGACCACTGCTATTGTCTTGTCTTACCATTATGGAAAAGTGTGTTTTTCTATTTCTGTGTGTAAATATAATTATTTTTCTGTTGCAGATTGCTTTGGTGGAATCTGCTGCTAGGGTCTTTCTATGAATGAGACAATTTTCAGAAGTATTTCAGAGGAAGCCTAAGAGAAAGCGCTCTAGAATTGGCCTGGTCTGTTGCTTACTAATACTACCCCCTGAAACAACATTCTTATCCTCTATGTCTCATTTCCTACATTTGAGAAATGGGAACACTAGCACCTATTAATGGAGCCATTGCAAGGAGTTCATGCTATAAAGACATAAAGGACTTGACATAGGTTCTCCCATACTGATAATCAATAAGCATTTTCCATACATAGTTGTTTCACAAGTAGGCAGTAGGTTCTGATTTCTTACATTGTGGTCATTTTTTAACTCGGGAAAATATTACTTGGCTCAGTTAGCATAAAGGAGACCAAGTGACTACAGAAGGAAAAAGATGCTGGTGTGACTTATAGTTCAAGCAGAGAGCAATGCTGAACACTGCCTGTCCTTAGCTCTCCCATCCAGTCCAAGGTCAAAAGAACATAAGTCCCTGTGGTAGAAAGCCAGGCCACTCCTGCTCTCTGTGCCCACTTCCCAGGACTGCCTTGGTGGGAAAGGGAACTAAAGATGGAAACTGAAGGGTGGGAGGAACGTAGCCATCAGAAGGAGTGAGGAAATTCTCAGGAATTGGGTTTGGCATGGGTGAAGTCTTGACATCAAGAACAGGAGGGGTGGGTAAGGTTCTTCTGTGGGTCAAAAGGAACAGTAGAGAAAGCAGTAGGCAAAAGAGTAGTGTGTGCTGTGCAGAAAGGAGCTGGCTCCTCAGAGGATGACAGAGCCCCTTCCGTGTCTCTTTTATGGCCTAAGAATCCCTCCTCTTCCCACTTTGTAGTCAAATGTGCACATCTGCAAGCCCAGCAGCACCTTGAGCTGATGCCTGTGCTTGAAGGATGTGATTAGATCCTGGCCTTAATTTTTGCATTTCTTTAATACTGATGTAGCTATGTAAGCCATCGTTATTTTACTTACTTTTCTTCAGACTCTCCTTTGCTAGACCACTTGTTCTGTTTTCTTACTGCTTTTCTGGGCCTTTGATCCATTTGTCCATGGTATATTCCATTGAAGTATGTGAAATTGCTGATTTTCAGCTACTTCTGATTGACCCAAACAACAATGTAATATGGTCCAAATGAATATTTTCAAGTCCAGATTATGAAAGAACATAGTCACCTGCTCTGAGTCCCTGCCACTGAAGAGTCACCTTTTGGTGACAGAAACTGGCTAACTGCTAGGAAGGGGAATGGCTGTGAGCACACCTTCACTTAGATCATGGCAGTGCCTGATGCTGCTCTGAGTGCTACTCATAAACCTCACAGCAAACCCAAGGCATGGGAACTTAAGAGTATACCCACCTGCCATAAGGGAGCACAGCCCAGAGAAGTGAGACAGCTTCTCCAAGGTTACATATCTGGTAATGGGCAGAACCAGGATTCAAACCCAAACAGCCCAGCTCAGGAATTTGTGATCTTAATCTTTACACCACAAAATGGCATCTGACCACACACTTGAGTAATAATAAAGTATCTTTTATTGTAGGCTGCTAATATTATTAGTCAAATGTCCCTGCCCAGCCTTCTCATTTTGGGATATTGTATTGCTGTTGACCTGGATGAGGTGGTTTTTCTGGATGACCTCCAAGTACATTATTAGTTATCTACTTGATGATTAACTTCTTTTTTTAAACTTTCATTAATTTTATTGACATATTTAATGTATACAATATAATGACATTCATTGTTGGGAATTTGTACCTTTACATAATCAATCTTGGTGATGATTAACCTCTTTGCCATTTTACTATGGCCATCACATTTGTGCAGCTCCTGCCACTTTACAGGACTTGTTCATATGCAACTTCTCCCACAGTTTCCATAAGTCCTGTCTCGTGAATTAGGAAGTTATGACAGGAAAGGACTTTCCCAGGTCACACATGTGACTGCCACCTACAGACAAGCCGATGGCCATGACCTCCTGGGAGACTCCCCTCAAATTCACCTGATATGCTGAGCACATTCCCTGACCCCCAAGCCCACTCGGGTTTGCATGACATGGTAAAGCACACTAACGCCCAGGGCATCTGTTTCTTACTCTAGGATCAGGTGTACGCTGACCTGACAGATCTGGTGACCTGCACTACCTGTGAAGCTTCTTTATGTGGTGGACAGAGTAGAGGTTCCCTCCTTCCCTTCTGCTCTTTGGTGAAGCCGGCTGTTCTCTGTCCATGTCATGGTCCTGGGCATACACCAGCACCCAGTCCAGGCTGTAAAGTAAACTCAACAAAATGCGCAGTCTTTACTGTCCCATCATGGATACTACTGTAGGTAGATGCATGCCTCTTTGGGGGACAATACTAACACTGCCTCTAGGGCTCCTTGTGACACCTGAAGGTGGCCATACATGCAGCACACTGCCTGGCACTGTGTAACTGTTCAGGTAATGTAGCATTTGTCACTGTTGTTACTGTTATTCCTTTGTTGTTCCTTTTCTTTTATGTTCAACCCAACCAACATTCAGCCTAGTCAATAGAGTAAGTAGTTGGTATTATGGGATATTTTAAAATTATTGACACTGTGGTGCTATTGTGTAACTACTAAAAAGAAAACTTTTACCAAATTTCAAGATGCTGGTTGTCATTTCATCACCATTTCTCTACCATTTGGTAACCTTGCCGAGGCAGTGTTAGGGCCCATAAAGATTTCTGTTTTTATCTGGGAAAAAGCAAGAGAGAATTTAATGTTTGGGGGAATGAGAGGACTACCATCTTTTTTAAGAGACCTGTTTTTAAAGCTAGACCTTCTTGTTCCACTCTAAATCAGTATTTATATATTCAGGAAAGGAAAATGCCTTCAGCAATCTGGACAGCAGCTCCTTGCTGCTTGTGTCACCTTGTTGCCCATATGTGGTTACTTCCACTTCACAAGATACTCTTAAATTAACCATCACAGTAATAATGGAAATTTAAGTCTGTGTTTAGGGTTTGTGTGGGAAGAAGATAAAACTTTGTTCTAGAATAAAATTAAACTGGTCTAGTTTAGCTTTTTTGGTTTGTTTTTCCCTTGGGAGTTGTCAGCCTTTCGAAGGTACTGAGTCGTAAGCTATTCATTGCCTTAATATAGACTACAAGGGGCTGTTAGGAGGATAGTGGCTGCCTTGAGATTATCCCTGAAGAGGTCCCTGACTGTGACATGTGTCTTTGCATCCCACATGGGGTCCCCATCTGGGGCAGAGAAGGGGCGGAGGGTGGAGGTAGGGAATGGCTTTGAGACTATTCAGACAGAGGAAAAAAAGTGGCTTTCCTGCTTTCCTCCTGTCTCCTGCTTTCAATTCAGACCTCTCTTTCTTTGAACCCAATTCTAGGTCTTATTTCTATAGACAGATTTCACTCTACTGCCCGTCACTCCACCATCTATTTCAAGAGTTTGTTCTTTAAACACTGGTCACCCAAGGCAGAGAACCTTCTTGCCTAACAGTGTTGGAATACATTTTTATGCTCCAGCTCTTTTTTTAAATCCACACCATTATAATTAGTCAGGATACTCCAGTTTTTCCAACTTAACAAATTACCCCTAGAAAGTTCATGGACTTAGTTAAGAACTTATTTCTTACTCATTTATATGGGAAGTATGGCTCAGTGGGTTTTCTGTTCCATACAGTTGCCCAAAGTCCCAAGCTGATGGAGGCTAAGGTATCTGGAAGCTGCACAATCCAAATCTTCCACACCAAGGTGGATAAGGACAGGAGCCGAGCTGGAGACTCTTGTTCCCTTGGAGTATCACTTCTCACAGCCTCTTGGAAAGAACTAGTCACAGGGATTCTCCTAACTGCTAAGGGACTGGAAAACAAGAAGGTTTATGTGCAGATACATCCCCCTAAATTTCTAATATTATTGAGTAAATTATAGCTGTCTAATTGTAAGTCCTCCTAAAGGTTTTGGTTGGCTAGACAAGAGCAGCCATTTTTCAAAGAATTTCCCTCAGGCTCAGGTTAATAATCCCCCCTCTCCTCCTAGCCACATAGGATGCATGTTAACTATAGACCTTATTATACTGATTTAGATTTAATTGTCATCATTTCTGTTCCTGCTCCTCTCTGATTCTTCCCCTCTGAGCTAAATTTCCAAATCTAAGAGAGAAAATAAATGTTCAGAGATTTTTAAAGAAATACTGCTAGTACTCAGCAGGATACCTGGCTGTTTGGTTAGGCAGGGAGAAAGGGAGGGAAGAAAGGAGAGAATGAATGAATGAAGCAGTCCTCTACAGTGGGTTAGTAATAATTTAGATTCATCCTTTATATATTGATTTTATGATGTTTACCTGTGTGCTGGACACCTATCACGGGATAAATGTTTAGGTATATAACAAATGCAACTTTAACTCCCTTAATTTAGGAGCTGTGTTCCCATTCCCCTGGGTGGTAGAATCATAGTCTGGCAAGTCCTCCCCCACCACTTTTTCAGGACCATGTCTATATTTTGGAAGTCAAGACTATAAAGAATTGCTGTCTATCTGTTCTATAAGTGCCACCTGTTTCTGAGCCCCAAGACATGTTTTGTTCCATTGGTCCTCCACAAGGTCCTGGTGGTGGCCCTGGTTCCTGTTTGGAAGCCCTCTTTAGGGCGGTCTCGCCATCTCTCAGGATTTGGGGCAAGAAGCCTGACTTTCCTCTTTGAATCTCTTTAGTATCCTCAGGGCTTAACTTTAACAACTCAGTACCTCACCAACTTGAGAGAAAATGGTTTGTAAGGCCAAAGGAACTGTGATTTACGCAGGTGTATGCAGTCCATTAATATTTTTAAATATCTTGCCATGCCACTACTCTTAGGTAACCAACTTCTCCAGATTTAATCACTGGTTATCTTTTCATCTCATTCTCCACTACTGTCTGCTGTCTTGTAGAACACATAGATAAGCCTGTTGATACCATCACCCCACCCCTTCTATCCAGAACAGACCCACAGGCAGCTTTACATGGTACATTTGATAGGTATATTGCCACCCCAGCCTTCCCTCCCTAGCATGGGATACTGTCCCCAGAAGCTGCACTTCCTTCTGCTCTTCTGAATTCTGCCCTAGCGTTCAAAGGATTCAAATGTCAGAATGTCCATCCTGACATTTTGGTAGTTCAGGCCTGCCTTTTAAAGGCCCTAGCCAAAGTGTGGAAGATTTGGCGCCACCATCATTTCCATGGAGCCTTCAAGTGTGGCCCTTGGGGTTTATTACTTAGCCATGCATCTTCCATGAAATAGGAAAGGACAAGACTGCAGTTTTGAGAGGAGCCAGTGACCAGAGGGAGTTTATTTCTCTGTTCCTCTCAGTTACCCTGTAGGAAAAACTTTATTTTCCAGGAACCCTGAGGGAAGACAGCCCACGTAGAAAAGCATTCCTATTTGAGGGAGAACACCTGTTGGTTAACTCAAAATGAAAGTGATGAACCTCAGACATCAAAAGGGAAAGTGGCTACAGTCAGAGACAGCTGCAGCTGTAAATGGTTGTGGGAGGTGAACACAATTCTCCTTAAGAGCAGCCGGCCCATACCCTGGGCTGGGCTCCTGTGCTTTGAATCTTCATAATGTACTTACTGGAAGAGATCCCACTGTTAAAACATGAACATAAATTGAAGAAGAATTCAATTTTAAAAAGTATATGTGTGTGTGCGTGCATTCATTCTGAGGGTATTTTATTGTCCTATAAGAACTTATGTTGAACATAGATCGCAAAGGAGATCACATGGCTCTGCCTCAGGCCCACACACTGGTGGCACAGTAGTGTTTGACAAACTCCAGTCCTCTGGCTGTGCATCCTGTGATTTCCCCTCAAAGAGTCTTTGTGCTAAGAGTTTTACCTCAATCTGATAATGCAAGATCCTTTTTAAGCTGCCTATTAAGATGCTTGCCTTTAATAAATTGGTATTCAATGTGCCTATGTAGGGAAAATAGAAAGCAGGATGTAGGGGAAAGAGATATACATTACAATCCTGGAAACAAGGACATAGAAAGAAACAACCCACCCAGTGATTTAAATCCAGCCTGTCCACCCCCATGAAGCTACACATTGGCAGGAAAGCAAAAGGAGCCTGCCTGTTCTGTTGGCTGCTTACACTGATGCCTGCATCCTCTGGGGTTCACACTCAGTATGCAGAAGTAGAGGTTGGAAATTATCATGGTAATTCCATGCAGGAACCTTTGGTTGCACTATAGAGACTTGGCTTATCACCACTAATAGCAGAAGTTTAGCACCGACTTACATTGGCACAGCTCTGTACAGCTTAAGTCCCACCTTCCACTAGCTAATTGGCATTATAGTTCTGCATTGTTATGGAAAAAGAATCTGAGACTCGGAGTAATAAAAAATCTGTCCAAAGTTCCACAGCTAATAAGTCCATGTCCTCTGGATCAAATCATCTACTATTTCTATGGAACCACAGCTCCATAAGTCACGTCTTAGCCTCCCACTTTTATGGATGTGCTGCAGAACTGGGGCTCTGCTTGTTAGGACCCTGCTCCGGCAAAAGAAAAAGAGGGGGAGAAACCAGGAGTGGTGGCACATGCTTGTAATGCTAGCATTCTAGGAGGTGAAGCAAGAAATGCCAATTTCAAGCCCACACTACACAGTTAAGCAACTTGGTGAGACCTATCTCAAAATAAAAAAATAAAAGAGGCCTGGAGATGTAGCCCAGTTTGAAGGCACTATGTTCAATTCCCAGTACTACAAAAAAATATTTTTAGAAAAATTTTAAAGAGAATATGGAAAGCACAAAGCACTCGCTGTGTTCCAAGCACATAATATCCCTTATATCATTTAATTTGTTTTATTTGCAGTAGCAGTTCCAACATTTTTGACACGAGGGATCATTTTGTGGAAAACAGTTTTTCAGTGGATGGGGGTAAGGTGGGAGTGGAGATGGTTTCTTGAAATTCAGGTGATTTCAAGCTCATTATACTTATTGTGTACTTTATTTCTATCATTATTATTATTATAATATTATAATATGTAGTAAAATAATTATACAACTAGCCATATTGTAGAATCAGTGGGAGCTTGTTTTCCTGGAACTGGACAGTCACATCTGGGATGGTGGAGGACAGTGATACCCAAATTGTATTGCTATTCCACTCTACTCCCTAATCTTGTTTGGGTTGCTGTCACTGTAGAAAACCTTGCTTCACAAAGACAAGGTGTTGACATGGAAGGAGGCTTTTCAGTGCTTCTGAGGCCATCTCAAGATATTCTACTTTGACTTTAATCTAAAATGTATGGAAATTTGAAATTGTCACAGATATACTTCTAAGGCCACCATCATTTGATATATCTCAAGCAATTGATCCTTTTCTAGCATAAAGTCGTTTCACCTGGCTTATTCACAAAGGCTCATGGATCCATTCCTTCCCAGTGGAGGTTTTTTTGTTTTTGTTTTTGTTTTGTTTGTATGTTGGATATAATGCTCAAACTCTTTTGAAAGCTGAGATAGGTGATCATGTACTAGCTGAGAGAAAGAAGGCCCTGCCTCAATCTGTTTGAAAATCTCTGCTAATGTTTGATACATGTCAAGTCCCAGTGTTTATTCACATCCCTCAAAATTCCAGTTTGGCTGTGATGCAGCCACTTTATCTGCTGACTTGAACATAGTTGTTGTCTCCTGAAGTGACAAATTATGTTCACTGAGCAAGCTGAATATGTCACACAAGTAATCAAGTTTTGCAATCTGTTCTGTGTCATTAGAATGTGCTGCCACTGGTGACTGTCTTCCTAAAAGAAATCTCTGGAGCAGCTCTCATAACTCAAAAACTCTGGCCAGTGATCTTACTTCTGGGTATGAAAGATGTGTGTGCTCTGTGTGTCCATCTCCTCACAGAGCTATGTGAACAGATGTGAGTTGAGGGCATGTACTTTAATGTGCTTGATATCACACACAATTTTAATCACAACATCTTGCAAAATGTTATGAAGTTCAGGTGACTTTTTTTGCTAGTCAGCATTTCTCACAGTGCAGTATAAACTCACATTGAGAGGCAATGTTTTTGACCCAGGTAGTGAGACCAGAAAGCTGTCCAGTCATTGCAGCCACCCTGTCCATGCATATACTGACACAAAATGACCAATTCAGATTTTCTGGCCAGGCGTGGTGGCACACTCCTGTAATCCCAGCACTCGGGAGGCTGAGGCAGAAGGATCGTTATGAGTTCGAGACCAGCTTGGGCTACATAGTGAGTTCCAGGTCAGTCTCAACTATACAGTGAGACCCTGTCTCAAAAAAAACAAACAGATTTTCCGGTGTGTGATCATTCAAAGACTTGAATAGTCCTAAGACTGTGGTGTTGGTTTCCAACAAAAGTACATATATCATTGTGCACATCCTCCTGAGAAATATATCACACAAAAATAAGCACTGTTTTAAAATTAAAGCTAGACTCATATCTTTCACCATGCACTAAACTAAAATTGTAAATTTAAAAATCTAAATATCAGGCTGGGGATTTGGCACAGTGGTGCCGCTGCCTGCCTTGCAAGAGCAAGGTTCTGAGTTTGATCCCCAGTACCAAAAAAAAAAAAACCAAAAAAAAAAAACAAAAAACTAAATATTAAAGTAGAAGCACTAAATCTGCTGGAAGATAGAATAGGAGCTCTTGAGGACATTGGTGTAGGCAAAGGCTTTATGAACAAAACCCCAGTTGCACAGAAAATATCACAAAGAATCAACAACTGGGATCTCATCTTATTAAAATGTTTTTGCAGGGGCTGAGGATTTAGCTCAGTGGTTCCACCGCCTGCTTCACAAGCATGAGGACCTGAGCTTGATCCCTGGTACCAAAAAAAGAAAAATCTTTTGCAAAAATAAAAAAAGCTTTTGCACAGCAAAAGAAACCACCAACAGAATGAAGACACAACCCAAAGTGTGGGAAAAAAGTTTGTCAGTTGTCCCTCAACGGACTAATATCTAGAGTATATAAAAATCTCAAAATATCAGACCCCTCAAATTAAAACACCTTATCCAAATATGAGCATTTGAAATGAATAACTTCTCAGATGAAGAAGTAGAAACAGCAAATAAATATATGAAAATTTCAACATCACAGGTCACTTGAGAGATGCAAATTTAAATAAGGCTGGGATTCCATCTCACTCCAGAAAGAATGGCTGTATCAAGAAATCAATCAATAACAAATGCTAGTGGGGCTGAGGGGAAAAAGGAACCCTTCTCCACTGTTGGTGACAGTGTAGACAGTGGTACAACCACTGTAGAAATTAGTATGAAGAGCCCTCAAAAAACTAAAACTAAGGTTCCATTCAACCTAGCTATTCCCCTTCTTGGTATCTTCCTGAAAGAATTAAAAGTATTATACCACAGCAGTATATGCAAACATGTTTATAGTGGCACAATTCCTAAGAGCTAAATCTTGAGAACAGCCCAAATGCCCATCATCTGAAGAAATGATAAAGAAGATGTGGTTTTTTAATACAACAGAGTACTACTCTGTCATAAAGAAGGATACATTTGAAACTTTTCCAGTTCAATGTATGCACCTCGACACCATATTCTTAAGTGAGATAAATTGGACTCATGTTTAAATACTGTATTGTTTCTCTGGTGTGAGAAACTGAAAATGGAAATAAGGACCAAAATGTATAATAGATGTGAGAAAATGGGAAGAAAATGTTCAAATGAAATGGGGAATAAGGGATGAGGGGATTCCCCAAGGGAAAAAAGAAAATAGAAGTAAAATGGAAACAAAGCCTTTGTAAATTAGGAGAAGAATAGGGGTTGAAGGGAGGGGAAGGGAATGGGAAAAAATATATGTACAGGTACAAATTCCTATGATGAATCTTATCATTATGTTTATTTAAAATGTATCAGTAAACATTTGCTTCAAAAAATAAAATAAAATAAATGGTACATAGAAATGTGAAAAAAGAGTATTATGGCCTTGAAGGCATCGATAGACTCATCTACCTTGACTGCATACCCTGTGACTTACTGATCCTCTCTAACAATTGTGACTCAGATTCTTCTGCTATTTCATCAGTTTGTCTAGTCACAATGGTAGCCACAAGAATAACGCATGCCACCTTTTGAACTGCACCCTCTCCTAAAAGTTTGTGACAGACATCCTTAGTAGCAAGCAGATCAACTCTTCATCAGTAGTAAAGGGTTTCTTAGAGCTGGGGATTTAGCTCAGTGCTTCTGCCACCTGCCTTGCAGGCTCAAGAACCTGAGTTCAATCCCTGGTACAAAAAAAAAAAAAAGAAAAGAAAAGAAAAAAAGTTCTTATTTTTTAGCAATGTTATTAGCCACTAATTATGATGTTTAGTGCAGACACATTTGATGAAGTGTTGGCCTTCAGTAACTGACTCTGTTCTTTGTGTTCATGTTTCATTTTTCTTTTGAAAAACTTCAAAGGCTTGTCTCTTAATGCAAGGTAATTCTTCTCCATGTGGCAAAGTAGTTTTCTAGTTTTCATGGCTTCATTGGATAACCAATCACCACGTATTATAAGAAGCAGGCTTGGCTAATGTGAATCACCTGTTGTAATAAAGCTATAATTTAAGTAAGACTCTTAATATTTTCTTTTAAATGCACCTTTCTTTTTGTTGCCAGTCTGAGCATCTTCTGCTGTTTCATCATTGTATCCTTCCCCTTTTCAAAAAAAAGCTCTTCAGTGACTTTTGTTTTTTACTCATTTTGACAAGGTTACCCTTGTCTGAGACAAGAGCACAGTGGGGAAAGAAGCAGAATGGAAGTGATAAATGAAATAACAGGTGAGCCATATTATAGACTAAAATGTGTTGGATTCTGACTTAAAGCTTGCTCCCAAATACCACTGCATAACAGGAGCACATAACTTACTTTTAACAATAAAACTTGCCGCCAGATACAGTTTATTGTCACTTGCCACTCACTTATAGGGTTTTGATATGAATCTTCAAGTAATTGATTATTTTCTCTGTGCATTCAGACCTCTCTGCCAATGGTAATTTGCATTTGCAGCCATTCCCCAGCACTTGCATCACGACCTCAGCTCCACTTCAGATCATCAGGCATCCATGGTGGCAAACCTATGACATAGGTGTTCTTTGACTTTCTCTGAAGACAAAAAATGTTAATGTATGTATTGCTTTTCTAAACTAAAACTTCAGTGTTCAGGTTTAGTTGCAATGTTGGTACTTTGTGATAAATAAGTGGGTTTGGGGTTGCAGTTTGGCACTCGTGCACCATCACTGGCATCACTACATTAGATTCTTGTAAGGAGCATCACATGTGCAATTCACAGTAGGGTCCACATTATTATGAGAATCTAATGCCACTTCTGATCTGACAGGAGGCAGAGCTCAGGTGGTAATGGGAGGTGTGGGTAGCAGCTACAAAAACAGATGAAGCTTCCCTCACTCACCTGCCTCTCACCTCCTGCAGCTCAATTCTTAACAGGTCAAGACCAGTGCCTGTCCACGGCATGGGTATTGGGGACCCCTGATTTACAACACTGCATTCCCTCACCTAAAAGTCCTAGCCTGTGCTGTGTTCCTGGTGGGCCTGTATAGTATCAGACCTTTAAGTGTGCATAGTTCTCATTCTCCTGATTAAGTGTAAAATTTTTTCCATAGATGGTTTTTGTGGTTCACATAATTTCTTCTGTGACTTGCTTGTTTGTACTGTTTGCCTATTTTTCTACTTGGAGGTTTATATTTTTCCTATTGATTTTCCTACTGATTTCTTCATTTGCTCCGATAATCTCTGTTGGTTCTGTTTTATAAAAATTTTATCTTAGCTTAAGATTTGTCTTTTTACTTCATTCATGATATCTTTAAATTATTTAAAAATTTTCTGCTTTTTCACACTTATGATTTTTTCCATACACTTTGTATATAGGGATGAAATTTTAGTTTGGTTTTGTGTATACACTGCTTGTTGAATAGTTTACTCTTTCTCCCATGGAATTTTAGTATCATGCTGGCCATATGTCAAGTTTCCACATATGCCTGAAACTGCTGTCAGACTCTTTGTTTTGTTTTATTCATCTGTCTATCTCTATGTCAGTACTGCACTTAGTTACTATATATTGAACTTGTTCATCTTCAAATTTGTCTTGATTTTTTGTAACTCTATGCTTTTCCATAGGCTTTTTTTTTTTGTACCAGGGATCAAACTCAGAACCTTGCCAGGCAGGTGCAGTGCCACTGAGCTACATCCCTGGCCCTCCATAGGCATTTTAAAATCAATTTTTAAAATTATACCTACTCCCCTTCTTACTTTGTGATTTTTATGAAATTATATTAGGCCAATTGATTTGGAGAGAATTGATGTTTTTACAGCAGTATTCCATGATGGAACTTGAGTATCACCTTCCACGGGTATATGAAGGTCACTGCTCACACTGAATAAAGAAATAACCTCTGGCTTCTATCTGGAGATTCTTCTGTGAGTGGAAAGCTCTTTCCAAATGGCTATCCTTGATTAAACCTTGAGTTCATTCCAGCAGACAGTTTTCTCAATGGTAAGCTAAAGAGAGAAATGATTATCGTAGCGCTATGTGCCAAGATTTTTTTCTAGCTGAATGATCAAATATATATAATTAGGGAGGAAGAAAGCCTGTAAGAGCACTGTAAGGGCCAGTGCAACTCTGCCAGATGGAATCCAAGGTGGCCTAAATTAGAATGCACGGACACACCAGGGCACAGTGGGCAGTTTCCACAGGCTGGATACCATCAGCAAGAGAAGAGATTCAAAATAGAATAATAGGAAAACAACAATAGTGTCTTCAAGCCTGCTGAGTTGTACATGGCCCACTCAATTTCATTCCCAAGATTATTACCCTTTTCTTCTGATGTGTACTTTCCTGCTCCTCCCAGTTTTTCTACCATAAATACCTAAGATTCAAAGAAAAATGATCCCTGGGCTCTGTCTGAATGGAATGGCAGCAACACCAATTCTTTAATCTGAAACATTCCAAAACTGGAAAGTGACAGCTTTTAAAGAAAGAAAACCTGTTTCTTTTAATTAAAGTCTTCCAGAAACCAGTGAAAAGTACAGAAATATAAATACTAGTTTTGGTTGAAGTGGTTAAAACTAGTGATTGCTTACGAACTTAATCATACCCACTGACGCATGGAATCATTTGTACAGCATGTCCAATTGCAGAAACACTCTTTAGGACTCCAATACCCATCTTTGTTCAAGAATTAAAAATGAATTTGGGATATATACATCAAATATGTTTTTTAGAAAAGTGAAGGTGGGAGGGATCAAATATTCCTAGCTTTTTTAGAAATGGAATGCTTTGGTAGTTTAGAAACATCCTAAAAGTACTCAATGGGATGTATTTAATTTTTATTAGAAAACATGTAACTCTTTTTCTCTGAGATTTTCAGAATATTTTCTGAGATAAGCAATAGTATCCATGAATTATCATCATAGCTTTGGAAGATAAGGATCTTACTACTAGTCCATGCTGACTTCAAACTGGTAATCCTCCTGCTTCAGCTTCCTGAGAATGCTAGAATTATAGGTATGTGTTATCATGCTCAGCCTAAAGGATACATTTTATATCAAGAAGGGAAGCATAGCTGGCTAACCATCAGACCTAACTATGGTGCTAAAAGTGCAGGTCCTAGGTACCACTCCCAGAGAAGTTCTACTAGCCATCTATGACAATTTTCTAGGATTTTGAAGCAATCGTCCTATTATCCAAACTTTTTTGAAAAAAACTTTTTTTTTTTAACCCAACTGCTATGAGTCATCCCAAGTTCATAGGCTTCTACTTTCTTCTACAACTATGAGGGATAGAAGATAATTTTTTAAAATTATGCAGGAATGGCTTTTAAAATCCTATTAGGTTAAGAATTAGAAGAATAAGACCCACCCAAAATGCTTAATAAATAAATCTCACACTCATTATGTTTTCTAAAAAAAAAAACTATTTTAATTATCATGAGTCCTTCCACAACCAAATGTTTGGAGAAAGAAAAATGATTAAAATTTAAGTCAGTAAAAGAATTGTTCCATTTGAAATATGTTATTTTGTGTCACTTGGAAAGTATACCCAGAAATATCTGCTCACTGAGATCTTTGTGGTCATGTTCTAGTGAGAGCTGTAACTTTCTGTTGATAAGAAATTCTGTTCCTTTGGTTGTGATTATTGGTGGTTGGTAGTAATGTTCTTTTGAATTGGAGTTTTTTGCCCTTGACTCTAATAGAAGTACAAGACATTTCCTCATGTATTAAACAATGAGCATTGATGAAAAAAGAAACATTTTTTAAAAGGTCAGTGTTACATCTTCATTTCTGTAACAAAGACTCAGGATGATTTTCTCAAAGTTCCAAATTTACGTACTAAGGGCAAGAGAATTTAGGGAAGAGGAGGGCCCTTAAGTGGGGGCTGGGGTTCTAAAAGTAAGGCGGCAACCAGATTTTCTATAAGGAAAAGTAAGTTAAATGTATAGTTAAATACAATACATATGGCCCAGGATTTAGTTCAGTGGAGCCACTGCCTGCCTTGCAAGCACAAGGTCCTGAGTTCGATGCCTGGTACCAAAAAAAAAAA
>NW_022900947.1:39428204-39439129 GCF_012274545.1 Fukomys damarensis | reverse complement strand
AAAAAAAAAAAAAAAAAAAATGTATGAATACAGTCTCTGTGAACAACATCTAAGCAATATAGATGAAAGCACAAGTTCTTCTTGATGTTCCCTCTTTTTTTGTACCGGGGATCAAACTCATGACCTTGTGCTTGCAAGGCAGGCAGCAGCACAACTGAGCTAAATCCCTGGGCTGATGTCCCCTCTTTTCTAATTCCACTCCTCTTTCCATAAGTAACCCATTATCAGTCTGAATAGTCTTCCATGCTCTTTTTTAAGTATTCATATACAAATGTATATATAATGGAATGATTAATATTATATAGAGCTTTTTAATGCATACTATATATTATTTATATTATTCTGAAACTTCTTTTTTCCACTTAATATACCTTAGAGTTCTTTTCAGATTATCCCACATAGACTTTTTAAATGGCTATATAATATTTCACATTATTAATTTAATCATTATCTATCAATGTGTGTCATAGTTACTTTTCTTATCACTGAAACAAAATACCTGACACCCAGCACTTAGAAGGAGAGGTTTATTTTGGCTTCTAGTTAGGTCCATGGTCAGCCAGCCAAGGCAGAGGGTGTAGGGGAGGAAAGCTATTCTCTCACTCATGGTGGCAGGAAGCAGAAATGTACCCTTCCAGGTCATGCCCTCATGACCCACCTCCTTTCAGCAGACCCCACCTCTTAACCGCAAGCCAACTATATGGACCCTGTGATCCAGTCACCTTCCAGAGCCCTGTGTATGAGCTCATGAGGCCTTTGGGAGACAATCTTGATATAAGCATAACAATGCATATATTAAAGGATTGTTTCCAGTTAGTGTCAGTTGTAAGCCATGAACAGTGACCACCTTTCTGCATATTTCTTTATACCCAAGGAAGATTACTTCTAGGATACATTGCTAAAAGTAGTTTTGCTAGGTTAAAGGAACTACATATTTGTAGTTTTGGTATGTGCCATTATATTGCTCTCCAAAATGACTTAAAAAGCTAAATTTCCACCAATTCTTAACATTACTGTGAGCATTTGATATTAAGCTTTAAAATGTTTATAATTCACAGTGAACCAAAAAACTATACTATATTTTGATTTGATGAAATTTAATCTGTAATGCCTTTTTTAAATATACATATTGATTCACATGCATACACACACACACACACACACACACACACACACACCAAGGAATACTTTTTCTGCCTATGTAGTCCAAAAAGTCACTATAAAAATGCCTTGATATACCCTCAGGTCAGTACTGCCTCTAGGGCCTGATTTGAAGACAGAACAGTGGCTAACATGACAATCAGCTTTGTGCTAGGTGCAGGGGCTTGGGGTGACTATTGCTTGGGGTGACTATTACATGATGAGAGAAAATGAGACAGTGGCTTCTGGAAAATATCCTTCCTACTAGATAAGTTGATGCCTGGAAGTTTCATTAAGGAAAACTAAACTCTTTAAATTAAGCCCTGACCCTTTGCTGAGCAACTTTCCCTAACAGAGAGGAATTGGTCTACAGCTGGAGAGTGCTAAGTGGCCTTCAGGGTTACTTTCAGCTCAGTTAAGGTGTAGTACTGAGATTCTCCTATGCAGTTAGCTAGTTTGGCAGGAATAAACAGCCTTGTGGGAAGCAGATTCAGGATATAGGAGGTGGTCATGGAGTAGCTGTAGTTAGGGCGATCATACAGAAATCTGACCACCTCTGGGGAGCTCAAAGACCTGAATAACTACAGGGAGAGGTCTCAACAGGGACACAACCTTCCTTGCCTGGCCACCAGTTGACCTGGAAGTTACCTCACAGACCTATAGCTTAGCTCAGAGTAAGGCCAGCATTAGGCTACAGAACCCTGCTGATCAACTGAAATGTATTTAAAATTCCCCTAGAAAGTTGAAATAGCTCTTCCATGGTGTTAGTTAACTAAGACACATGAGAAGAGATAGCAGCCGATTTTGTGTTAGAGCAAAGCTTAGATGATAAATATGTCATAAAGACAACAGATACAGGCCATTCAATTTTGTTTCATGAGCCTTGACATGTACTTCTTTATAGTGCTGAGCTGTTCTCTGGCATGGACTCACAAGGACTAGAATAATAAATAGCCTGTGGTCTGTTCTTTAGTTGCTTACTCCTACTTGTCAAGGTTCTGTTCTTTTTTTTTTTTTTCAGCTTTAATTGAGTTTATTGGTACATTTTAGGGATACAGTACAGTTACATTCATTGTTGGGATCTTTTACCTCTACATGACAAGTCTTGATTCTCATTTTTTCCCCTTACCCCTGCCCTCCCTTCACCCCCTCCTCCCCTTCCCATCTACAAACACTTTATTTCCATCTTTTCATTATCTCACATTTTTTTCTTTTCCCTTATTACCCTTCCCCTACCCGTCCCACCTTCCCTACACCTTTAGCTCCTTTCTTCTCATTTCTAAATATCAGTAATCTTATTAGGATCTTATGTATTATTGCACATTATTCACACCAGGGGTCAAGGTTCTGTTCTTATGTCTCAGGTATTTGGGCAGGAGCAAGAGTTTAACACTTCTAAAATGATGTTATAAAAGCAGCATTATTTCTAATGTCCTCTCTCCCAACTACAGACCTTCTGGGGTGGAACTCAGTAACTATTATGTGGTATGGAATTCCTTTTTAAAATAGTAATAATATTCCATTTGTATAAATAAAAAATGAGAATTTTCAGTCATGACCTATATTAGCATAAAATAAGTATTGAGATTTAGTACTTATTTATAATAATCATGCTATAATTATATTAATCCTGATACAACTAAATGAGACAGAATGGATTTTAAATTACAAGTGTTATCTATCATTCAATAAAGTTCATTGAGAATATTTTTAGTGCTTATTATCCCTGTCAATTTCTAATGGCCTGTCTTCTAAGTAATTGTTTCCACTACTGACATTTAGACATCCAGATGCTTTTATGTTTTAGGCTTTCACATTGTTAGATAGTAAGTAAAATTTTCTCAGTGGACTAAAAATAAAAGTGTACCATGTATCTGAACTCAGCCCTTCCATGTAGTTCTATTTTAGGAACACAAAGGTTGAGAGGAGAACAAGGAAACCAAATGGATCATCCAGAGCCATTGCATTGTGAGCTCGAGGTTTGGTTTTGAATGATGCTGTAGTCCAGTGTGATAGTTTGAAGAGCTGGGTCCCTTGTAGAGGGACATGACAGAGACAGTTCCTTCTTTCCCTTCTTACAGATACAACTGTCCTTGCCAGCACACAGCAAGAAGGCTCATACTGTGCCTGCATGGAAATGTTTCTGTTCTGTATAAATTACCAGGCTCAGGTATTCTGTTAAAACCATACAAAGCGGACTAAGCAACACACCTAGCATAAACCTAATGCTGGCTTCACAGGAATGTTTTTCTTGAATATGAGATGCCTAGAACTCAGCACAATCCTGAGGCATACTTTCAGTCACTAGTGTGAGAGGAGCAGGGGATACAGAGAACTGTCAGGCATACTATCTTGAGTCACAGGGCTGCTCCCACATCTTTCTTTCATTTTAATTATTTTGTACCAACTTAGCAGATTTCTTTAGTAGCAGCAAGATAATTCCAAATCCCCTTCTGCTTAATTTTTTGGCACTTTTTTTTTTCATGGTAGATTTATATAGGTCATATCCTTAGCTAGCTATAAGCTACACTATATACACAAATACCATTTTGATGAGAAATATTCACAAACTGCTCACAATAGCTAAAGTATTTCCAAGGCCAATGCAGTGGCCCACTTGTTTTGAGCCTTATCTGTTAGAGTGACTGTTTTTACCTTGGCCCTCACTTTCTCTCTCCTATTCCTGTAACCCAAGGTGAGGCTCACAGAGAATATACCTCTAGAGGTAACCCTCACAAAGGCACTTTCTCTGAGGTTCAGCCACTATACAAAGGCCTTTATACGTATTAACTTACCTACTTCCCTAACTATCCTAGGAAAGAGGTACTGTTATCACTCCTAGTGAACTGATAAACCCAGAGAAGGTAGGTGGCTTGTCCAGACCCACTCATCTAGGGCTGGCCAGAACAGGAATCACGTTAGACTCCTTGGCTCCAAAACCCTAATTCCTAATAGCCACATAATCCAACCTCTTCTAAATCAGAACCTCCAGCTAAGATAATCACATCTCTCTGGATCAACACCTAGCTCAGATAACATCAACATTGGAATCAGCACTCTTGACTCCTTTCAAACTACCATGCACTTCTAACTTCTCCATTGTGTTCCATGGCCCACCCTCCTCCTTGTCCTGGCTAAAAGTTAAGAAACCAGTCTTTTACTGAATCTTCTGCAGCTTCTGCCCTTTCCTTTCCGTTTCCTTCAGCCTCCACCTTTCTACCTATCCACAGCCGAAGTCTTAACTCCTTCTCACCACTTTCTGTGCTCCCCAGCCCCACACACATAGACACTAGGAAACCTTCCCTCTCACCTACCATTTTTGTCACTCTTGCCTCCAGAAGCAGCAGTGGCTTCTCTTTAGTGCACATATAGTATCAACGTGGCCTCCTAGCAGTCACCATGCAGTGCATGACTTGTGCCCACATCTTTACTTTGTGAATTGCCCTCATCTCCACCAGGCCAGGCCTCTGTTTCAGCTAGGCAGTCTGTTTTAGATGGGACCACTCACTTATAAACATTTGGTGTGTGCGAGAAAGTGACTCAGGGAGTGTTCAACTTCCAGAAGCTCCTGTCCATTGTTTTGTTTGTTTGTTTGTTGTATTGCTGGGGATTCTAGAGCTTTGCACATACTAGGCAATTGCTATACCACTAAGCTACATCCCCAGTCCTCCTGCCCAGTGTTGAAAAGAGGTTCAAAACAACCATGGGGTCATTGTCCAGACAATATCCCAGGATCTTTGAGATTTTTGGAGGAATACCTAAAATCCTGGGCAAAGTGTCCAAGAAATTAAGCATGTTTTCCAGCCTTTACTATACAGACTCACCAAAAGATGGTAAAAATAAAGTAGTAGGAAATCACCACACACTACTTGGTTTTTATTCATAGCACTTAGCACATTCTAATGTTTACTTACATACATCCATTTGTTAATTGCTTGCCTACTTAACTAGAATGCAGAAGCCATGCATGAAACAAGAATATTGTCTTGTTCACAGTTACATCTCCTAGAAACTGTACCTGGTACATAGTAGAGACTCAATTAATGTGTTAGTTTATTTAATTCTGCCAGCAGAAAGTGGCTTTCTGACACTGTTGTGAAGTGGTATTATTGCTCTGATTGCCATTGCTATCAGAAAATACTTGATGCTGATTAATACACAAAGGAAAAGTGTTCATTTACCTCACAGTTCCTCAAGGTCCAAGAACAGAGGGCTGGCTTCTGCCTTGCTCTGAAGAGGGCTTTGTGGCAGGTGGGATCATGATGGCAGGCATACAAGAGCAATCACATTGCAAAACAGGGAGGTAGAGGCCAAGGACAGCCTAGTCTTATCCTTTTTAACAAGTTTCTCTAACAGGCACTGTCGCGCTCCATGAGACCAGCTTTTATCCTTCTGGAGGTGATGCCCTCACTGCCCTATTTGCTCCCACTGGGCCCCACCTCTTAGAGGTTTCACTGCCTACTGACATTGGCATGTGGGGACCAAGCCTTCACCACATTGACCTCTTGGAAACATACTCAGACCACATCAAAACCATTGCAGGGGGTGAGGCTACAGGAAGAAGTACAAGGTCTATCAGCATTTCTTATGGGTTTGGAGAGAGGAGCTCAGCACCTAGGCTACCAAATTGCTACCCAGGGCCTAAGGGAATAAAAGGAGATTCCCTGGGAAAGTTGACATCTGAACTGGTGCATCAGTGGAGAGTTTTTCTAGCACAGGAACAGGAAGGCATTTCTAGCAAAGGAACAAGCATACCTGAGGGGCTCGGCTTCTCTCCCATAGGCTGTGCTTGGTCCCAGGAGGATACACTTTTTCTGCCACCTGAAGTGCCCTTCCCTCCACAGCTTTCTGTCAGTTTTTGTCTTCTCCTCTTTAGTCCTCCAACCCTAAACCCCTTTTACCAGTACTACAGGGGTGACTGTTCCCCAGCTGAGCCCTCAGAGAACGTATGGCTTACAACCCTGAACTGCCCTTTTGAACTTGACTCTAGGAGCAGAATTGTGCTTCCTGTCATTTTAGCTGCCATTAGAATCTCCACGTTACAAGGGCCCTCCCAGGTCATCTTCTAGTCTACTTGACACACTAACCCTTCTATAGTGAGGTCATCAAGTTGCTCAAATACAGGGACTATGCCTTTAATTTTCAATGTAGCATTGGTTTCTCTGCCTAGGCATTGGCCTGGATTATGACTTAGCACCCCCTGCTCTGACACCTTTCCACTCAGGAACAACATTTCTTTATTAACTTGCAAATGGCAGAGATCTTCTGAAGCTCAAGACTGAGACTATATTGCTGTCAAAACTCAGCAATATATTGCTATATTGGAGGAATCCTGAGCCACTCTGAAGTCGATTCCTGGGCCTCAGACCTGTTGGTGCTTAACAACCCCTCAGCTTTCTAACAGCTTGCTTTCTCCACTGGTCCAGTGACCAGTCAACATTTATTAAGTGGCTATGGTGTGCCAGGCACTGTGCACGTTTTAAATATGACAGGGTCATAAAGGAGTAGAAAGACCATCCACCAAACTGCTGTTAGTCCTCAAGGAGTTCCAGCCACCACTAGGGAATCTGCACTCCCTACTTGGGTTTGAATTCCTAAGCTAGCCGCACTGGGGGCTGCTGTGAACAGCAGGCCAGAGCCACCTTTCAGCTTTCAAGGATGGCTTTGATGTCATCAGGCAGTGGCAGCAAGCCAAGATGAGACATATGGCACCTTCTCACTTCATGTGTACAAACCCGGACAGGAAGGGAAGTGCGTCAGTGCCACTTTTTTATTTGGCCACTCTTTCTCAGTGCTTTTCTGGCTTTCCCTTCTCTGCTGTTTTTTCCTGTTTCCTTCCCTCTGTGCCTTCGAGTGTATCCCTAAGTCCCACCTTACCCCTATTCTAGTGAGAAAGGCCTCTTCACACCATACCAAAACTTTGCTTGACTGTACCCTGTACTAGATTGTCAGTTCATCAGTATAACTGACTTATTCACTGAGGATTCTTACTCCGGTCCTGACAGATAGACGCTAAACATGCTGTACACATTTGGTAGCTGAGTGGACAAGTCAATGCCCCTCCCACCCAGTGGTCCTATTCTTGGGCCCTTGTATTAATCTAGTTGCACATGCTTTTTACAGTGTAACATAGTTGTAAGATTCAAACCGCTACCTGGGTTTGAAACTCATGTCTGTCCCTTTCTAGCCACATAACTGTCTACGTCCTCTTCTCTCTCTGAATCTCCATTTTCCCATGTAAAAAAATGGAGATAATATCTACTTATCAGTATTAGTAAGAGTAGGTGTGGATAATATATATCAATCTAAAATCCACTAATTATTAATGTGTTTTCATTTCCTTTCTAATTGGCTATGTAGATTCTTTATTCATTTTTTTCTTAATCACCTAGAATTTTGAAGGCTACTATTTTTATTGGTTAGGATGGGCTAATAACAAATGCTCCCGAAATCTCAGTACAGTCATCTGTCAATGTTTATGGAGGATTGGTTCCAGAAACCCCGCGACACCAGAATCTTCAGATGCCTAAAAGTCCTTTGTATTAAGTAGTGTAGTATTTCCATATAACTATATGTATCCCCCTATATACTTCATATCATCTCTAGATTACTGTCATAAATAAAACTAATCTTTCTCCTAAATATTTATTTAAATTTGAACTGTCTCACTGTTTCATGCTGTTCCTATTATCGTAATCCTTCAGGTGTTTGTTGATTTCCTGCTATGTTAAAAATATAACATTTAAGTCTGGGCTCTAGATTGAGGCTGTCTATGTTCAAGCAATGGTTCTGCCATTAACTGGCTGTGTGGCCTTGGTCAAGTTACCCAATCTCTTGTCACCTCATTTTTCTTGTCTATGTATTGGGGTAAATGATAACAACTGTTTTATGATAGTTCTGAGAATTAAATGAATTAGCACATATAAAGTACTTAAAATGGTGCCTGAAATGTAGTGAATTCTCAAGAAATGTTACCTATCATCATCATTTTTAAGCATAGTGGAAAAATAAAAAGGAAGTTTAATGCAAGTACCAGTTTTTCTGTTTTGTTAGCTGTGCCACATGACAGGTGCTTAGTAAATATTTGCTGAACAAATCAATGCATAGGCTCTGCCTTTTCAGAATTTGAAAGCCAGCATAACCTTAATTGCTTTCTTGAAAAAATGAGAGCCCTTCCTTCTCTCAAACTACTTTGACCAAGGTGAATTCTGGCTCCAGAATGAAGCAGCCACTAACCTCTGTGGGCCTGCATCCCTCATCCTTGCCAACTCACCTTCAAACATTCTGGCAGTGATGCCCATTCTGGGTTTCACTGACTTCTTTCTCTTGACACCCACAGTTGGTGACTCTGGCATGACAATATTGAGCCTCATGCAGCAGAAGCCGGTGATGAGGAAGCCATGGTAACATGCCAGCTTCCTCCTATGGCGATTTGGATGATTGTCATGATGCTTAATGTGGCATTTTGCCTCACTTGGTTTCATGTTCTTCCTGTTGGGAAAGGACGGGGGAGATGCTGACAGTGTTGGGTGTATGATGTTCAGAGCTGTGTGCTCTCTCAGCAGCCACTTCCAGATGGCCTGCTGCTTTCCCACTGCTGTCCCCTCATCTGCACAAGAAGACATGTGGGTTAGAGGAGGTGCTTCCTCTTGAAGCCTTCACTCCTTCTCCTCTCATTCCTTCTGTGGATTGTATACGAGGCACCATGTGATAGTCTCCTTCCTACCTCTGCGCTCTTGTGTGCCCCTTTCTCCGTGATTGCTACTTAGCCTCTTGCTGGCCAAGAACTCCTGAAATCTACTCTTACCTCAGGGCTCAATGTATGTATGCTTGCAGCCTCTCTGCCTAGGTACCTACAGTATTTGCCTACTCATTTCAAAAAGGTGTGTGCCAAAATGCTGCCTCTTCCAAAAGACCCTTTTGATTGTATCTAAAATTACTTCTACATCCATTTTTTCTTGGGGTATTTGTTTACAATGACATTTATTTGCTTTGTGTGAGTGTGAGTGTGTGTGTGTATGTGTGTGTGCATTTTCCTGTATGTATATATTTCCCCTGCCTGTAATATTGCCTGTGAGAGTACAGATACTACACCTTTAGTGCCTAGCATGTAGTTAGCACTTAGTAACTATGTACTGAAAGGAAGGAAGATCCACTCACAACGTATAAGTAAATAAATGTATTGTAAGTCAACTCACAGGAAAAAAAGTAAGTCATGGAATAGAGAGCACCTAGGAGTTGCAGGAGGGAAAGCGATAAAGGAGTGACTGATATTGGAAAGCTGGGAGCTGGCAAGTGCAGCATCTGTGCAATAGAGGCTGAACAGCAGAGCGTTCTCAATCAGCTTCCCAAATCAGACCTGGAAGGAAGAGAGCAGCTAGCTCAGAGCTGGCAGGGCCAGCTGCCACTAGAGAGTCGGGGAGGAGATTGAAGTGTGGTGGATGTGACTGAGGTGAACAGACTGGACCGTTGCACAGGGAAAAAGATATTGTAGGGCCTTACTGCTAAGAGACTCTTGGACTTTGAAAGGTGATTAAGTCAGAGCTGTAGCTGACCGTGTACATTACAAAAAGGAATGTGCCCAACTCCACACTTCAATGGAAAAGAGTGTGTTTCTATCAGGTTTTCTTGCCACAGGAAATATAGACTCTGCTGTTGACTATGCTCAGGGTTATGGAAACACTGAAGTCTGCCATGAAGAGTGAAAGATGAAACTGAGATAGAGCTATGGCAACCAGAATGGTGGTTTGGAGAGAAAGTCAACCCAGGATTTCAGGAATAATTACACCAGCCAGGGCCAGTCTTCCTCCCCATCAGCCAAGATGAGGGCTACTTTGGGCAGCCATGAAAATGGAAAAAAAAATGAGATGATGAGTACCGTTTTTCAGAATTGGACCATCTTTGTTTTTTACGAAACACTTTAAAATTATATGCTTATTACAAAATGGAACAGAAGTGCATAAATTAGAAAATAGAAGTCTCCTTAATTTCAGACAGAGCAACCTTTCAGAGGTAATTGTTTCATTGAACACCATCGAATACTTTGTGCCAAGCACAAACACTATTTTAGGTCTTTATTGATTATATCAGTAATTAAAACAAAGCTCTTTGTCTTCCCTGGGCCTATGTTCTACTGCTACACTATACTATATGGTAGCCACTAGCTGTGTGTAGCCATTTAAATAAATTAAAATCAAATACAATTTAAAATTTAGAACCTTAGTCCACCAGCCGCATTTCATGTGCTCAACAGCCAAATATAGCTCATGGCTACTGTGTGAGGCAACACATATATAGAATACTTCCATCATTGCAAAAAGTCCTATTGGATAATGATGTTGTGGAAGAATAAGGACTATTAACAGCTTAAAACATATTATTCTGTGCTTGTATACACAAGTATATACATAGTTTATATGTGTGTGTGTGTATCAGGGGTGATAAAAATAGTGTGTTTAAATTTTTTGTTTGTTTGTGTTTTTTGAGACAGGGCCTCACTATGTAGTTTAGGCTGGCCTTGAACTCGCTGAGATCCTGCTGCCTCAGCCTCTCAAGTGCTCGGATTATGGGCTTGTACCACCATGCCCCGCTCAGTGTGTTTACATTGTTTAAAAAAAAATTATCACATAAAAGAGAAATTTCATCAATCCCACTCAAAATTCCTTCATTTCAAACGTATTTATCCTATTATTTCTGAAGCAGTTGTGGAAGTCCTCTTTTCTATCTTCACAAGGTATAATTTTATATATATATATATATGAGAGGGAGAGAGAAGTGGAGAGAGG
>NW_022900947.1:39388604-39428110 GCF_012274545.1 Fukomys damarensis | reverse complement strand
AGAGAGAGAGAGAGAGAGAGAGAGAGAGAGAGAGAGAGACAGAGAGAGAGAGAGAGAGAGAGGGAGAGAGAGAGAGAGAGAATGTTGCCACCACATGCCATCCATGGAAAGACAGGCAATAAAAACACTACGGCATGTCCTCATCTACCTTTTTCACAAGATCCAGCTCCATGCAGCTTCTGCCTCTTCTCCAAAGTCAAGATGACCATGAAAGGGAAACATTTTAAGTTGATTCAGGACAGTGAGGCAGCTATGACAGCACATCAGGAGACTCGTGAAAGAAGACATCCAGAACTGCTTCCAGTAGAGGCAAGAATGAATAATGAAATAAGTATGCTCAAAGAAAGGAGGAACATTTTGAAGGAGATGAATGGCAATGTGTCTTTTGCTTTTTTTTACTTAAATTTTAACCATATTTTTGTCATGCCTCATATAGGTACTGTACAGCATGTCTACTCTATGTGCTGCTCACTTAATACAGCACGATCATATTCTTTATTAATCCATAATAGATCAAATGCATTCATTTTTATCTTTCTATTAATGGGTATTTAATCCCAATTTTGCAACATCATAAACAGTATTACTGTGAACATGCTTGGCGCTTTATACCCTTATGTGTTTCTCTAAGCCTTCTTAACCTAGATGCATTGAGTACAGTGAGGTAACCCAGGTAGCATATGGAGCACACACTGGGTGATCAGTGCACACTGACCATGTCCACCTGAGAAGGCTTTGCAGGATCCTTGGAGTTGCACTGCAAATTGCAGCAGCCTCCAGAACTTCCTGGCTTCATAGGCCCTGAGCCTCTGCAGTTGTTTTTGGAAGTGTGGATCCCTGAAGCCACAAGCAGCTATTTCCATAGTTTGTTGTTTTTTCCCAGAATGACCCATTTTGAATCTAGTCACATGTTTCATTTATTGACCTGGGTGTTTGGCCCTGAATGAGACACCACACCATTCATTGCAGGCCTGAGACCTATCCCATTTTATGAGCTCACAGTGAAACTGTTGTGACAAGAGGAGGAGAAAGGGATATACATGCCTGTTCATTAAGCCAAAACTATGGGCACAGGTTTGTCACTGGGAGGGAGGCAAGTGCTTGGTGCAGAAATGAAGGCTGTTGTGTACTAGTGTGTGCAGTTAATTCAGGTGTTACCAACCTGGCCCATTAGATCAATTGGTTTCTCTCTGTATAGTGGAGGCCCCCCAAAAATTCTAACCAATTTAGAGTCTTTGTTTCTAAACTAACTCCTACACCTATGCCTTTTGTACCCTTTTGGGGATGTGAGGTGTGGAGTCCTTGCAAAGCTGTCAGGGTATCTCCTGCTCTCAAATCACAGAGCTGGCTCTCCAGGCCTCTGCTTCTTTAACTTCTTATCCCATCTTGCAGGAGGAGAGAGCTCTACCCCAGCCACCCTTTGTGACATGGAGTAACCATGAAAACAGTGGTGGACTTTTAAAATGTCCCTGCTCAGAAGCAAGTGAAAAACTAGATACCTAACATCTTTGTGATCATTTGAGGACAGAATGTAAATCACCTGTAGGCAATATGGTTTATCTCAGTGAGCTCTACCAGAATTTGAAGTAAGTGGATGAGAGGCTATGTTTGATCTCAAGGCTGGACTGGGGCTGGGCCAGGTAAGGAGCACCTCCAAGGCTGCTGACAGCAGTCCTCTCTACCCTGCAAAGAGCCTCACTCAGTCCTCAGGGTCAGGGAGGCAGGGAGAGCTTTCTCATCTGACCCTTCTGAATTCTCACTCCCAATGCAATATGACTTCCTGGTAATTTCAGCCCTGCTTTGGGACAGAAAGGCACTTGCTGTACCACTTCCCAATTCCTTTGTCCTTACTTCCAGGACCCACTCTTAAGGTTGTCCCTTGCCTCTCAAAGGGATGAAGAACATAATAATACTTCTACCTTTCTCAAAAGCCCATTGGCAACCCTTTCTGGACTGTGTCCCATCTCTGAATTAGGCATGACTAACCCATACACTAATCCATACTGCCTCTAAAAGAAAATACAGAAAAGTGACAGATAAGGGCCTCATTTAATGCCAGCTTAAATTTCAGGAATAGCAATGCTGGCTTGGGTCAATGGAGATTTACAACAACAGGTGCAGGGGGAATCCAGAGTGAGGCAGAGAGTGATTTGTGTGTGTTGGGGGAGGGGGGCGGCAGGCGCCTCATTTGATCTGTCTGCTACTGGAAGAAAAATAAACTCCATTTGCTCTTCTATTCTTCTAAGAAATAAAAGGGATCAAAGAAACTTTAGGCCAATAAGCTTCCCTTTTATTCTTTCCTTTTTCTCAAATAGATCAGAAAGTGATTCCATATTATTAGCCACTTTGCCTTTCCCCCAAAATATGGGCAGGGGAAGACACTACTATGCTTCTGTGCTTACAGAATCTTATGATAAGAATCTCAGTGAAGTTGGAATTCAAGAAACATGATGGAAAAGAAAAGGTTTTAAAGAAATCTTCTAAATGACAGTGAAAACAAGGGGCTGGGGAGAGCCCAACAATAATTTGAGAAGCTTTCAAATATGCCACAATTTGAACTTCTTGTTTTGTACTAACAGGCAGTTAGCTGTAGCATAAGTTTTGTACCATTAGCAGATGAGGATAACTCTGAGAGATATTTTTACTGTAACCTAAATAAGAAAGCATTTTCCAGTGGCACATCACAGCCAGAAATGACACTACATTGTTCCCACATTCTTTACCCCAATTTCATGGGCATTTTTAAAACAAAGTATAACCTTCTTTCTTTTTTTAAAAAAAAATCCTGATATGCAAAGGGCAGCCAGACTGGGCCTGGACTAAGTTCCAGAATAGAGCAGAAGTAATGTGCTTTGATGTGTTCTTCACAGCTTCCTCCAGGAAGCCTTCCAGGTGGTCTCCTGAGGAGATCGCAGGGTCTCTATTGCAGCTGCACCAAATCAACACTCCCACCCCCATCTCGCACTTGCGCCTAAGCACGCATATGTGCACATCCCTCCTTGCGCTGGAGAATAGGAAGAGACAAAGTGTGGAGGGGAACGGTTACAGAGCTGGTTGCAGGAAGTGGCACATCACTCACATTTCCTGGGGGACAGCTGGGATAGGCCTCCAGCAGGTCTGGGAAAGACCATCTGTGGAAGTAACATCTGGGCTTCTGTTTCCCTCTCTGATGTGGGGGACTGGCCTGCTGATTGTGAAACTTTATGCTGGGCGAGTACTGTCCCGTGCTGAAATCAAATGATGGCAGGCTTTTCCCAACTTAGAATAAGGTGAGCAGGTCAAAGCTTCCCCATCACCTGGTTTAATCCATCCCTGTTATCTTTGTTGCTGTTTCATCTTTTGTAGTACCACCACCTTGCCCTCACCTCTGAAAATAACAAGTAAGCAAAGTTTAACCTAAACGTTACCCACTGTGCCTAACTGGTGAGCATATTGTGGTGGTTTCTTTGAGTGCCTTGTTTTCTCTTAGTTCAGATGTTGAAATCAATAGTTATAATTTGTCACAGTATTCTCTAAGGTGCAGCCAAGGCCCCAGTGCTCAGCTGTGTGACAGCTTTTGAAAATAACCAGATATGGGTAGCCTCTCAAGTCTGCTGTGAGAATTACCAAGCCATTTTGAGCTATTCAGAACAACCAGAAGTGTCAACACACTTTGAGGGGGAACTTATTATAGTGTAAATGCCGAGTTTGTAATGTAGTAGAATTGATTGAACAGAATAAAAACAATTGACCTTTTAGGAAAATCTCATAGTGAGATCTGCCAGGTTGAGACCTTGGCTATGATTACTGGTAGGAGCTCATGTGCCAGTTGCCTTGGAGACAGCAAGGTTTGTGAACCCAGACTCTAATCCAAGTAGCTGTATGGGTATCCTCCCACATACAGCAGATTTCTTGGCTGGGATAGAGGTCCAAAGTCAAAGTGATATGAAAGAGATTTAGTTTTCCCATGGTGACAACCCAATAATAGAAGATTATGTAGCTGATCAAAAATTTGATGCTTACCTTTTTAAAAATAGCCTCTACAGTTCACACATCTATAATCTCAGCTACTCAGGAGGCTAAGGCAGGAGGAAGCCAGCCTGGGTAACTTAGTAAAACACTGCTTCAAAATTAAAATTATAAAGGGCTGGGGATGTAGTTCAGTGGCAGAGTACTTGCCTAGCACATGGTAAGACTTGGGTTCAATACCCAGCAACACACACACTGAAAAAAAAAAAAAGAAAGAAACAACCTCAAACATTGTCCATATTTCAGTTACTCTGAAGGTGAATTTCAGTGTCTCTTTGTCTATAGTGTATTTAGATTGATTTAATAGACATAATAACCATCAAATAAAATTGTAAGAATCAAGGTGATACGGCATCACATTATTTACAAAGTTCTCAATGTTTCCTTTATTTAGCCACATAAAATCCTAAGGTGAATCACTTTTTGGTACAGCAATGGTCCTCAGAAGAGCCACTCTGGAGAGATTTCTCAGGCACCCTAGAGGAAATTTTTAGAAATAGTTGATGTTGCTTCATTGTTTTGTGGTGATCATCTGTTTTGCTGCATCCTTCACACTTCCTGAGGCAGCACATGATCAGGGTGGCTAATCCCACTGCTGCATGCTGACTTCTGCAACCCAGATTTCTGCCTTCTACACCTCTCTGACAACTAGACCTCATGCCTACCAGGCAGAGCCACCTCTACAGGTGTGCATGTTGTGCAACCTGCTCCTCACAATCTTTTTCCTTTGGGTTTCTCCTCCTCAGGATTTCTCCCAGAAAGCCCCAGAGCTTGGGCTAGAAGTTGGGGCAGCCTCATGAAACTGTCACATTCTTTCCTGAAGGTACAAGTCTTCCCATGTCTACCACATATCCCAGGCCTGCCTAATAATAATGGATTTCAGCTGTCATTTGCTCCTTTAATCAGCTGTTTTAAAAAGCTGAAATAGCTGGAGGGCTTAAAGAGTAGTGGAACTGGTTTTTGTTATATTTTTAAGATGATAGCTGGTACATATAAGATTATATGATATATGTGTGTGTTAGAAAGCCTAATTATATAATAAACACCACAGACCTGCTGCGTATCCAGTCTCTCTGCTTACCTATCTCCCCACACTGACCCTGTCCAGAGGTACTACTTTAAAAATTTATCATTCTCCTTTCTTGTTAAAACAGTTTGTTACATGTGACTGTATACCTAAACTGTGTTAGTTTTGTGTTAGACAAATGGAACGTATCAGCCAGTTGAGGTTGCTGTTCTCCAGTAGCCTTTTTGGGAGATGATCTACTTCCCCATGTAGGCTGCAATTACTCAGAACCAGCTGCAAGCTCTTTGTTTGAAATTTCCTGCAGAGATAGTTTATCATCTGCTCAAGAAAATCAGTGCTGTTGCTTTGCAGCACATTTGGTCTGATTCAACTCATCTCTATAGCCTCTATTTTCTCCATTCATTTATTTAAGGAATATTTAGTGGGTGTCTTCTATGGGTCAGCACTGTGCTAGGGACCAACAGTAAGTCAAAGAGAATCCAGAGCCCCTGCCCCCACTAGAATTTATCCCCACGCCTCCTAACCTTTTTCTCTGTAGGCTTCAGGCTGAGAGATTCCAGGGCACTGAGCAGAATTCAACAAACAGGGGAATTTGTATGGGCAGGAACCAGGGCACAGAATTATGGAGGGGCTGCAGGAAGTGATGCCTCTGGGAGTGCTTACCTGGCCTGGGCCCTTTGTGGTCCCATTCTGATATTTCTGGCTCAGAATTTTGTTAGGCCACATCATCCGCTCATCCAAATGATGCATATTTACATCATGATTAACTCAGCACCTGCTGGGACCCCTGCCATGTAGAATAGCTCAAGGACTGCACTGGAGGAAGAGATTATCCCCATAGGACTTGAAGTCTGACAACATGGATTATCATCTTTTTACATTAGAGGAATTTAAAATTATCACAACAAGTCATTAGATTGAGATTGATAACATAGATACAACTATCTGAGCAGTAAAATATAGAACCTCAAAAATATATACATTGTGTATTATATATATTTTGTTATAATAATAAATCTAACAAATATGTAAATATACATATATATTTTATGTATTCTTAGCCGCCCTTATATGACCAGGTCACAAGAATAACTAACATTCTGTAACCTCCTATAAAACATGACTAATGTCCAAACTCTGCTCCCTCGTAGTTCTAAAGCTGTCTCTGTGTGCTTGTGAACATCTGCTTCTTCTAGGGGAAGTTGTGTGTTCACAAGAACCTGCGGTGTCTGCCTCCAAGCCTGCCTGTGTGATTGTACTTGCTACTAAATAGCAAAATTTAATTAAGTGTCTGCACATACTGATGAAACATAAATTCAAATAGAAAACTTTTCAGTGACATACCTAACTGAGTGCTTTTGAAAGAGTTGGTAGTGATGAATCTTTTTTTTTTTTTAATGCTTTGTATTAGGCGAGAACAAGGTAACTCGAAAAAATGGAACAACAGCAAAAAAATAAAAAAAAAAAATCACATTACAGTCTGGAAGAATCCTGCCTTCCAATTGTGCTGCAGATATCTTTTCTTTACCTTCTGGCTCCACTTTAAATCCCTTGGTACATAATGATTTGTTAAGAAAGAACTCTCATCAGCAGATAATACTAGAAAAAACAACAACAACAACAACAACAAAAACCTTGGCCTCTCATCAAAGGATTAATGAATGAGAGCTTATTTATATTTTAATTTAAAACAAAAATCACACATGTGTGTATTGTATTTATACGTAATGACTGGATGGAGGGATCGATGGGTGAATGGATATGGATGTAACTAACTTTTCTTGATCCCCTCTTTAAATGACTTTTCCAATTTCCTGTCCAGCCCTTGCATACTTGAAAACGGGGCTTCTGCAGCCTTTTACCTTTTGCGTATTCAAGGACCAGACCACCTTCCCCAAGAGTCATTTTATGTAGTCACATCATTGGAAGATTTCAGAAGTAATGGCACTTGCTAAGGTTTATTTGGCATTTATTTTGTTTAGTTTTGCTTTCATTTGCCAAATATTTATTGAGGGCCCTGACCAAAGATTCCATTTTAAAATTAATTGTTTTAGGAGAGAGAAAAGGCATTGTCAGACTGCTGGATGGATGAAGGAGGTCATGACCTCCCAGTGCTCTGCCCTCTCTGGCTGTGTCAAGCCCTCTAGCAGACCTTTTCTCTTAAGTGCCCCATAGAGAGGGCCCCCTGCTGCTTGGGACTTGTGAGAGGCAGGAGGGTGGAGGCAAACAGGAAAGTGGGCCTGCTGCTATCAACTTCAGGTCACTGGAAGAATGAGACCAGCCTTGCACCAGATGAGAAAACAGCCTCTTGACCAGGCTTAGAGTATATTTTTTGACTGTGGCTTTTCCTAAATAGATACCAGGAAACTGAATGCCCTTTAGAACTGCAAGAAAGCTGGGCACATGCCTATAATCTCAGCTACTTAGGTGAAACAGGATTATAATTTAAAGAGATTGTCTCAAAATGAAAAAAAAAATTTTTTTTAAGGTCTGGGATGTAGCTTAGTGCTCTCTGAGTTCAACCCCTACTATCAGAAAAACAAAACAAAATGAGATAAAAACCTGTCAGAAGAATCTTTTTCAAATCCTATTTTGGCTCTGCTCTCCTGCTCTCCTGCACACGTGGGCGCACAAGTGGCATGCTTTATGTTTGATTCATGCTAAGTGTGTGTGTGTGCACGTGCACAGGGGTGCTTGTGTTAAAGACCTTAGATTGAGGGCAACCTACACAAGATGCTTTATTTACTTGAATACCTAAGGCAAAACACTAAACCTGTAGAAACCAGGTTTTCTGAAATTGTGTCTCCAGAACCAGAAAGTCCCAAGCCTGCTCCAAGCAGGAGAAGAAACAGTCAACTGGAGGAAGAAGTGCAGCTTCATTCTAGCCATTCCAGGAGGATTGTTACACTATTCAGCCTTGTCCTGTTTTAACATGGTTATAGCTGGAAATGTGGGTCCCTACAGTTTCCAGAGCGCTGGAATCTGCTGGTCTCCCTCTGCTGAAGTGCAGGCACGTGAGTAAGGAGAGAAAGCTGAGAAGGGAACAGAGGGAGGGTAGGCATGACACAGGAGCCCTGTGTTGTTGCTCTAAAGAGTAACTGGACCCCTGTCCAAGAGAACCCCAGGCCCTCCAGAGAAAGAAATTGCAGGGTTATGAGTCATCTCACCATTTTGGAAGAATGCAGGGCTATTCTGGGAGATAGAGGCGGCCTCCCTTATCAAGAGGTAGGCAACTAAAGTGCAGACTGTGCTAGGATCAGCTTCTGGTTTATTATCTATTTAACTAAGTGAATTAAATGAGAATTGACTGGAACTGTACACTTACAGCTCTCTTACAAAATGCTGTTATCTTGTGAGCTGCCTTAATGGAGCAGGCTGTCAGGAGCTTATTAGAAGTAACTGAATACAGCACCTTATGCAGCCGATTCAAAGGAGCCTGTGCAGTCAGACCTGGGAAATCTCACACCTTGTGTGGCCAAAAGAGATGGGCCTGAGTCTGGCTGCAAACCACTGTTAGTCTCTACCCCAGGGGCATATTCAGGGCTTCACAGGAAAAAAAGCTACTCCATCCTTTTTTAAAGGATCTCTGCAATTAAAGGTAAACTATGTGTATTTTTTGTTTACATGTGATGTAACACATGAAAGACAGCAGAATGAAAAGATTAACAACTACTTTTGAGAGGGGATTGCAAGGGTTGGAATCTTAGTTCTACTATTTATTAGAGAAATAACTTTGTATTATTTCTCTATGGCTCAGTTTCTCCATCTGCAAAATGGGAGTGATATTAGTACCAACCATGTTAGATTTTCTGTTGATTAAGATAATATGTATAGGCCGGGCATGGTGGCACACGCCTGTAATCCCAGCACTCGGGAGGCTGAGGCAGGAGGATCGCTGTGAGTTTGAGACCAGCCTGGGCTACTTAGTGAGTTCCAGGTCAGTCTCAACTACATAGTGAGACCCTGTCTGAAAAAACAAAACAAAACAAAAACAAAGATAATATGTATAAACTGCTTAGAATAGTTCCTGGCATAGAATGAGAAGTACCCAGAGATTATAGGGATTACTGTTATGACAGGAAATAACTTGTCCCATTTAATAGCTTTTATCTCCACATCTCTCTCATCTGCTAAGTGTAGCATTGTACTTGGGATAAGCTGTATTCAGGGATGAGGTCTGGAATGGAAGGAGGCTGTGTGCGTGGAATATGCTCAGGTCAGCAAGCCGAGGCACACTTGGAGCCATGGCTGGGCTGGAAATGATGCTGTGTGATCTTGCATGAGTCGTTTATCTTCTCTGATCCCTATGTCTAGAGGTGATGTGCTCGACTTTCATGGTAGGGTTTGGGTAAACCAATGTAAATACCTTCTTAGTGAAAATTAGAGAGATTATAAAACACCAAAGCAAGTGTTCCAGGACATTGGTGCACACAAACTGGAGAAGGCAAGTGGTTTAGACAGAAGTTGCCTTTGTATAGTTGGTTTGAATAATGGACATAGTCAACTATTTTTTCAGGTGTTTTATCATTTTTTTGTGAATTTAGAACTTTCTGTTTTCCTTTTAGCATTTATTGGTGTTATTATTTAGCAGTCTTATTTTCTTGTTGGATTTACTTTAGTTCAATTTACCAATACCTACAAGTGAAAGAACTGCTCTACAGTTGACCTTAACTTTTGCAATTACATAGCTTGCACTTAATTTTGATGCATAATCCACAAACACTATATGTAATCTAGAACTTTCAGTAAATCATCCTTAATCTAGTAAATAATTCTTTTACAGTCAACCTAGTGGAGGAATACCATACTTCTCACTTTTCAAAAGCTTAAAATAGACCATATGGAAAATTAGATGAATTTTTCATTTATATAGAGAATGAATTACTATCAATAAAAAATATTAATCTATTAGTTGGGCTTTTTTAGAGAAATTAAACACTTTGAATGGTACTAGACCTAGTAGTGTTTTCTTTCACCTGTTTTTACACCTTTTTCTATTTTAATAAGTAATGTATAATTCAAACTTCTAAATATAATAGATATAATTTCTCACATCTCCAATGGTTCTTTCTGAGAATTTAAGTAAAGAACACTCATGAAGTGAGAAGCCATACTCCTCTGTGATTTCTTGTCATGGCTTGCTGCTTAAAGCACAAGGTGTTGTGTCTCAGCTAGAACTACAACATAGAGAGCGAGCATGCTTTGTACCTTTGGAACTACATCTTTCTTGGTTGTAAGCATCTTTAAGGATTGGGAGGACGTAAAGACATGCTCCTCAGCAAACTACACATTTTCTCCTTTCCACAAAGCTTGGCTTTGTATTCCAAGGAGTTCTTATGAACCCCTTGAATTCTCTCCATCAATTCCTTTTTGCCCCAATAATCCCTGGATCCCAGATATGCAGTGTCAAATGAACACCAAGATTCCTCTCACTGGTGGACCTTCCCTGTAGCCCAGTGTGGGTTGACCCCAAAGGTCCTGAAAGCTTGATCCCAATGTGATAATCGAAGAGGTGGTGAAACTGTAAAAAGGTGAGGTCTAGTGAAAGGTGACAAGGTCACCGGAGACGCTGCTTTGGGAAGGGGAGAATATGGGTTTCACAGAGAGAGAGTTCTTGAAACAGCAAGTTGTTGTAAAAGAAACAAGATCAAGATGGGCCTCTTTCCACTCTCTGGCTTCCTGTCTTGCCCTGTGGTCTTTGCCTTTCATGCTCCTGCTGTGATGTCATCTGCCATGTTGTAACTATCAAGGGCCCATTTGCCAGAGGTTGAACAGATGAGTACCCCCAGTCTTGGATTTTCATCCGCAAAAGCTGTAAGCTAAGTAATCACTCAGACTCAGGCATTATATTATAACAAGAGAAAATGTAGTAGAATAACCACACTTTGATTTTTCTTTTTAGTGACAATGAGTCTGACATCTCTGGCAACCAGGAAATAGAGGATTTTACCCACCCTTTAAGATTTATTACCTATAATTTTATTCAGTAATTGAGAATATGGGCATAGCTACTCACTAGCTGTATCACTGTGTCTGATGCAGTTAGGTTCTGTGGAACACTTCTGTGTATGTTAGGTCCTTTTTAGTTTAAGATTGTTTGACTTAAAGGTACATGATCCCAACAATGAATGTAACTGTACTGTATCCCTAAATGTACCAATAAACTCAATAAAAAAAAAAAAAAGATTGTTTGACTCTACCTCTCTTTCCCAAACACAGTTTCTCTATCAAAACCACTACTTCATACCCACTAGGATAACTATAATCAAGAAAATAGGTAATAAACACTAATGAGTTTGTGGCAAAATGGAAACCTTCTTATACTGCTAGTGGGAATGTAAAACAGGACAGCCAATTTGGAAAACAATCTGGCAATATTTCAAAAAGTTAAGTACAAATTTGCCATATGATCCAGTAATTCTTCTAGGCATATACCCAAGAGAAGTGAAAATGTATATCCACACAAAAACTTGTACATGCAAAACTAGCGGCATTGTTCGTTGTCCAGAAACAACCCAGACGATGGATAGATACATAAAATATCATATATTCATACAATGGAATATTAGTAGGCAATAAAAAGAAATACAGTCCTGGTAAATGTTATAATTTGAATAAACCCTGAAAACATGATAAATATTAGAAGCCAGTCACAAAAGACAACATTCTGTTATTCCATTTATATGGAATGTCCAGAGTCAGTAAATTGATAGAGGCAGAAAGCAAATTAGTAATTTGCAGGAGTAAGGGTAGGGAAAACCAGAAGTGACTCCTGCTAGGTGTGAGGTTTCTTATTTGGATGATAAAAGGTGTTCTAAAACTGATTGCAGGGTGATGGTTGTGAAACTCTGTGAATATACTAATGCTATTGGTTTCTAAATGTAAATGGGGAATACGTGGTATATGAGTTACATATTAGTAAAGTTGCTACGAGAAAAGAGGAGGAGGATGACGACAACAAGATGACAGGCTACCTATGTTTAGTCACTGTGGAAGCTTGAGTGTCCTGAGACAGGAGCTTAGGTGCAGTCACTGCATTTGGAAAAGCACAGTAAGGAAGGAGTGCAGTGAGGTGGGAGAGGAAGGAAAGCTGATAGAGGGCACGTTAATGAATGAGCAGCTGTCATGGGCAGCTGGGGCCCAGTCCTGCTGAGGCCCCTCAGAAAGACTGTGGAGACAACAACTCAGAATTGCCACCCAGAGGATGAGAAAATGGGGTTATTTCTCTGATTAGGGTCTTCCCAGCCTGCCCCATAAACGGGACACACATGCTCCTATAACCAGAGAAAATCCCCAGGCAAGAAGAGATAGAGACAGAAACAGGAGAAAAGGAAACAAAGACAAGAAACAAGACAGACAGGCATGTGGGCACTTGGGGTAGAAAGTAGTTGGAGAACACAAAAACTGTTCATCAAACCTGCAGGTGATGCTCAGGGTGACCGTGGATATGTACAGGCCCTTGACAAAATCTGCTTAAGAGTGTTACTTAACCTGCATCTCAGTCCCTCATTCTTAAAATGGAGAAAATAATAGCTCCTACCTTACCAAGGTGATGTAAGAAGTAAGACGTTAACACTTCTGATGTATGAAGTATGATCAAATAATACAATGAATATGTAAAATTTTTAAAAAATTAATCCCTCTCAAAATAGCCTCCCCCTTGCTTCAAACATATTTATCCAATCATTCTTGCCATTTTCCGAAGCAGTTCTGAATGTGCTCTTTGTGAGTGTCTTTAGTTGTGTTGTCATAGCTGTTGCAATGTCTTGAGTCAATTCAAAACATATACCCTTGTGATCATTTTGAAAACATAAAGCCACATGGTGCCAGATCCAGTGAATAAGGTGCATGAGGACAAAACATAATGTGTTTACATGCCTGCCTTCTCCTTGGATGGCACTCAGCAGCAGGATTTACTGTTTTTTTATCGCACCTCATAAAGACACTCAGTGATGGACTAGTCTTAGGTGACTTGCTAGGTTCCAGATCTAAGAGGCCTTATTAGCTCATCAGACAAGGTGTTCATCCCAGTAAGTTCTTCTAGCATTTTTCTCAGCCTTGCTTTCCTCTTTATAAAAATTGGCGGGATTCAAGCAAGGGAATTTCATTGTAGCAATCCCATGTTTTCTTGTGCCAAAGCAGTCTCATGAAGTTTATAGCTTCTAGGGAGCTTTCTTTCTATGAACCTTCTTCTGTAGTCCACGGATGAAAGTCAGTCGCTGAGGTCCCAGGCAATTTGAGTCCTGCTTATGTCAAAAGCATGTATATTATTCCGTTGCTCATAGATGAATGAAACAACCACATTGGTGAATGAATATCCAAGGGGAAATAGAATTAAAAGAAATTGCCACCTGTGCTACATCGAGGTCAAGATGTTGTGAGAAAAACTTACTTTAAAGATTTTCTCACTTGAGAAAATACCTTTGGATTGTTTCAGGCTGTGACTCTGCAACTAAACTGACATTTCACAAATCCAAAATCGCTGTGGATGAACTCTTTTCTTCTCTTTGGGATATTGCTGGAGCTCGGAGTCTCATGAAAGAGTTTAAGTCTGTGTATGTTCCTGGAAATCATACCCACCAGGTGAGTCCATGGGTTCTAAAGCCTCTGCTTAATCTGTTGTACTTTTGGGATTCAAAGACTACAACTACAGGGAAGTTTCCATTTAACCTCTCTAATTGAAGGTTTGTTCTAGATGAACTCTAAATTCCCTTTTAGTTCAGGGTTTGGGGTTCCACTAAATTTGAAAGCCTCTCGATTCGTGTGTGTCCTAGGCTTGATGCAGCAGGGTGAGCACTACATTGGAGGGCACCTGCTGCTTTATCACTATGGTGATTCCTTAGCTTTAGGTGATTCCTTTGCTTCTTTGGGAACCAGTTATTTCAGGCACCAAATGATGGACTAGTCTTAGGTGACCTGCTAGGTTCCAGATCTAAGCAGTATATAAACATTCTGAACCATCAGAAGAATGAAAGTACTTAATAATGCCAAGGTAAGTAAAACAGAAGTTTGTGCCAGCAAAAACATTTATTATTAAAATTCTCTCACTGTTTTCTAAGGAGAGTTACCAAGAATGCTTTGGCTATTAAATAGGAAGATGATATGAGAATCCAAAATTGCAGGGATGAGTGCTGTAAAAAGCTCAAAGGGGAGAATGCATGGAGACTGGGAAGTGTCTGTTGCACAAAGTTGGAGACAGGACCAAGGTTCCTGGTGGCCAAAGATGAACTTCCAAGAAAGAACAGATGTTTCTGGTAGAAAAGATTACGAAGTTTAGTTGTAGGAATCTTCTCTTCCTCTCCATGAAATCTTTAGTAAAATTTACTCCAGTTGTTAAGGCTTTTGATTTCTTTTGATCGTGCTGAGGATGAAACCCAAGGCCTCACACGTGCTAGGTAAATATTCTAGCTCTAAACCATGACCCCAGCTCCTATGAAAGATCCTCAGAGAGTAGACTGTGCTGTGAGTGGAGAGTATGACATAATGATGAGCTCAGCTTCAGAGTGCTGATTCTTGGTGGAAGGTATTACCTAGAGATCCAGGAAGGTCAGGTGACTTGCCATTGGCACATAGTGGACAGGGGCAGATGCTAGGTCCTTGAGACCATCACAATACATCTTCCTCCTGAGTATATGGTTTTCATGGAGGTTCTAGAAGTATTGATTAATGGTCATCTGAAATCACCCACCAACAGCCATAGGAACTGGCACTCAACTTAGAAATGTAAAGATTCCCATGCTTTTTTCAAATATCTGAGGATGTCACTGCCACAAAATATGGATAAACACCACTCAGATCAGTAATATACACAATATTATCATTTTTTAAAAATCAACAATCTTACATACTGTAACATGGATATATTCCAAAAGCATGATGAAATTTAGACCAAAGAATATCTAAATTCAACAAGTGGCTGTTATAGTTGGCAAAGAGAAGATAAACCACTAATTTAATGAGCTCTCTCCCATTATTTGATTGTCACATTACTGATTTGGCTAGTTTCACATTAGCATGTATTAGCTATAAATCTTGAGCTTTATAAGGACAAAGATGAGCTTCTAAACTTACCTCCCTTCTGGCAACTCTGTCACTCTTCAAGGCCTCAGAACCCTGTCTTGCAGTCATGGCCTTTAGAAAATTAAGTCTCCTTTCTCGCATATGTTTCCTCTTAGATTGAGTCAGTAACATCAGCATACTCACCAAAGACCCTAAATTTCAATGAGCAGGAAGTGGGGAGGGGAGTAGGATAATGTATTTGTGTTGCAGGGGTTAAATAAATAATGATACATAGGTATAGTGAAATGGTGTGCAATCATAAATGAATGGGCTGGAGCTAGATACACTGGGAAGGGCTGCATTTGAATCCTTGTTTCAGGGTCTGATTCTTGGGGAACAGGAAGTGGAAGAAACTTCAGACCATGATTGTTGGCTCTGAGATAGGAACATCACAGCAGAAGAACATAGTGGGGCAAAGCTCCTTGGGTTAGAGCAGGGGGATGGGACAAATGACCAGATATAGCACCCAAAGTCACTCCTCCACACCCAGACACACTCAGAAGTGTATTCCACCTTAGATCCCTCTATGAGTAACTGCAGGGAACAGCATCTGACTCATAAACAGTACTATATTTGTAGTGATAGCAGTAGGAAAAATGAAGAACAGAGAGGCTTTCTCTGTCTTCTTTTCAGCCTTCTATCTTTCCCTTTGCCTGGATGTGTGCTACATACAAAGGACAGTCTTCCCATGCTGAATGCCCTATGACTGCTGACTATGGTGACAGGTCTAGTGCTGATACTCTAGTGTGTGACAGGGTTGTGGTTGGAGGTTGTCCCTGTTAACTGTGTCTGTGCAGTAGGGCTTCATGCCTATCATTTCTTTTTGCATATGTCCCAGTTTCATGGGGTGATGAAGTGTAGACTCCTTTGGTGCCATGGGGTTTGATGCACTGCTGCTCCTCAGCTGCAGCATGAGGAAAATATTAGACATGTTTTGGGGCACGGAGCTCATGAGGCCTTCCAGACAAAATGACATCTGGCTCTTGCATGATGGGCTTTGGCACAAGTTTCCAGGACAGAGCTGCACTGGTAAGAGCTCTGCACAGATGCGTGTATGCTGGACAAGAGCATCCAGACTCAGCAGTGCCCAAGGCGGCTTGATTCATCTTGTGCCAGATGAAATATGGCTCTCTGAAGAGTATTTAGGCCCTATCTCTTGTCAGCACTCCCCAACCCTGGCCACCAGCTGTTCATATGCCAGGCTAATCTCTGTTCCTCTTCCTGGTTCTGTCTACTGAAGGAATGAATGTGGGACAGAGAGGACTGAACTGAGGACCAGGAAGAATGGCACTGTCCCAAAGTCTACTTCTGACTGACTCTATGAACTCAAGAAAATTCATTAATGTCTTTGGCCTTTGATTTCCTCATATTGAAGTTGAAGGGACTTCATTCAATTTTTTAAAATTATCTGCTCTGGATAAAAGGATGGGTAGATTGCTGAATGGACAAATAAAACATTTCTAAATCTGTAAACAAACTATTTCTTTTAAGAAGATAAAAGAAGAAAAATATTCATAGTATATAAAAATAAATAAATAAAAATAGGGCTGGGGATTTACCTCAGTGATGCTGCCACCTGCCTCGCAAAAGCAAGGTCCTGAGTTCGATCCCTGGTACCAAAACAAACCCTAAATAAATAAATAGATAGATAGATAGATAGATAGATAGATAAATGGCATGAAATAATTACAAGCATTTTTAAACATTCTGTGCTGTTGCTGGACTGAAACACCCTGTGCTAACCTTGTTTGGGGTGGGTTTTTTTTTGTTTTGTTTTTGTTTTTGTTTTAGAATTTGGTGTTTAGAGGAGGAGGTAAAGGAAAAGAAGAAGCAAGCATATTCAGCAGTAGGACTGACTCCCTGCTTGCCCTACACCAGTCAGCAACAGCAGTGTCAGCAGCCTGCTTGATGGGATGGGGCTCTGGCAGTGTTCCAGGTTTCCTTGGAAACGGGTAAACTGGGCCATCTCTAAAGTACGCCAAATTCTGGAAGGTGCTGGAGTTAGGCTAGTATGCATGCATCAGAATCTGCTGCCATACTTGGTACCAACCCTCAGGGGCAGGGGTTCAGACAATAAAAGTCCTCTAGACAAAACCACATCTTATCTGCCCCACAAAAAGATTAAGTCAAAGACATAGATACGAGTATTTTGTTTTTCATATTCTGTTAAATATGGATTAAGACCCAATTTGTCTTGAAAAGGTATTACTCATTTGAAGAAAGCGGGGGAAAGATAATTTCCACATAAGATCGATTTTGTAAAACTATTTCATGTGTAACAACAGTCAGTTTCCTGAGAGCATAGGACAGGCCACGTTACAACATTCATGGTCATTGCTCACTTTTGCCTTTGTCAGCCCTTTCCTCTATAAAAATAAAATATGTTAAAACATATGTTATACAAGTACATTAAAATAAAAGTAAAAATAGTAGTATTTCATATCAAAATATTACTTTGATCTTTTTCCTTCTGATTTTAAAAAACTAGGCATTTTCACGAGCCCCTAAAAGTAACGCAGGCCCAGGGTCCTGTGTGTCCTCTGCCCAATGGATAAGCTGGCTGTGTCCAGTCTGCCCAGGACAGGCACATGGCTCACCCTTAGAATGGCCCCAGGGACCCATGGCACATGAAGCAGTTGCAGGACTGCTGTCAAGGAGCTGTCCAGCTAGGTCCTGAGCAGTGAGAGGACAGGATTCACTCCAACTGGGTCCAGGATTCCCCTGGCTTAAAACCCTAATATGGGAGCTAATTTCTGGGCTGCAACTCCATGAGCCTGTTCCAGTGCTTCTCCAAGGGACACGCCCAGCTGTTATTCAAGAGTTCTCATACTCAGAGAAGCCCAAAGCTTGAGCTCTCTGTATAACATTTGCACTATTTCCAGTCTAATGCAATTTTCCAAGCAGGGGTCATTTTTGTCGTTGGCACTCTTGCCTGGCCACCTGATTTGACATTCTTTTTTATCAGTTTCCACAAAAACAGGGCTAGAAAGTTAACCAAAGGTCAATTTCTTATGCAGAAGGGGAAAAGGATTTTTTTTCTTTTTGGTACCGGGCATCGAACTCAGGTCCTTGTGCTTGCAAAGCAGTTCACAGAACCACTGAGCTAAATCTCCAGCAAGGATTTATTAATTCGTAGCCTTTTAAGCAACATACCAGTCATTAAGGAAGTAATCATATTTATATTTATATTCCAATTTGACAAAGTGTCTGTAGCAGAGACAATGCTATGTGTTCTCCAAACTCCATTTACTTTTCCTCCTGGTCACACAGTTAAACCACACTTTCCAGATTCCCTTGCAGGTCAGTGTGGATTTGGAATATATCCTGGTAAGTGAACTCTGTGTAGAAGAGGTACATTTTTCAGACCAGGCTCATAAAATCTCTCAAAATCCTCATACTCTCCACTCTGTCGTCATCTAGTGATGAGGTGCAAGGTCTGTGGTGTGGGATTCTAATGCCCTAGGAATGGTAGAGTCACTCAGTGACAAGAACCTGGGTCTCTGAATGATTGTTAGAACTCAGTTCTGCTACTGCAGTTCATACTGGATGGTCATGATATAAGCAAGAAAAAAAAAGAGCAGTGAAAAAAGGAAGAACAAATGTTCCTGAGTTTGTAATCCGCCCGCCCCCCCACAAAAGGTGTACTTACATAGAGTAGCAAGAGTCCAAAAGAAGGTCAGCTTCTAACTGGTGAGAGAGGCCATTGTCAGGCCACACTACAAGAATAGCCACAAGGTAGGCAGGAGCAAGTTCCCACCTGCTCTCCCTGCCTTCCACACTCCCTCCAGTGCCCTTGCCTGTGGAGGAGTCTAACTACCTGGCAAAGAACAAATGTACTCACAATTTGCAGAATCAAAGTCCAACATCACAGAACTGAGGCCAGACTCATGGTCCCTTAGACCCTTAGAGCCACTCATGGTGGTACACACCTGTAATCCCAGAATTTGGGAGGCTGAGGCCTGAGGATTGTGAGTTTGAGGCCAGCTTGGGGTACATAGTGAGACTCTGTGAGTCTGTGTCTCAAAAACAATATGGGAGGAAGGAAGGAAGGGTGGATTTTGAGTGGGCAGACAATAGCTCAGTAACTATCATACTGTATAGAAACATGCTAGTTACAAATTGTTATCATAAAAGAATGCAACTAAAACAAGGTAAGAATAAGTATTATAGAGGTTGATAGGCAGTTAATAAAAACATTCATGTTATTTTCTTGATTATATGATATATTTGACATCCACCACTTTCCTAAATGTTATGGTTTATTTCCTTATTCTAAATAAATGTTCACTAGCTACCTTAAAAAATCAAAATAAAAAAAGATTTCCAGGCTTCCCCAGTAATACACAGTGATCACAAAGTCTCAAGAAGGAAGGTGTTAAGGGAAAAGCACTTCCAAATCTCTCTGCTCACTTCGCAAGGGAGCCTTTTTTCAATGGGCCTGCTGTCCTGGGTTTCATTCCCCAGGGCTTAGCTGAAAGGGCAGAAAGGGAGGGAGGGAGAGCGAGAGACAGAGTATCCCTGCCGCCCCTAATCCCTCCATACCTCCTTCTTTCCAGCCTAATACTTTTTTTTTTGCCACTCTGATGAGGTTGGTTTGTTGTTTTTTTTTTTTTCAATCTCGGTATTGTTTTTATTTGAATTTCTCTTATCATGAGTTTGATACATACCTTTTAAATTTTTTCTTGTCTTATCAATGCTTCTGTTCAGTGTTTCTCCTTCATGGTCATTAATCATGAAATTGCTGGGTGCTTAATGGTCTGTTTGACTAATAAATATGAAAAAGTGGAATCCTCTGCAGAGCAGATGCTATTTCTCCATGCATAGCATCCCCAAGGAATATACCAGCTAAAGACCTAATAGATAGTTATTTTTATATTGATGACCTATATCTTGCTTTATTTCTAAGATATTTTGAAAGAACTGAAATAAAAGAAAAATAAGTAAAAATGCCTGTAAGAAAAGCAAGATGAAAACAAGGATGAGGTCAATACACTAAATATCCGTGGCCATGGTGACAGGAAACTCACATATTTGACCAATGCAAGAGAAAAATAGAGTTCAAGACAGCCTACATCTCAGCAATGCCCTCATAGAACCTGGCTTTTCTCGTATAATCATCGATCATACAAAACGGTGATACAGAGAGTGTGTTAAGAGAAGATAGACCTTCTGCCTCCACCCTGCATGCTCTAATGTGATGCCAGATATGGGCAGAGAAGCAAAGGCAGCAACAGGACCTGGTAGAAGGTGGCTCAGTTAATAAGAAGGAAGGATACAAGAACTTCCAGCAACAACTTAGGGAAAGGGGAGAGAAATAAGTTCAGAAAATACAGCCCTCAGCTACCTCCAAATACAATCTAAATCGGGATGGGTTATTTAGGTCAGAGAAAAGGAAGGCACTTAGTGCCATTTATCAAGCTGTAGGAGCTGCTGTAAACTAACATCGCCCTAATTCCACTGAAATTCCTGTGGCCTGATTTCTTCTCTAACCTTACTCAGATTCCTTTTGTCATCTTAAGTTCTTTTTCTGGCCAAGTCGTATTTGGAGTTGAGCTCTGTAGAGAAAAGAGGGATTGCTGTAAGCCTGGATTTTGACAGTGCCTTGTAAGTAAACATTCAGGCTCCTACGGAGGGGAGCATAATTCCAAGAATGTTCAGGAAAAACTGCCTGCCACCTTCATGTTTATATAAAATGGCAAGACTTTACTTTCCAGCATATTTCATGCATAAAATTGTCGCTTTAAATCTACCTTGAGCAGTTACCCGTACTGTGATTTAAGCTGTGGGGAGAGATATTTGATTAGAAGGTAATGTGAGAGTCAGTAAATAGTGGTAGAACATTGGGGTGAAAGTTTATTTAAAAAAAAAAACCTCAATGTTATTTTATTGTCTTCCACACACAAAAAATCACAGTTCAATATCAAAATTAGCTTTCATTCTTTTGATGAAAATAAAACTATCCTTTCTCCAGACAAATTAGACAAGTGTTTTTACTTAAAGCATTTTGTCTTTCCAGGCATCCTATAAGCCATTGTTGAAGCAGATTGTGGAGGATATATTTAATCTGGAGAAGCCAGATCCTGTTGATATTGAACACATGTCTTCAGGCCTCACTGATCTCCTTAAAACTGGATTTAGCAGGTTTATGAAGGTAAGTAACCATGAAGAGGTAATCCTGAATGTAATGACATTCCCTTTGCTGGCCATGAAAATGCTGGCATCCCATCACCTTGGCCAGTGCCATACAGGTAATGGTTGGTATTTGGGCTCTTCTAAAATCATACAACTTTTGGTTATAAGCAGCCTGCACTTGTAGCCTAATACAACTTCTTCTGACCTGATGGAAGATACAAGACTTTCAGGAGAGCACCATGGGAAACTTTTCTTATGGGCCATAATTTCAACTTAACATGAATCAGTTTACTGTTCACCAGGTAATTAACAGTCCTTTGTTCTTTTTTATGAAAAAATAAAACAAAATTTCATAATCAAATACTAATAGAATAACAGTAGTTATTGTGTATCATTATCTTCAAAGTAATTACTCAGAACAAGACATAAACCAAAAAAGAGTCTTACAAAAAAAGAAACAGATAATAACACTAGGACTTACTATGTAGGATAATGAGCATCCTATGACTAACATCACCCCAAAACCCATTAGGAAATGACTTTTGCTTTGGTCCAGCAGACTCCTAGGTGACAAAAGTGAGAATTTCTCTGGCCTATAGCTGGGGTGGGTCAAAATGACTGCATAGCACTTGAAGTTGGAGTGAAAGAGGGAAAAGAACACAAACAGGATCTATTTTTAACCCACTATAAAGTTTCTAAATATAAAAGGATCTAAACAAGATTACAGGCTGACCTCCCAGGCTATGCCAGGATTTCAGTGGTAATAACTCTTGCAAATAAAAGGATGTTTTGCCAGCTGCAAAGAGACTATGAAATCATTAATTAATCTAGATAGGAGATCTGGACTTTAAGAGTTCAATAAATGCATATCCCAGGAAAACTCCACTCCAAAAGCCAGAGAGAAGACAGATGCCAGACAGTCCGACTCTACACCAAGCAGTAAATGGGCTGGAGCAGACATGCTAGACTCTGTCCTCCACTTCTCAATAACTAGCAACTTCTACTGCAATGTCTGGCTGGTATATTTTCCTTCTTCTTTATTTTTTCCTAATAAAGCAGTACAGATCAGATTCTTAATATTATCCAAGAGCCTCTGTGTTGACTGCAAGCCTGGAGTTCTCCCTGTCCCTTCGTGGTGGCTAGTTTGTACAGAAATTTCAAAAATGTACATACATGGTGTCTAAGCTTCTCAACTTAACACTCTTACCCTGTATTCATAAGTTTGGACTTATCCCTGAAGAGAGACAAACTAAATAACAAGTGTGGACTTTTAGGTTCTGGCCAGTGAGGTTAGGGATGGCCCAATGGCCGCATTTGCAATACAGTGGGCCCTGTGCAAGAGGGTGTGGCCAAGGGTGCAAATGACAGCTTACCCCTTCCTCTACTCAGTTACAGTGTAGAGAGGAGACTCTGGCTCAGCTCATTGTGCCATGATGTTCTTTGGACAGAAAGAACTACTTGTTAGCAAAAGGATTCTGTGATTAACTAAGTTGAGGAAACACTGAGTCAAACAAATTTAATTGCTTCTATGTAGTCCAACATCACAGCACCTTTAACATACTGACAGGCTCATCACTCTTCCAAAGTTGAGCATGGACTGTATTAAGACTTAGTCCATGTTGTACAAGGACTACCCCCGTGCATTTTCTGTCAGCATTCCATGATACAAGAGATGTCATGTTTTAAAGTTACCCTTATAAACTCAGTGTTTTCTACATTTCTTCCTGTGGTCAGGATCTCCTTTGTCCTAATAACACCTTGCCTCAGAGGTATTTGGAGTCATCCTGGGCCAGCACTGGGAAACAGTGTCTGTCTCCATTCAAAGCCCCAGTGTTAACACTCCTGTGGAAAGGCTCTACAGCTCAAGACTGATCTCAGAGGGAAGTGTTCAAGGAGTGGGTTAAGAAGAAGGAATCTCTTCTCCCAGCTGTTGTCAATATCCAGTACTCAACCTTCAGTTATGAGATCTCTGCTCTCAGTGGCCATAGAATCTCATCTGTCCAACGGATGTGGCAAGAGTCTCCCTGGGCTAGCCGCCAGGCTCACCCCAGCACCCCAATGGGGACTTGTTTTATTTCTTAATGGGCCTTGGTAGCTGGCTTTTCCTGCCATTCCTTAAAGAAAGTTATATATAGCCATGTGTTCATGATTTGAACAAAATTGGGATAAGCTCAAACAAAAATAGCCAATAGAGCTTTAAAGAATTAGTTGTAATATTGCAAAGAGCCACTTTTTTGAGATGGAGGTGAAGCCATCAGGAGAGATTTCCATTCTGCTTTAAGACTCTTGGAGAGATGAAGATGTAAGATAGATGGAATCAAATATGGTCATGGATATTTACCTTATTCATTTTCCATTTCTTCCCATGATGCACAATTATAAAGATAACCTGTGATCAACATGTTCCTCAGGGTCAACCAAACTGCTTCCATCCACTCTTATGTGACTCTTCACAACCACCTTAGGAGATAGGTCCTGCTTTACCAGTGAAAAAACCAAGGCCAGGAAATGATGGCACCAGGGTTTATTCAGGTTACTCTTATCCCAAAGCCCATTCCCTTTAACCACATACTTGGCTCCAGGATGCTGCCGGGCATGTTCTTGGATGTTAAATACTCATATGTTGGTAATTCTGGTTTTCTTCAGGATTATTCTTTAGCACAAATGCTTTTCTTTCCTGTTTCTGTGCAACTCACAGATAAAGTCAGTGCCCGGGGTCATCTGCTGATACCCTGTCTGTTTTTCTGCGACTTGGTCCCAGGGCTCATAGAATATACTTGTGCATTGCAGCTGAGTTGCCTCAACACATTGCAGGTCCATTCTGGATCAACAGCCAACAATTTTGCCTATGTCCTTCTTGCTACTTGCTGCTCTGCTCTCTGCCTCTGGAATCTGCACCCTCCCTTCTCACTTAAAACTTACCAGTGCTGAGCCAGAAGGATACAAAGCCATAGAGCCTGATGAGATAGAGTTGTCCACATACAGCTCTTTCTGGGCCTACTGTACTGGTGTGCAAAGGAGAGAATTGTAGAGATTCAACTTCATCTGGAAGGGAGCTGAGCTGCTAGTCTCTCTCTGCTCTGTCTCTGCTCAGAAATGTTTTCATAGATGCTAATTTAGATTACCCGGAGGCAGTGTCTATAGACTATACAGGAGACAAGGATAGACTGAGAACCAATAAGAGACGAGCTGGGAAAGAGCTTACAGTGTATTCCCACAAGATACCCATTGTGTGCCCTCCCGGCAAGGAATAGAAAGAGTATAGGACAGGCTTGTGCGTGTGCTTCAGTGATCTATACCTTTTGTATACATCCCTGTGGCTGCACTTGTGGGTTATATTGTAATTACAGATCAGTCATCTCTCTCCAGGCTAAAGCTCTTCTTCAGACTACTATTTTCTTAATTATACAACCTGATCCTTTGCACAATAGTGGATCAAGTCACCAGTTCAGTGGTTTTAATCCATTTTTTAATTTGATTATTCTCTCATTTTCCCTTTATATATTTAAATTATAAAAATAATATATGCTTATTTTATTAAGAAAAATGAGGCAAAATATGTAAAGAAATATTTACTAACTTATCTTGCACCTATCTAACCTCAAATACCTCCCCCCAAGGGAATAAAAGCTATTAATTCTGTCTACCCAATTGTGTACATACATATAAATAGAAATCCATACATGGAATTGTGGAATATGTAGTTATATTAATGCTGAAAGGATCATGTTACACACATTATTCTAGACTTCTTCTGAGTCAGGAAATGACCTATATTTTGGTCAATATTTTAATATGAACATGGTAACCCTTGCTCTAATTGGATGGATGTAACTGTTCTGCTGTGCTGGTGGGGGACACAGAGGGAGGACTGTTCCCATGTTGAGACAGTCAGACCATTTCCAATTTTTTTGCCACTAAGAAAAATAGTTGCATTAATATCTCCTTGTTTGTATCTTTACATGATATTTTTTATTTTATAAAAGTTTCTCAAAACCACTGAATCATTGATTCATAAACTATGTTCAGTTTTAATGTTACTAATGTATGATAATTTTCTGAAAATTTGTTATAACTTCCACACTTAACACTTATCAGATATGAGATAACCATTTTCCTGCATCCTTAGATTCTCTAAACTTTTTTTCTCCCTTTAAAATCTTAGACATCTAATAGTAAAAATGTTATCTCATTATTGTTCTTCTTGATTACAGTCAGGATTGTTTTTATTCATTAAGTTTATGGGTACATTTTAGGTATACAATATGATGACACTCATCATTGGGAATTTGTACCTTCATAGATATATCTTGGTGTTTATTTTTTTTCCCCATTCCCCTGCCCTCCCTTCATCCTCTCCACCCCTCCCTATCTGTAAAGACTTTGTTTCCATCTCATATTTATTCCTTTCCCTTCTTTCCTTCCCCCTACCTCTTCCCCTTCCCTTTTGGACCTTTTTCTTCCTATTTTACATTATCTATTATACATTTTTATCTTTATTTTTCACTTTCAGTTTCTCATACCTGAGAAACTATTCAGTATTTACACATGTGTATACTATTTATTTCATTTAAGACTATAGCCTCAAGGTGTATCCATTTAGCTATAAATGTCTCTAATTTCGCATTCTTTTTGATTGAATAATACTCTATTTTATAAAATGAAAGAAAAAGAAAAAGACATCTTCTTTATCCAGTCTTCAGTTGGGCAATTGGGCTGCTTCCAAGTTTTAGCTATTACTAATCATGCTACTATAAACATGGGTGCGCATAGATCACTGTGGTATGATTCTTTTAATTCTTTTGGGAAGATACCCAGCAGGGGAATAGCTGGGTCAAATCAGACCTCTAACCCTAGTTTTTTGAGGTATCTCCATACTTATCTCATGTTATTAAAAAGCTTCTGTACAGCAAGAGAAACCACCAACAGTGTGAAGAGGCAACCCACAATGTGGGAAACATTTTTTATCAGCTATTCCTCAGAGAAAGGTTTACTATCTAGAATGTATAAAGAACTTTAAAAAAATCAGACCCCCCCAAATTTAAAGACCCAGTCCAAAAATGGGCATCTGAAATGAACAGACATCTCTCAGATAAAGAAGTAAAAGCATCAAGTAAATACATGAAACAATGTTCAACATCACTGGTCATTCGAGAGATGCAGATGAAAACAACGCTGAGATTCCACCTCATCCCAGGAAGAATGGCTGCTATCATGAAATCAACCAGTAACAAATTCTGGCAGGTTATGGGGAGATAGGCAGGATTTTTAATGGAAAGGAATGGGATAGACTAGATCAGAGTTCATCACAGCCCAGTCACACACATATGATTAATATCCTCTAACCGTAGGTCACACTTGAATGGGAAAGATGGCTGTGAGAATGCGAGGATGATTTAAATCTTGTTCTTTTCTGCATCCTCAGCCAGTTGGCACCAGTATAGGCCTTGCACACAAGAGACACTGACTGAAGATGAAAGAGTAGTCAAGGTAGTCATCGTAGACCTGTCATAGTGTTTATTCAGAAAACAGCACAACTCTAATCCCTCCTATCCATAGGGGATATATCCTGAGATCCCTGGTGGATGCTATACAAATAGCACCAAACACCTCATGTGTTATTTTTCCCTATATACACATAAAAGAATTTAATACTTTTTTATCTTATCTAAGCACACATCATCTACTGTGGCCATAAATTTTGCAGTTTGTAGTCTGGAAGTAAATCTAGCACTCTTTCTCTTTATAATTTCACAGATTTATTCTTACCATATATTTTAGCAACTTTGATATATGATTTTTTTTACTTAGTCAAGAATTTTCATGTTTTAACTTAAGTGAATCACTTTATAAATTCTCGTTAGCATATCTGAATTAACAGCATGAAAATTCTTGTGCTTTGGAGCTATTATTAAATAAAATAAAGGCTGCTTGAACACGTGCCCTGTGATATTGCCACTGTTGGCCTGACAACCCAGATGGGTACTAAGTGGCAAACAGGTAGGTAGCATGTCCACTGTGGCTACGTAGGACAAGAAGCTGTTTCATACCTGGGTAGGATGGAGCACGATAACACAAGATTTCCTCAAACTGCACAGAATTGCATGCAATTTAAAACTTACAAAATGTTTATTTCTGGAATTTTCCATTTCATATTTTCAGATGATAATTGATTGCAGGTAACTAGAACCATGAAAAGCAAAACCTAAGATGAAGGGGGAGCTACTGTATGGCCCTAAAGCCCGAAGCTACATTTCAACAATTAAAAAAACAAGTGACAGAAAGGTAGCAGCCCTTTGGTCAACTCCAGTGACCTGCAGAGGAGGCTCTGACCCTCCTTTGCAGCATCTGCTAATCAAGGTGAGGCTGGTCCTTGGTTCATCCAGCAGCCACCCACCTTGTTCCACCCACCCTCATGCACTGATGTGCACCGAGGAGACAGAAGCCTGTCTTCCCTCTTGTCAAAGAAAGTTGAAGATCTCATCTCTTTCAACACTGGCAGCACAGAAATCTTTTATTCCAACCTGTTAGTCACCTAGGAGAACAGAGCAGAAGCAGAGCGACTGATTTTATGGGCTGAGAAATAAAATTAGTTGAGAGGAGAAAGGTCCTAACAGAGTGGTCAGATAGAAGAATGAGTTATACCAGGAAAGAGGTAAGATTATCTTGTCTGCTTAACATCTCTGTTTTTAAGTTTGATTCTATAGATAATAGATGGCTACCTCTTTTATATGTGTTCCTCACCCATCCCATACTTGCTGCACTATCTTCATCCTGCTGCTTTCTTACAGTACTGGCAATAGAGAGCAGCACATCACATCCAGAGTCAGGCTGTCTGCAAGAGAACCCAAGCCCCCCACCACACACTTATTATCTATGCGACCATTGCTAACTTCATCGTGCCCAAGTTTCCCCATCTGTAAAATGGGGATGGTAGTGCTAAGTACTTTGAAGAACTGTCAAAAGAATTGAATGACTGAAGACGAAGCACTCAAAGCAGTATCTGTCTTATAGAAAGCAGTATGTAAGTGTTTGGTGTTCTTTTTATGAGTTTGTTATCCCTGCCAGACTGACTCTTGAGAACAGAGCCACCTAGAACATCTTTTGTCTTAGTTACTTTCTCATTGCCAAAAAACAATACCCAACACCCACAGCCTACAGGAAGAAAGGCTTATTTTTGGCTCACAGTTTGTAGAGGTTTAGATCCATAGTTAGCTGATTCTAAGGCAGGATGGCCAAGCAGAGGAGAAGGAGCTTATGGCAAGATGGGAAGAAGCAGAACGACAGGGCAGGGGTACCCTTCCGGGCCACACCCCCAGTGACCCACCTCCTCCTACCAGGCTTCGCCTCCTAACATCATCACATTTAGCTATAAATGCATCAGTGGACCACCCCCTGATGAGTATCACACCCCCATGATCCAGTCACCTCCCAAAAGTCCCACTTTGAGGACTTGAGATACAGATTTTAATATCTTTGTAGCTCTGTAGGTAGCCAGTGCTCAGGCATTTGGTGCACACAGTATAATTGCGGGTAAACAAGTGAATGAAACAGAAGACCAAGTCACAGCATTGCCAAGTTTGGTAGCAATTCGCTCTTGCAAGAATGACATAGAATTGAGCGCTCTTCTTTTGTTGTGTATATGGAACCCATGTTCAGGAGGCTGTGATATGATTTTCCAGACACTGTTTTTCTCTCCATTGTGCATCTAACTTGATTTTAGTTTTGGGGGACATAGACTATCCCTCCTGGAACAAGCTGTAGGAGAAATAAAATGCTGTACAAGTACCAGAACAGGAGGGATCAAGACATAGAGGCCAGCCAGAACACAGAGGCAGTGCCCGAAATAATGCAAGCCCCTGACTCCCCCAGAGTACTTGAGCAGTGCAGTTTCTGTGCCGTGGGAGAGAGCAGCTCTCCTGGTTTGCTGCTGTACCTGAGGTAGTCTGAGCGCTGTAGCAAATGGGGACCTCCATCCCAGATGCTTGGACAGCTCACAGCACTCAGTCTTATCATGCATACTTCTGTAGGCAGCAGTGGCTAATAAAAATGCCTGTGTGTCTAAAATTCTGTATCTAAGTCTCTAAGAGCAGGGAGGTCAAAGTTGGCTGGATTTGCCCTTAGGACAGTCAGGACTTCATTTGCATCATACTACACCTTGATGGACTACTTTGTCTGCAGTGCTTTCCTGTATAAATCAGTGTCCGGAGAAATATTTCATCCCCCCTTGTGGTTATCTATTGCTGCAAAATAAATCATCCTGAAATATTGGCTTAAAATAATGTTGAGTATTCCATTTGCTTGTGAATCTGCTCTTCAGACAGAGCTGGCTCAGCAGGGCAGGATTCGCCTTCCCTTCGTTCACACGGTCAGGAAGTTGATGTTAAGAGCCTGCTAGTAGCACAGCCAGGCCTGTGGGCACAGGCCTCAGTTCCTCCCATGTAGGCCTGTCTCACAGGCTTCCTCCTAGCATGGCAACTGTGTCCCAGGGGCAAGAATCCAGAGAGCCAGGTGGAAGGAGATTGAATTTTATGGCCTCACCTCAAAAATCACATAGCGTGATTTCCACAGCACCCTGAATGCTGAAGCCTACTCAGTTTTAAGGGGAGGAAATGTACAGTCTTTTTCTTGAATAGAGACCAAGAGGGGATCTGAGGAAAGAAGGAGAGGGGAAAGAAGGAGGAAAGGAGAGGGGAGGCTGAGGAGGGAAGAAAATAAGATTAAGATGTGATATGTTTAGGTACCAATTCCCCAAGTTGGATGACATGCCAATAAAATATATACTAATAAAAATAATTTTAGAAAGGAAAAAAAATGAAAAGCAGGAAATATTGTCATGGTTACTTTTGTAAAACATAATCTGCATTCAACCTAAACACACAGTTGGTTCTTCTGCCCAGCAAGGGCAACAGCATTTGACTAACTCTTGGAGTTTTCCCTCTGATCTAGGAGACATTAAAAACTTCCATGTTCTGACGTAGTTTCAAAATACATGAGCCCAGAAAGGCTTTAATATTGATCAGCCTGCTTGCTATTTGTCCATAGTGTTTTTTAATAATGTAATCAAGAAAGAAAGAAAGAAAGAGCTTCCTGCAAGGAAACAGACTTGAAGCTTTCCCCCTCCTGTATTTGTTGGTAAACTCAGTCTGCCTATAGGCCAGACAAAGCCTATAAGCCTATAAGCTTTGGAGAAGAGCGAGGATGTCCACAAGATCATTCTTCCTGCTGTCCTGAGGAAGCCTCAAGTCAGCTGGGTGCCCTTCTCAACGAGAGGATAGATTAGTGGCTCACCACATATTCCTGTCAGCCTCAAAGGGCAGCCAGGGAAGCCCGTGGGAGGTGATCCTGTCACACCAGGAGAACTGACTTCGTCAGAGCTTGACATTCCTTAACCAGCTTGCTCTCTTTCAAAAGTTCTTTTGCGCAGAGCACCTTGAGCCCCTTAGAGAAAAGCTTGATAGTGATCTAATAAATGAATCAAAACAGACCTTACCCTTCTCTCTAGAACATTAATTTAATTTTAAAACTATCATGTCCAATAGGCAGCACTTTTAAAGTGTGTTTCTGGAATTTGTGGTTTGGATTTCAGTCTCCTGAAAGCAATATATTTTATATCTACTCCATGTGTTTGGACTTCAGCTTGTTTTGACTAAAGAACATGATTTGTCTAGATGTTTTCTCTGCTGGAATCAGCATGAAGAGGCTGGATTTTATCTAAAACAGCATGAGGCCCTTTTACCTCCTTTTCTGGGTGCTTTTTAAGAAGTTTTTGCTGTTGTTATGCCATTGCTTATATTGCTATGATTAATTGAAAAAAAGAGATTTATAAAAAATACTCAAAGAAGCCCCACTGCTTACCCTTCGCCATGGGTCTGAGCTGATTTGATAGCTATACAGCTTAGAGATGGAAGGATGCTGTGGGTAGGCCCAAAAAGTTTATGTGAGGCAGTAATAGTTGGAATTCTTTCAGTTGCAACTAACATGCCAATAAATTGCAGTAACTTTAAAAAGGACAGTGTATTATGGAGACCAAAGTGAATCCAGGGAACCCAAGGACAGCAGTGCAATCAGTGGGCATCAGGAAGGATTGGACTAAGAACTAGAAAGCCACCAAGAATGCAGGCAGTCTGTAAATCTCATCTATCCTGCAAAAGATGCTGGACAGTGCTCCGAATATTGTAGGTGCTAAATAAATTAGTTGAATGTATGGCTGAGTAGCCATGCCACAGCTTTTGGTTCTTAAAAGAGCAGCTTTGATGGAACCTCATCTGACCTAGAGCAAGTTTTGATTACCCAGGAAAAGGCTGTAGTGGGCCTAGCTGGATTCAATTCTCTGACCAACAAACCATGGCTGAGCAGCAGGATTGCACTGTATCTGCAGGGCTGCCAGACCCACTCTCAGACCATGTGGATGAACAAGAGCGCTGACTTGTGGCTACACAGACACCTAGGCCATTGTACAGCATAGGTGAAAGGTACTGTAGGACAAAGGGTAAAAATGCTAGGCTTTGGGTGGATCTCACATCAGCCCATTTAACTGTGAGGGCTGGACATACCTTGGAGGTTATCTGACCAGCTCCTTATTATTCTCACAAGACAAAGACAAGAGTCAGAGAAACTTGGCATGGGGCCACTATACTTTATGGCATTTCTGACAAGAAGAAAACATCACAATTTTCAAGTTTGTTGACTAAATAAGTCCTAGAGTTCCTCTTTGCAACAGTCTATACCCATTGTTTATATTTTCTTAATTATGCTGCATTCCAGAAGGGTTTGATTTGTGCCTAACATTAAATATATTCCATAACTCCTAGTAAGCTGGATTTTGGAACAAATCCAGAAAAAACAAAAACCTGGCTTTGGCAGTCTGTATACTTTGCCTGACAGTGAACAGTTACTGATGCATCTCTTGTTTGATAGTAACTGTTTGGGTTAGAAAGAAATAGACATCCTCCCTGCTGTGGCATAGCTTACATCATGTAGCTTACGGTTTGTTGTGGAAATGGACAAGAAAATTGGGGATCACAAGGAAGAGAGAAGTGAGAGATGAGAGCACAGAGAAGATGGAGCTCTGTCAGCATCTGAAGAAGATTCCCAAGGGCTTTTCAGACCACAGGGAGTCAGAACAAAATGATGACATGCAGGAATTTTAGGTAGCTCCAAATGGCTGAGGTCTGGGTGGCATGTAGAGACGTAAAGGATATGAAGAAAAAGATGAGCAAAAGCGAGATCAGTATGGGCTAGAGGTTTGAAATTTGACCAAAATTATGAGGTACTATCGAAAGACTTAGGAATTCTGACAACTTTGCAATTTATGCAGATTTCCCTGGCAGCACTGAGAATGGGGAAAACAAGGCTGGCTTGGCATCAGGTTGGGAGGGAAGGTGAGGAGAGGTGAGTCTGAGCTCAGGTAGGGCTGAGGGAATGAGGGTGCTGATATGGCACTGGTGGACTCCACTGGACTGGGTATCCATTGGATGTGATGGTAAACGAGAGGAAGGTCGTCCAGACCCGTTGGCCTGAGAAGACTCTGACAGTGTTGACCCCGTCACTATCTCTGATCAGGAAGCAGGACTGGAGCAGAAAGTATCCTGCATTTCAGGCTTGTTGAGTTTGGCAGCGTATGGGACAGCTGTGTAGTTCACCACTGTGGCAAGCTGGAGCCATTGGCCTGAGTGTGGAACTGAACTGTAGGCAAGGATGGAGCTACCCAGAGAGGTGCTGGGAGAAGACCAGGCAGGAACAAGCAATGAATGGAGCAGTTCTCTTGAAGCAAGAGCACCATCTGAGGAGAGCCCAGGAAGAAAGGACAGATACTAGGAAAGCCCAGAAATGAAAGGGGGCTGTGGAGAAGTTTTAGGAAAAAGGAAGTCATGGAGTGCAGCAAGAGTAGCAGGGAGGCCAAGCTTGGCAACTGAGCAGCCCTAGCAGCATGGAAGTCTTGTGCAATGTGACTACATGAGAAGGTCCCACGACCACTTGGTGATCAGCTGCCATTTCCAAATACTAACAGTGAAAGTTCTAAGAGAACAAAGCTAGTAAAAATGCTTTTAGTTTGAAGAATTTGCTTGTAATGGCAGTGTGTGGATTGCAAGGTAGAAGATTTACAGCCCAATGGTGAGATAGATGGTTTCCACTCTTGAACCTCTACCCATCATCAAGATGGTGACCTTGAGCTAAGTTATTTTACCCTACATGCTTCAGTGTCTTTATCTGTAAATTAGTGCTTGCCCCACCCCTGCTTGTTTTTCCTAGATAGCACTTATCACCTTCTGCAATTACCAGTGTACTTACTACTTACTTTCATTTTCCACACACTAAAATATAAGGTGTATGATAATGGAGGTTTTCTGTTTGGCACACTGTGAATCCCCAAGGCCTCGTGTAGTGTCTGGCCCCCATACATATTTGTTGAGTGGATGGATAGATGAATGAATAAGAAACATAGCACTAAACATGAAGTGTTTAGCGGCAGGGGTAGTGTTGTTATTCACTCCAGCTGGGATAAAAGCCATTACCAAGGACCATTGTTAAGTCAGCATAATCAGCCCAGGGCCTAGTGCCTTTTGAGGCCCAACCCCCAGTTTCTGCTTTGCACAAAGCACTGTTCATTGCTGGAAAGTGGAGGACCTCACCTTGGCTGCTGCAGGGACAAGTGAATCACAGATGGAGAGAAACTGAAGGAGCACATGTGGGAGAGGAATGGGCAGTAGGATTCTTAGATAGAACTCCTGGAAAGCTCCCAGAAAGCCTTCTCTTGACAACCCTGGCCCTGGCAGACAAATCGGGACATCAAAGAGTTCTCCCCAAGCCCACACCTACAGAGAGGTCCTGCAGACTCCACTGAAAGGGCCAGGATGTTGTGGTGACAGGAAACCATTTTCTCTGACCAGAACTGATGTCTTAAAGACACAAGCAGTGAAGGTTGAGAAAAATGAAAGAAAGATCACTGACTTGCTTTATTCATCTGTGCATTAATGATGGCAAAAATGATGCCTAAATCTTTCATCTTCAAAGTGCATTGCACCATGAACCAACGTGCATACTGGACTCAGCTGTGCACGGCTGGTTATGCAGAATGTGTTGTTCAGATGGAAAAGGCTCCACTCCCCTGCAGCCTGCTAACTTGACACACTCGGAAAGGAAAGTCTGGCATCGAGACATAAATCTAAACTAAAATCAAAATAGCAAACACCCACATGCATTAACTGGACCCATTTACTTTTACCCAACCAATACTCTTTCACTCCTTAGCCCCAGGACATAGTTCTTTGTTGTTACCATTCATTTCTTTTTTCCTTTTTAGGTTTTTTCTATACGCCCTCCCAAGTACATCCCAGCCATGTACTTTAGATTCCAGACCCTCTTATGGAAAGCATATGTTTTAAGGAACATATTGTACCATGTTGAAGCCTGGAGCCAATTGTATTTCTATTCCAGGATTAAGTGAGAAGCAACAGTTGTTTGTGTGGCTGGGAGGAATCTCAGAGTTAGTTGGGCTGCCAAAAGAACTATACATAAAACAGAGTTTCCAAAAGGTCTTTAAAAATAGAAGGGTATCTCTTGTTGACCTGTGTGCCAGTCATTCATTCATTCATCTACTTTGTTCCTGTAACACATACTGAAAATTTACCATGTGCTAGTTGCATGCTTAGTGTTGACAATACAGAAAAGTGTGCTCAGTTTCTGGCCTCCAGGAGCTCCGAGTCTGGAGAAGGAAGCAGTTATATCTGGACAGCAGATGGGTTTACCAAGGCCAGATTCCAAGCACAGTCTGACTCCTGTCATGGGCAGGAGTCAAGGGATGATGGGGGAGAATTTTTCAGAGGAGAGGGGGTGCTTTTAAGAGAGAATAACAAGGGCTGGGGATTTAGCTTAGTGGTTCCTCCTCCTGCCTCGCAAGCACAGGAGGACTTGATCTGGGAGATGGAAGAGACATCAGATTCTAAGATGATTCCTGTTTGTGTGGCTCAGATGACTACAAAGGTGATGCTGTTAGAAATTCCAAAGAAGGGCAGATTTGAGAGAGAGACTGAATATTAAACTTGAAGCCTGTTGAGTTTAGGGATCTGGCAAGGCATCCAAGTGATAATGTACAATAAGCCCCATAAAGATGCTTAACCTGAAGACATAGATGTGGGAAGTATGTAAATGATGGTTGAAGGCAGATAAGAAAATGAACCCCTCGGGGATGTTGTGTTAAGTGAGAAGAGCAAGGGTCCAAGGATGGAGCCACCAGCAATACTGACATTTAAAGGGACGACCAAGGAGGGAAACCTGTAGAGAAATCTAAAAAGAAACAAAATTAGAAAGGTGGAAAGAACAACTAAGAGAGTGTTATCATGGTAGCCAATAAGGGTATAAATGCCACAGAAATTTCTGTTAGATGGAGGCAGATATCCATTGCCTCCTGCACTATAATGGGCAATTCCAGAGGATAGTGGGGCAACAGCAGGGTTGCTGTTGATGTATAGTATATGGAGTCGAAGTGGTCTACAATGGTAGCCAAAGAGAGGAAAAGAGCAGGATGTTCAGAGGGGATAAGTAGTTGAGTATTTCTTTTTTAAGATGAGTTTTGTAACTCTTCCTACACCTACCTGTTCTGAAGATCTTTAGATTCCTCCCTCCCTCCCTGCCTCCCTCCCTTCTTTCCATTCCCTAAGCTGCTCACAGAAAACTAAAAAGATAGTTAGAAGGCATGCCTGATATCCTGAGCTTTCCAAAGAACCCTTCAGATAAGTTGAGCTTTAAGTCCACGCTAGGCTATAATCTCCTTGAGATCGGGCTCTGGCGCCCTTCGCCTTGGTACACCCCTCCTCCATTACCTGCCAAGAGCTCTGTTCATGGGCATTTGTGTAGCACCTGGCCTGTGCCAAAAACTGTGTAGGTAAACTGGGAGCTGAGCAGTGAGCCAGGCAGATGCAAGACCTGCCCTGGTATCTAGTCAAGTGTGTAGAGGGGACAGCCAGCAAGGAAACCAGCTCACAAACAAAAAGAGTATCCATGGGGTATTTCCATGAAGGAAATGAACATAACTGTATGTCAAAGAAGGAAAGCAAGTTTATGCTGAGACTAGAACCAATATGAGGAATAAATGGTCCCTCGGACTTCTCTTGTGCCTTGGCTTAAACTTTGGTTTCAATACATCTTTATTTAAAGATCTGTAAAAAGGTGCCTTGTTCTACATTGTCTTGGCCAGTGAGTTTACTAAGCACTATCACTCCTGATGGCTAGTAAATCACAATCTCCATGAAGTTTGTTTCCCCCACCTGCTTGATGAGGGTAGCAGCCCCAGGGCTCCGTCTGATTCCGGTGTTGTCCATTTTACAGGTGAGCCGGCCTCATCCTGGTGACCACCCCCTCCTGATGCTCTTTGTGATGGGTGGCATCACAGTCTCCGAAGCCAAACTGGTCAAAGACCTTGCGGCATCCCTGAAACCAGGAACCCAGGTACTGAGTTGTGGGTGATGTAACAAGAGTCTGGAGTCAAGAACGGGAAGGTCCGGTGAGGGCACTGGCCTACCTTCCTTCTCTCCTACCTGCCGGTGCGTGTGTCACACTCTCCTGCCTGCCTGAGGACTAGTCATCCTCCTGGTTAGACCCAGGCTGACACCCCTGGCCACCTCTACTCCTCACCCTGGCAGAGTTCACCGTGACAGATTAAGCTCTCAAGCTTAGCAAATGAGCACAAAGTGAAATCCCTGTTGTGTGCAAAATAAACTCCTCTGCAGATAAGTGCGATAGGGAGGAGAGAGGTGGGGAGAGGAGGGGAGGAAGGAGAGCTCTCTTTTTCCCAATCCTTTCCTTGGAGAAAGTCTTCTTTCCTGACTAAAAAAGTTCTCATCCCCTGGCTCGACTGAGGAAGGCACCTCCTGAAGGCCACCCAAACAGCCACAAGAGTGCGATGGGTGTCTCCTCAAGCTTCCGCAGCACACCTGTGCTGGGCACCAGTCCCCTCTCCTCACTTGCTTACTTCCTGGTGTGGGGCTCCGTGGCCAGAAAGCTCTGGCCAGCTTTGCAGCTAGATGGTGGCCATAAGGCTAGCAGAAGCTGATGATTGTGAGAAGAAAATAATAGGAAAGAACTCTCCCAGGAAATACTGGGGACATTGAGCTCAGAAAAAAGAGAAGGCCAAGTGGCCGAGTGGGCACCCTGCCATCCCCTGCTTTTCATAGATGGCACAGGCATGTCACCCACCCACACTTTCATGTGGTTCTATGTTTCTGCAGTTGAATGTTTTGTGAGGATGGAATTTTTAAAAAGTAGACCTAGAAATATGCTCCCACACGTGTAATTTTCCACATGACTTTAGGGTTTCAAGGAGACCTCATACTTGCCTCCAGGTTATTTTTAAATTGATAGGAAACCCCATGTAGGAAGATTGGTGACACCACCACCAACAGCAACAACTACAAAATCAGAAGGGACAAAGGCAAAAAGATGATCTGAAATGTCACACACTGAGAGCCCGAAGCAGAGCACACTGGGATCTCTGGGACAAAGTGGCAGCAGGTCAGACAACTCACAAAAAGCTTTCTAGAATGGCTAATCCCACTGTGGCACCATCCAAACCTCTTCTGTGTTTAACACAGGTGTGTGTGCAAGCAGGATCACATAGAGCCGCAACTGTGGTATGCACTCAAAAAACAGTTATTCGTGCAGATGAATATGAGTGTTGGTGCCTATGCCTACATGATTTACTTTAGGAAAGAATCTCCCCAATTTGAAAGAAAAGGAAAGAAAAAATTACTCCTGCTCCCTTTGATTCCCCATTTGATTTGCTTTCTCCTATCCCTCCCTCTCTTTTCCCTCATTCTTCTCTTTGGTGAGTTTTGCTTTTTCTTCTTCTCTGTTAGAAGTCAGCAGAGGGTTAGGAAGTCCAAATCCTAGCCTTCTCTGCTGCCTCCGCATTCAGCAGAAATAGAACAGGAAGATGCTGGCACCTGCAAATTACAGTGGAAGAGGCGCAGAGGAAGCCAAGTGTGCTGGGTGACTGCTAGGGCTGGGCTGTTCCTGCTCAGTGTGGGAGCAGGCTGAGCACAAGCACTGAACAGTCCCTCTTCCTGCCACCAGAGCGGAACGCCAGAGTGGGGCCTGGCAGCTGCTGAAGGCACTTGGTTCCTTAGCTTTTGGGAATCTTGTGTCCTCCACCAGCAATTTTTATGTCGTATTTCTGCCTTGTCCCAGATGCCTGTTGTTGATGGATGAGTTTCATCTTCAATTATTCCATAGTGGAACTGCTTGCTATTAGCAGCACTTGGTAGCATGTAAATCATAGTCACCTTGACTTAATTTGTACTTTTCGATAAAAAATGTTCTGGATGTGCTAAATGCCCTGTTTCTCCTGTTAAGTATAAAATCGACCTGCAGTCAGCAAAGATTCTCTCCACACTAGTAGTTGTTGTGGAAGGTGCTCCAGTAGTAGATGGTACAGGACAGTGCGGTGGACGGCCACTGCTCGGGGCCTGGGCAGTACCCTGTGTGCTCCACCTGGGGAGGAGGCTGCTTCTGCAGTCGGGCTTGGCAGGTGCTGAGTGACGGTGGGACGGCCAGGAGCTGTGTGTCGGGGTTACAGTCAGCTGACTCCTGATCCCAAATGATACCTAGGCCTGAAGTGAGGAGAAGAAACAGCAAAACTCACCAAAGAGAAGAAGGAGGGAAAAGAGAGGGAGGGATAGGAGAAAGAAAAGGATAAAGACACAGAAAGGGGAGAAAGAGGAATAGAAAACTCGAGCACACACAAGCTATGTGGTGGGCAAAGAATGAAGGCCAAACCTGGGTGTTTCCATCAGGCTTCAGTGGCCTGAGAAAAGGCTGGTCTAGCAAGACACAGTGGTACACACCTGTGACCCCAGCACTCTGGGAGGCTGAGGCAGGTGGATTGCAAGTTTTAATCCAGCCTAGGCAACTCAACAATTTAGTAAGACCATGGCTCAAAATAAAAAATAGATGGTTGGGGATGTAGCTTGTCATGAAGGCCATGGGTTCAATCCCCAGTAACCACAATAATAATCATGATAAGAAGGGGAAAGAGAAGAGGAGGAGAAGAAGGAAAGGCAGTTCTCTGAAAGGAATTCTCTAAAGTTTAATATCACAAGTTAGATAGCTCCAGTTAGAAATTTTTGATTTCATCTGATAGGAATGTTTTAGGCTGTTCTGAATGTTTTCAATTTTTGAGGGGGGCTCCCCACATTTGCAGCCCGTTTTAGAATTTAACAAACTATGTTAGCCCGATGTAGAACCAGCTATAGTTGAATTAAAAAAAAAAAAAAAAAAAAAA
>NW_022900947.1:39373483-39388594 GCF_012274545.1 Fukomys damarensis | reverse complement strand
AAAAAAAAAAAAAAAAAAAAAAGCACTCAAAAGTAGTGTGAATGCCAAAAATGCCTAAGATATAAAAATACTTAAGGACCACCAACTCTTACAGTACATATGAATGTTAGCAATGTGACCTTGCTTGTTCCTCAAATAGGAATGTTAGTCGAGTAGGTTTTTTTGTTGAGTTGATATGAAACTAATTTACCCAGAATCACTGCCAGTCATTTATCAGAGCTCCCTGAACAGAAACCTTCCTGCTGGCCACAGCCAGACTCTCTGCTGCCTTCTCTGTCCTCTTGTTTCTGTGCATTGGGTTCACTATGAACCCACTAAATTAAGGGCCAACTCTGAAGCAGACACTGTGCTAAGAAGCAATGAGAGGCCAATAAAGGAAAAGGAATAGGGGTTTAGCTCAGTGGTGACCTCAAAAGTGGAAGGTCCTGACTACAATCCCTGGTACAAAAAAAAATAGAGAGGGAGAGGCACTGACAGCCCTGGGGGTGGCTTAGATTTGGAGGAGGCCGGTCTGGGAAGGCTTTCCAGAGGCAATGGTGCCTGTGCAGATTGAAGGTGGGTGTTTGGGTCACTGGGCAGCCGGTAGGGGAACTTCGCTGCAAGTAGACACATCCTCAGAGAGCCAGTTAGTTTTGGGTGGAAGGAGGACTGATGGGAAAGGAGTGTGGAGGTAAGGGTGTAGGGCGTGGGGTGCTGAGCAACAAGCTCATTCTGAAGGCCTGCAACACTGCTGATGGGCTGGGCCTAGTAAAGGGCACCAGGGGGAGGGAAGGATTTTAAGCCCGTGAGTAACACGATCAGATCAGATCAGGGACTACCCTTCCCCTACAGTGCCCTGAGCTCCTCAGGGGGAGTGCAGCAAGGAGCAGAGTGAGGGCAGCTGTGGTGGCACAGACAATAATAGCAGCTTCCATTTTAAGGCCCCTCTCGAGCCTGCATTGTGCTAAGTATTCCACATAGATGCTCACATTTGCTCCTGAGGTGGATGACATTATTCACAGCTCACAGGTAAGGAAAACGAGGCTCTGAGTGACTCAGTGACTTCGGGGTCAGCCACCTGGCAAGTGGGGCAGCTCAGGTCCAACACAGTTGGCTCTCCTAATCCTGCGCTCTTAACCACTGACTTGGGAACAATTCTTGGGCTCAGCCCCTCCTTTTGAGCTCCCTGACCTACTTTCAGGAGGGGCCTCTGTTTCGCACCTGTGTATCTTCACCCCTCTGCACAGCAGGTACCCGGCACACTCCCTCTCAGCCCTCCCTGATGTTTAGATGTTAGGAGACTGGTCTTTGTGTTCCAGCTCAGGGGTGGAAACTAACCCTGTGGTGGAAATGAGCCCAGAACATGACTTGAGAGTGATAGGGTTTGGAGGCTCAGTTATTGCTGCTCTCAAAGTGTTGACATCAACTGAGTCTGTAGCCTTTCTGCTCCAGGTTCCTCAGTCTAACTGGGATCCTGAAGCATCCTCAGAGGCTCACTCCAGCCCTCTCACTGACCTTACCTCAGCCACAGAGGACCCCATCAGCTGTGCGTGGAAGTAAGCCCAGCAATGCGGCAAGGCATGGAGATGGAGGGGAGCCCTTGGTACATTAATCCCAACTGGCTTCTCACCTCAGAAGAGCCTGCTTCCAGAGAGTGCACAAAAAATTTTTGTCTTTATGCATGCATTTTTAGTGGGCTTCCTAAATTAAACATGGACCAGGAATCTCTAGGAGTCCATGAACCTTCTGTAAAACTATATTCAAAATGTTATGTACAAACGTATGTGTATTATTCTAGAGTTCTTAGCCTTAAGATTGAAAAGGAGGTCTATGGCCCAGTCACAAAAACCACAGCAAAATAGCTGGCATTCGTGTAGCTCTTTCCATGCTCTCCACACTCTGGAGCTTATGTCACCTTCTAAGCAACGCTGCAAGCCCTTTTCCTTCTGGGACAGAGGAAGCAAGTGAGGCTCTGCATTAAGCCTCTTTCCAGTGACCTACCCGATCTGATCCACAGTGGAGCTAGGAGCTGCTCTGGCCAGCAGGCTCCGGCCTGGGAGCTGCCATCACCACTTTGCTGTTAGGTTTAGTGCAAAAGACCGGGGATAAAGAGAGCCCTCTCTAGGGCCACACCATGTGCACAGATGAGGGGGTCCTGACATTTGTTCAGTGTCTTCAAACTCCCTTTGTTTGGCTTTCAAGGAAAAAATGACAAGCACGAATACTGTTTCAAAAACAGGGAAAACAGATTCTTCCACAGACTAGTGTTTTTTTAAAAAAAGAGAGAACTTTTTCAATAGGTTTTTGACAAGTTGTTTTTTTAATAACAACAAGAAAATATACCCCTCCGCATTGGTCCGCATCCACTTTTCCTCCCCACTGCGTTGGAATGTGGACTCTGTTTTTGGTCAGTGAGTTAGTTGAATTAACAATTGGTTATTTCATTGACTTGGTTGCACCTGCAACAATTTTGGGGGGCAGCAGGGGAGGACAGTTTGCACCGCTCCAAAGAAGCATGGCCAACTAGTATGTCCAGCTGAGGCCCAATCAAGCTCCGGCCTTGAAATCCCTGGCTCAGATGTTACACTGTGGAACTCGAATTCTAGCCCTACCTTCCCCACTTCCCGTAGTCACCTCCTACACAAGGGCTGTACAGTAGCTGCTGGTGTAAAAACCGCACCAGTCCTTACAAATCATATCACATGTCCAGCCCTGAGAACAAGCTCTCCCGGTGCTGCAGAGAGAAATCTGCCCCCGAGTAAGGTCCAGGCTGAGGGGAGCTGGAAGCATCACTCAATGAGCAACCACAGAGGCCCAAATGCCCACATGGACTAGAGGAGCTGAGCAGCCACTCCAAGAGCCCTGGTGATGGACACGTGACCTTGGAGGCAGGGCCACAGCAGCTCCTGATTTAACCATTTATATGCCTCCTGGAAGTTACTTAACGTTTCTTCAGTTTGTTTTCCTTATCTACAAAACAGATAATGAATGCAGCTATTTCATTAGGGCATGTGATAAGGATTGAATGGAGATGACATATAATCCTCAGAGCCTGCTTCATGAGAAGAATCAGTAAATACTAGATGCAGTCATCATCATTATGGATTTAATTGTGTCCATCTGCCCCCCAAAAGATGTTGAAATTCTGACCCCCACTCTCCAAACCTGTGAATGTGACCTTATTTGAAAATACTCTTTGCAGTTGGTTAAATAGGAGAGGTCATTAGTATAGGTTCTAATCTAGTGTGACTGTACCTGGAAAAAGGGGGAAATCTGGACACAGTAATGGACATAGGCAGAGGAAGACAGTGCAAAGATGCAGGGAAGTGAGAACAAGGGAGAGAACAGTCTGCCTTACAGCCTTTAGAAGGAACCTCCCCACCTCCTCACCCCCACCCCCTCCACCAACACCTTGATCTTAGACTTAAAGTCTCCAGAACTGTGAGGCAGTAAATTGCTGTGGTACAAAATATTCAGTTTGTGGTACTGAGAAACCAATGCAATCACCGTCCCAAGTACCAGACCCACCTCTGGGATATGCCTGGCACAGGTGTACAAAGGCTCCCTCAAAGGAGCCTAAGATCCAATTACTGCCTACCAGGGTGTGATCTTATTCAGTGCAGTAGCAAGGGGTGGCTGGGCTCAGCCTTTCAAATGCATCCAACATCACTCTCAGCGAGTCCTCCCTTAAAGGTCTTGAAGACCAGTCCAGCTGTTCCACAGGCCCAGCTTCCCAAGCTGTGCACTCCCCTCCAGCAGGACATCAGCACCAGGTTGCCTTCAACCTGTCACCCTCTCTTTTCATGGTCTTCCATTCCATGCCTCCCTCCAAAGACATTTGTTGCATTTTATTTCTTAGGATCAAATAACCAGGAGTGGACTTCCCTAACTTTCTGTGATCATTTTGCCCTCCTGTTAGGTGATTGTGCTGTCCACAAGACTCCTGAAGCCACTTAACATTCCTGAGCTGCTATTTGCAACAAACCGCCTACATCCAGACCTTGGCTTCTGACATCTGCTAAGATGATAAGAGCTGCCCACGCTGGAAATACCAATACCATTGTTTTTCTCCATTCCAGATATGCCTCCACAACCAGCATCTTTATAGCTCATTGTGGGTATGACTGCATCCTGAAGAAAGGGTCTTGATGACTGTGTGATGAAGTACTTTACTTAGATTGCTCTTTAAAAAATAAAAAATAAAAAATAGTGCATGCCTATAATCCTAGCCACTTGGGAGGCTGATGCAGGAGGATCACAATTTTGAGCCTAGCCTGGGCAACTGAGTGAAATCTTATTCCAAATAAAAGTAAAAAATAAAAATAAAAAAGCCTGTGGATATAGCTCAGTGCTCGCTAGGTTCAATCCACAGTACAAAAAAAGTGTTGTGGGTTTTTTGTTTTGTTTTGCTTTGCTTTGCCTTTTCATTTACTAGAGGATCTTTAGCTGACCTAATTAGTGGTAATTTCTATTTATCTGTAACCTTTCATTGTATTCTCCTGATTATATCTTAGGTTCATTAAATCTAAATAAAGGCCCATTGGCAAATGCTGATAGGTGACAAAAAATCTTTTGATTTGACATTGGCCAAGGAAAAGACAGACATGTTTTAGAATTATGAGTATACAGAAACTTTGGTTTTTCTTAAAGTATATAACTGAGGAAGGAACATTGTAAGAAGAGTCTAAGGCTTTGTTTCTCTCTTCATCTGAAGCATTTCTGAACATGCAAAAAAGGGAGGGGTGGCACTGGGGCAGCCCGGTCTCAGCACGCGCTGTAAATCATCCTGCCCTAACAAAGGCCACTTTGTTCAGAGTGCTCCCTGGCAGGGCTGCCAGGCTCCACGGAACAGCGGGGCAGGGTTGATAGGAGGGCCGCGCCTGCCTGTGGAAGGTCTCCTCCCCTCCAATAGGAGCTCTCTCCGCCCAGGGAGTCTAGTTGTGTCCACCACTCCCTGTGGCCTTTGGGATTTGAAGTTCCTATTGAAACAAAGCTTTCTTTCTGGAAGTTTGCATTTTTCTTCTGATCATAGCAGAAACACCCAGATCTACTTAGTAAAATAATATGAGAACTCTAAGGAGAAAAAAGAAGAAAAAGAACATCTTGAAACCCAGGTATTTATTGTTATGTGGTCAATGGAAATTTCTGGCATCTCTAAAAGATGTTTGAAATAAGAAGATAAAACTGAAAACTGCTTCTAGCATAGATTAAACAGGTAGAGAAAATAAAATGTACACCAACATACGTAGTGTGTGATTTTACAAAACACTCATCTTATGGGGAAAGGAAAACAAAACATGGGGTTGGAAATCATTCTGAGACATACTAAAAGCAGGATGGTTATGTTTATTTTCTTGCCCGGGGATGCTTTCTACTTAATGCCAGTTCTTTGATGGTGCTGAAATACAGAACTCAGATGTTTGCTTGTTTGCTTGTTTGTTTGCTTGTCTGTTTGTTTTTTGAGACAGGGTCTTACTATGTAGCTCAGTCTGGCCTCAAACTCATGATCCTCCTGCCTCAGCCTTCCAAGTAGTGGGATTGAAGGCATGTAATACCACGCTATCCACCTTTTTAAAAAAATCCTGCTAATATAAAAGTCTTAGCTTGAGGAAGAAAATGGCAATAGCCCCAAATAAATTATAAGATAAGCAGAGATTAATATTTTCTAAAATAAAAAAGCTGAAAGAAACCTGGTATGTGATTCAAATCTGCACTCATTCATTCATTTGTTCTCAAATGTTGAGCCTGCGTTGCACATTCCAGGCACTCTGCAAGGTTCTGAGTCACAGTTGTGTATGAGCCAGACAGGTCACTGAGTCTGTGGCACTCACAGAATGAGCAGCCGGTGCTTCTCCTCATGTCTGGCCCTATGTGAGTATATTCTGGAGGTTAAGTTGTCCATAAACCATATGTCCACATGCAAAGAGAACTTTCTGGAAATAGAAAACAAAATTGTTAAGTGCTTACCTCAGGGCATAAATATCAAATGGGAAGACTGAGAAAAGGAACCTTACTCTGTGTATAGTTCTGTGTTGTTTTGATTTTTTTTTTTTTGCAGAAAACATGTATTTGTATATTATTTTTGTGACTGTAGTTTTTAAAGCTCATTTTTATTTTATAAAAGAATAAAAGTTTCTACTCTGATATAACTGTGTTACTGTGTTACCACAAAGCAGTTATGTCCTGAAAGTGCTTTCAGACCTGCACTAAACAGTCACAGGTGGTCTCTGAGAGATGAAGCGAAATGTCACGCGTTTGGTTGAGAATCATCATTTTCCAATCTCTCTAGTCATGATTAGGGAAACTGAGCCAGGCAGCCAGATGAACTGGAAGAAGTTGGTGGTCAGTTTGCTTGGAATAAGAAGGCAGGAAACACAGGACAGAGTACAGATTTGTGATTTTTAAAAAGCAGGAATGTAATAGAAACATGGTATAAATCCTGCAGATAGCTTTCAACAAATAAGCAAAAGGAGGGGACGGAGGAAACCGATCATTGTCCTCATGACAGAGCCTCCTGGGACCTCTCTGGGACTGTCTCAGTTATGCGCTCATTTCCTAGGCAAGGGAGGGGGTAGAGAAGAAACCAACTCCAGTACCCTCACCTCTGTGAAGGAGCAGTGCTCAGAAGAGGCCTCAGAAGCCCTCTCTGGGTTTAAAGCCTAGTTCTCCACTTAGCATGGGGGCCCCATGTATCACTCCAAGCCCCAGTGACCACGTCTGTAAAATCCAGATAATCATGGATCTACCTCACAGGAAGGTTAGCCACCCCCAACACAGTGGCCAATGCAAGACTCCTAAGAAATGTGGGTCTTTGCTGTTGAGGACACCAATAAAATTACTTCATAAAATGATAAAGTGATAATAGTTTTAATAGGATATCATGAGAATGATATGAGATGATGAGGAAGTTGAGAGGCAATCCTGGGGATGTGAAAAACGGAGACCGGTTTGGTCCACCACGCTTCTAAGATGGTCTGACACAGAGGTCGGGAGCAGTGTCTGGAGCCCAATCCGATGACTGCTACATCACTCTTACCTCTCTCCCACATGGTGGTTCACTGTTCTTCATCTTAGTTGACTGCAAAACTGGGTAACAACAGGACCTACCTCTTTGGGTTGCATTGAGAATTAAAATATCTGATGCGCATATACCACTTAGCACCTAAGAGTCACTACCATTGGTAATAAATGTTTGATGATTACTCACATAGGGCCTCCTCTCCAATAGAACTTTTCCCATCACTAATGTTAGCTGGGAAGCTGCTATGCAGATTCTGTGATTGGCACCCTGATTTAGCACTTCGGCCTTACCCAGTTGTATCCATACTAAAGGGACACTCCCAGCCCTCCAGCCTGCGTCAGTCACCTGAAGGTGACATAAAAGGGCCCATGCTGGTGCTAGTCTCTCCTTTTTCAGGCCTGGGTGTGAATGTTTATCATCTAAACTGTTGCTGGCCAAAGCCAAAACAAGCACATGCATGCAAATCTCTTGCCAAGGACTTCACAGGCCACTTTTTATAAACACAATCAGTGGAGGTGTAAATACTTTGAAGCCGTTGACTTCTTTTGTAAACCTTTCTGCAGCCCTCTTCTCAGCAAACACAGTGGGCACAGCAAAGTGTGTGGAAGTGCTCCAGGGTGGGTCAGCCCAGTGCCCCCCCACCCGCCTAGGGCCTATGCAAATAAGTTCTGTTTATGCCTCTGCCCCTCATTACAGTGGTATTTCAATAACAAAGAATTCCATCAAGCGCCCCCTAAGACCACTATTATTTGTTTTATCTTAGTTACTAGAAACAGAATCTCAACAACAAATAATCCAGTGTTACAAATGTTGTCTATCATCCGGTCCAAGACACATCAAGAATGTTCTATTTTAAAAGGAATTTAAGACAAATCCAGATGGTGAAGGATTTGCAGACTATGTGAAAAAGAGCCATAGGGATGGCTAGGGTCTTGCCACCATCAGTCAGAACCTTAATCCTGCTCACTTCTCAAATTCAGGAGTAATGAGAATAAGAACTTTCTGGAAGCTTTTCTCTTTAGATTTTATAGGGAGTGCCAGCAACACTGACTATCCTGGGTTATTGTTCATTGTTAACACCAGGCAAGCTCTGTGAATCTTTCTGGGGTAGTTCCCTGTGTGGCCTATCCTGAGTTCTCTTCAGAGACTGCCTGACCATTCCCATTTCCCCTCAGCCAGGGCAGGATCACAGTTTCCCAACTGCTCCTTTGTGGGAATTTGCCCACAAGCTTGTTCATTTGCCCAGAACATAGGTTTGTTTTTCCCCTCTTGGGGTATAAGATTAATGTTGAAATCCCATTTTTCCCCTAAACACGGGTGTCTCTGGAAATGCACCCATAACTTCTAAACCTGAGGGTTCAGAGAGTAGAAGACTGCAGTGGCTTATCCATGTGGGCACAATGAGAGCAGGAGTTTCCGCCATCCCTGTGACTGCACAACAGGGTCTGGCAGGCTGCAGAGGGCTGAGAGTGGTTTTGATTTGAAGCAAACTCGAAAAGCCAGACTGCATGACAGACATGAGTCTGGTTGGTTCTAAGACAGACTGGCAGTCACCCCACCCTGCCTGGATGTCTTTATTCCAGAGTGGGGCTGGAGGCCAGCAGCAGCAGGCTGATGGCTACAGCAGATGTGGCCTAGCTGTGAGGGGAGCCAAGGGCCAGGGAGGAGCCTGAGCCAGTAGCAGACAGGAGATGGGAGATGCAGGCCAGGAACTAGGGCCAGGACTGGGAGGGTAGGTCAGTAGAAGGGGTGTCTCTCCGAGGAGCTGGGACCCGCAGGCCATCGCCAGAGTTTAGGCTGTGTCTTCAGGAAGACCTGGGGTAGAGACCCAGATCTGTTACTTCAGAGTTGGGCCAGCTGCTTCTTTCTTCTGAGCCTCCTTTTCCTTTTCTGTAGAATACTAAAGATGGATGGGAGAGTTGTGGGAAATGTTCATTATTTCAAATCCTCCCCCAAAGCTGCCCAGCACATAGGTTTTCAGTAAATATAGTAAAAGCTATCATCATACTGTCTTTGTGGTCCTAAGCAGGTTATAATCCATGAGCTTCAGTTTCCTCATCCTTACAGTGGAAATTTTGTCACCTTCCTCAGGATTCAGAAGATTCAAGGGGAATGTTTATAATCTGGCAGGATGTAAAAGTTGAGACAAAATTCAAATCCTTTCCCCTTTCCTACTGCTTCCGCCCCCGCCCCAGACACATGCACATCCCTGCCTTCCCTTGCCAAGGGACACAAGAGGTATCACCTACCAAGGAAGGAGAGGGCTGTTTCTCAGGGGCAGGGAACTGTAGTTTAGAAATTTTTAAAAGGAGAGAAGATTAAATAGAGATACTAATAATGAAAGAGATGAGAAAAATAATAAAACGAAGCCAACTTCACATAAAGAAAAGAAAAGAGGGTGCATTGCAGAACTATAAACACTTATGTCAGCCTGAGACACTGGAAGGAACCAGGACTTGCTCAGTTTTCAGCTGGGGCTTTGTCCTGTGCAGGGGTGAGGGGCTAAGGGGCAATGGTTAGAGCCAGAGGCCAGGAGGTAGGAAGGTGCGGTGCACACCCAGCCCAGAGCAGGAGACCCCCTTAGGAGGTCTGCACAGGCACAGAGCCACAGAAGAGAAAGTGGGTGTTGCTCAGCACTTTGCTGCAAAAAGCTGGGCACAGGAAACCTCTTCACTTCTTTAGGGTAAACAGGTGAGAAACCATGGGTAAGTCTCATTCATGGCATTGTAAACACAACTACATAAGAGGAAAACCAGTGAGTAGTGTCTAGTCTAGTCCCTGCCCACATTGAGGTTAGTGTCTCCTATTGATACCATTCCTCTCCCTGCCCTCAACACATACACCCTTCTCCAAGGCACAGGTAGGCTCCAAGTGTAGAAATTTGCCCTACTATGAGCCTTATCAGAGCATCAGTTACATCCTGGAAAAAGATTGTATCCCCTCCCACACACTCCACATGAGTGATGGAATGGAGGACCTTGTGCTTGCTAGGCAGGCACAGTGCCACTGAGCCAAATCCCTGGCTGGGAAAAGATTTGACCCTGAACCCATACCATACAGAGAATCCCAATAGCTATGCAGGTTGGCCGCTTCCCATGGCCCCACACAGGTGAGCAGTATTATATGTGTGCTTATGAAATGTTGTAAAGGAATATGAACATGGAGAATAGTCAGAAGACATTGATTCAGGTTCTTTGTGTGAGCAGGAGATCATCACTCAAAACTCAAACTTGTTTTTCTCCTCTGTAAGAGGGCGCTGTCACCTTCCCCCACCCTCCTCAGGGTTATCCTCAGGATTAGACAAGGTTAGGTATGTGAAAGCACTACGAGAACAAACATAAGGTGTGATTATTTGCCCATAAAGCTGGTGACTCAGCATGCATGAGAGGCCTTTCAGGCCCAGATGGGAGGGGAGAGGCTTGGCAGTGGGAGTGCACACCCTTGTAGGAGTGACCGAGTAACGGCCTTGGAGCTTTTACCATGAGAAGAAAAGTGTATTTTGGAAAGCAATACACCCAAACAGGTTTACCAAATTAATCATGTACACAGAAGCACTGATCTTGTGTAGAAGCATTAATACCCTCAAGGCTTTGCTGAAAGATGTGTTTAATCAAACATTTGTCTTAGATTTATCTAGAGGATCATGAAGGAAATAGAGTAGGAATTATGTTACTCTTGAATATAAAGCAGCAAACTGTAATACACCACACTCACAGGTTGTGCTCTTACAAGTTAACCTGTTCTTCTCTGAGCTTACTTCACCATCTGCAAAACACGGATAGTAAAATGTATCTCACTGGTTTGTTCTGAGGCTTAAATAATCCCTGGAAGGTATAACGCCTGACTCAATGTACACCATGAGACGCTAAGTCATGTTGTTTTTTTTTGGCGGGGGGGTACCAGGGATCGAACTCGGGTCCTTGCGCTTACAAGGCAGGCCACCCAGCCCTGCTAAGTCATGTTTTCTCTGAAAGATTGAAGGTTAACATTCCAATGAAGACCATGTCAGATGTCTGCTCTTTTAAAATGAGATTTATTGTACGTAAAATAAATTAATTACAGTTCAAGCCAAAGCACGAGTGGCTTTTTAAAGTGCATCCATGTAGGGGATTTGGCAGGTAGCCCCTGCATCTAGACACTCTGTAAGATAGTGTTCTTGTATTTTAGCCACCCATTGACATGACTCAGCCAGGCCTAGGAAGCAACCCAACATCATTGTCACAAGCCATTTACACAAATCACACCAAAATCAATTGACACTTTTTTCTGTACCTGGTCCAACAGTTAAAAACAAACAAACAAACAAACAAACAATCAAGGAACTATACAGTCTTACAATTAGTCTGAGGTTGAAAAGTCTGAATTCCCAGCTGTTCAATATGTGTCCAACTAAGCACCCCATCCTGCGTCAGGTGCACCAGTGCCTCCTGCAGACCACAGTTCATAGCTGTCTGTATACAGAATATTTTGGCCCATAAACTTGAGTCCTTTTGAGCAGAGGGAGATATTTTCCTTCTTGTTCTTAAAAAAAAAAAAAAAAAGAAAGAAATCTTGGTATCCTTCAGGCTAGAAAGGTATTCTGTAAGGAAGTTTTCTACAGATGCAAATCATGTCAATAAGAAAAAATTAATTCTTCCTTTGGGGGAGAAAACAAAGAAAAGGGAGGGGAGAAAGGGAAGCCTACGAATACTTAATCTGCTCTTTCATTCTCACCATAAACCATTCCAATATATCTGATTGAAACTACAGCTGACCATCATTTACAAGGCAGTTAAGAACAAAAACCAAAACACATCCACCTTCTTCCCCACTCTAAGGACAAGACACAGACACATCACAGGTACACAGTGGCTTGATGGGCTCTCTCAGGCCCCATCCATCTGTTCCCCTGCTCCACACAGCACTTCCTCTTCTGCAGCAGTTCCACAGGCCCCTGGGCCCTTCTGCTCCGGCCCTTTCTGGAACCATGAACTACCGCCAGCATCCAATGTTCCCAACCTAGAGGCGCCTCTGGGCCTCTTCCTCAAAGACCAAACCCCCAAGCGCTCACATTTCAAACAGAGGTGACAGTCCTCACTTTGGCAGAGAGAGCTTGCTTGAACCTTCTTTTCAGATCCTGCATGTTGGGCGACTTGGGCCGAGGAATGAGAGAGGTTCTTCGCTTCTCAGGCGTGCTGCTGGGCTGCTGTTTGTGACTTACTTCTTTACACAGGACATGGAAAGCGTTATAGACATCATTGTAATTTTCACTGACAGACACTTCATAGAAGGAGCAGCCTAGCATGCTGGCCAGCTGCAGTCCAAGCTGAGGGTCAACCTGCTTGATGTGCAACAGGTCAGCTTTGTTAGCCACGAGCACCATGGGCAGCCGGGTGCCCAGGTGGAGCCGCTGGACATGCTGGTGGAGCTGGCCAATGAGTTCATAGCTCTTGTGGTCAGTGATGGAAAAAACAATCACCACAGCATCTGCCCACCGGATGCACCGATTTAACTGTTCATTGCAGCTCAAGCCATTTTCATGGACCTGAAAGAGAGAGGTGAGGGCAAGGTGAATGGTGAGTGCCACAAAGAGCACTGGCTTGCTTGGATACCAAATTCAAAAGAGCCCTTCACAGTAAGGCTGGGTTGCAAGTCATAAACACGTTATATCCTCACACACTTCAACTTTCTTGACAATATGTTGATCCAGCTGCACAGAGTTGGAATAAATAACAGTGCAGCTCACCACACTCAAGTGGAAAATTGACCTGCAGAGAACTCCATGCAGAGAGACTTTGTAGTTGCACAAAATGGGAAATTAACTGGCTAGACAGTAAGTCTGGGGAAGTAAAGATAGGAGCTGGAAGCATTTAAACCTGGATAACTGCCCAGTTTGGAAGGGGGAAAAAAACCACTAACATGGCTCTTTTGTCTATAGAGTAACTTTCCACAACATAAAAGTGATTCAAAGTATTTGAAACTATATCTCAGTATTTGGTTTTTAATGCCAAAGACATGTATGTAAAAACTGATCTTTTTAATGATAGTAAAGTAACTTTGCCAACTCCAAGTGTTCAGTTTGGTCTTTCCTGCTGTGCTGAATACTCCTAACAGAAAGACTCTGCCCCTTAGCCAAATCTCCCAAATGGAGCCAGGCTAAGACTGACCAACAGCCAGATGCAACTGAAGTGTCAAACAATATGTTTCTAGTCCTCACTCCCCAAATCTCCTCTTTTAACAAAAGCTACTTTGAGAACAAATGAAGCATTTCACATTCAGCAAGGCTCCCACCTGACCCAGGCCCAGCCGCCAAGCTTCTCACCTGAATACCTGGAGTGTCCTGAACTTGTATTGCCAGGGTTTCACCTTCTATCTGGACTTGTCTGGTGTAGAGATTACCTATGGGGGCAAAGAGAAAAGATTACACTTTTCCTTCATGTGACTTTTACAACACTGTGAGTTTATTTAGAAAAAAAAAATGTATCCTGAACAGATGTACAAAAAGATATAGTTTTTTTTTCTACTTAGTGGGATTATTTTTAAAATGTTTCTAAGGCCAACTGAGATTTTAGCCCCATGTTTAGTTGGTTTATTAAAAGCAGAGCAAAGTTTGTGAGTTTTTGAAAACTTTGATTTTAAACGAAGCTTCCATGTTTAGACTATTTCCTTGAAGCAAATTTTCTTACTTTAGCATGTGTGGAATTTGTTTTATTTTAGTATATTATGATTCTTTGATCCTAAATTTATATTTTGGCCACTAGATATGCCTTGGTTGGCAAATATGGTTAGTAAAAGCACAGCTCACATCATCAGCTAGAATAAAAACATGACATGATAATTAGCTACATCAGAGGGCTAGCATGTCCTTCCTTGGGAAGGCTTGTATAACTCATCTCAGAGACTCCCCCGTGGGCACGTCATCCGGGTATAGAGTGAAGCAATCTACTAACAAAGCATAGGGAGAAAGCCCATAAGCCTCCAGTGGCTATTCTTAACCACAGGGACTGTCCTCTCATTTATTCAGGAACCTCCTAAAATTCTACCATTTAGTTATTTTTCTTTGTTAGAAAAAGAGAACTTTAGGTTTATAACTGTTCTCCTTGGCCTTTGCTTTAAAAGGTCCCCTCTGAAAAGCAGCCAGCAGAGGGAGAGGGGTGGGGGAGGAGCTCGCCAGAGTTTTTTTATGACTTCTGCAGGAGTGTTTTGAAGGGAGAGGCCCTGGAGTACAAAGGGTGCTTCCAACTGAGGTGCCTATAGTTAAAACATACCAAGGGGAATACTTTCAGGCACTTGATAAAATGATGAATGGGCCTGGAATGGAATGAGGCCAGATAGCAGCTGGGGGACGGGTGGATGGAGGGGCACGAAGAGTAGGAAGTGGCAGGATTCTGATGTTCAGACTGTCACTGTGAAGGAACCTGCCAGGAAGGCTCTGAAAAACGGCACGGCGGTTCTCCTGACAGCTCTTTCCTCCTCTCACTCTCTCACCTGCATTTCTTTCATAGTCTCCGATGAATCGCTTGGTGAGGAACCGGACCACCAGAGCTGCAGGGCAGAAAACAGAAAGGAAGGAGACTCAACCCTGGAAGTTAGATGCGTCTCCCCCTCACCTCTGGAACACAACTCTCTGGGAGAAAGCCACCAAGGAAATTCCTACCCCGCAGCTTCTTGACCCTTCTCCGGGCACAGTGAGGGATAGCAGGCCTGATGAACTACAGCTGTGCCAGGCCAGCGGAGGGTCTTGTTGCGCACCCTTTCCTGCTCGCTCACTGGGCCACACTTGCAGCAGTGTCTCCCCAGGCTTGCTGACCTCTGGGAAGGTTTACGTTCACTAAATCCCTTCCCATTCCAGACACTGCCAGACGCTCAGACCCCCAAAGTCCGGGCTCCAGTGGCGTTAGGGCGTCCTGACCAAGCTGTGTCCGGGTTACCCTCGCCTGTGCACACAGGGGCGCGGGCGAAGGGGACTCAGGTCCCACCCGGGAGCCCGGCTCCGAGGCCCGGCCGCACTCCCCAAGCCTCCTTAACGGAGAATCCCCGGAGGTCTCACCGACTGGCCCGCAACTAAGAGGGCTCGGTCAGGGCACGGACTCACCGGTCTTGCCCACACCGCTGGCCCCCACCACGGCGAT
>NW_022900947.1:39372694-39373040 GCF_012274545.1 Fukomys damarensis | reverse complement strand
GCACATGTTCTGGATGAGGCGCATCGCCGCTCCAGTCCGGGCTGCAACCCGCGGGACAGGCGAAGGCTCGCGCTTCGGGGAGAGGGCGGGGGAACGGAGAGGAAGCGCTCCGGGGCAAAGAAACCTCAAAGGCAAGCAAAGGAACGCTCCGGGGGTTAAGATCCCCAGGGTTCAGGCTTGGGGCTGGGACTGAAGCGAGGCGCGCGCTCAGTTTTCTCCCGGGAAGGCTCCACCCCTTTCCTCCTGCGGCCAATCGTAGGTTGTATCGCCAGAGGCCACGCCCCCGGCGCACCTCCCAGAGCGCGGCGCCCCGCTGGTGCCTGGAGCCAGTGCAGGGCCCCGTGAG
>NW_022900947.1:39369047-39372671 GCF_012274545.1 Fukomys damarensis | reverse complement strand
CTGTGGAGTCGCGGGCGTCTCGGGTGGCCGGCTGGACGCTGGGTCCCTCTGCCTGTCCACGCGCTCCGCCCCGGCCTCCCATGAGCAGATGCAGCGCTCCCGCTCTGCCTCCAGGCTCCCTTAATTTGGTGCGCGATTGTCCTGACTTGGATGTCACCGGGGTAGCATCCTGCCTCACGGACTTTCAGCTACCTTTTAGCATCGTTAACAGAAACCATCATCCCTACCTACCCTAAAATGTGACATTTGATTCGGGGACAAAATATCACCTGTTTCGCTGTAGACCCAAGTTCTCTGGCTCTGCTCGCCCTCCAAAGCTCACGTGAATGCACACGCGGTGGAGAGCCTGTACTGCACCCCCAGAGGCAGATCACGAAGTAATTATAGAACAAGCTTTCTATCCTGGCACACAGTCACACCTCCTCCAGGCCAGGAGCTGTGAAATGGTAGGAAGAGTCACCCCAGCTGCGGTGAGCAGAGATCTGAAAGGTCCCATGCTCAGTCCCTGGGCTTGATGCCAAGGGCGATGGAGGCTCTGCGCTCAAAGTCAAGCTCCCTAGAGACCAAATTCCTCCGCTGAGCAACCTTCTGTCCCTGGCACCGACTGCAGCATAGTCAGCACCCGCTCAGGCTGTCTGGTCCACCTACCTCATCTCTACCTCCCAGCCGCTTCCTCCTCAGAAGTCCCAGAGGCTATTACCCAAAAGCATATGGAAACAAATAGTGACTTTGTGTACCCCCTCACTTAAGGATGAAATGGAAAAGTAAAAAAAACCTTCATCTATGCGCACCAGGCGTCTGGTGACCTTGTCCCACCTTGAACTTCATTGAGCAGGTAGTTGGCAGAATTTACCACCTAGACCCAACTCAGACTCAGTGATGAACCACCTTGCCCATCATGAACTTAAGAGTTGGCAGGAATTCAAGGGGACATAGTCTCAAACTGACTTGGTAGCAAGACTTTTAGGATGGGCAACATGATGAGCAAGACACACGACGTTAGCAATCTCCATGAAACACGACAGCGTTAGAATGTAGAGTCGTGTGAGGTCAACCATTTGAGTCAGAGAGAAAGAGCATTTCCAATATGCATCATGGCTTTCTGTGTGTTTTATATCGAACCAGTATTTTATAAAATCAAACTTAGCAAAACTATAATTACAGGTAACAATGTACTTTTTAAACCCTTTCCCTAAAAAAAACAAAACAAAACAAAAAAACAAACCACAAAACCCTGCAATTCTGTCGTGTTTACATGGTAAAATGATTATGTAGTCTACAGTATTTGTTTAACTGGGTTTCACTCACACACACGCACTCAGGCACACACACACAGAGCTGTGGCAAAAGTTGTCAAAGAGAATTTTGCTTTGAATCATTTTAATTTCTGGGGCTTGATTTTCATTTCCATGAAGCTATACTAAACCTGTGATTTTTCTGTCTGCATTATAAAGGCTGAATTTGGTTTCTTTATTTTAAGTCTAACTGATCTGGCTGTGCCTTTAAAGTACACAGAACATAAAGAAAAGAGCAGAAGATGGAGAAAAGACAGAAGTGCTATTCAAATTGCAAACATTTGCCCCACAGCCCTCTCCACCCCACCCACCTCAGAAGAGGACACAGAGTTGTCTCTTCTTAGAGATTCAGGTAATTAGTAGAGAAGAAAAGATGTGGGGCAGGGGAGGTGATAGGGAGAGGACTTGTTTTGTTCCTTGCTGTAAGAAAGGGACTTTGCATACAATCCTGTGAGGCGGGTACTGTCATTTCTTAAAGTGTAGCAATTTACTGTGGCTCTGCCAACCACCACAAACCTTAGTGGCTCACGGTCCTCTGGGATGACAAGGCTCAGCTGGGTGGCTCTTGCACAGGGTCTCTCCTGCTTTTGCAATAAGATCGCAACTGGGACTGTGTCATTTGAAGGTTTGACTGAGCTGGACATTTAAGGTGGTTTCCTGACTTAGACAGCTATCTTTCTGCTGAAGACCTGGGGCCACAGGGACGAGCACAGGATCCCTCACAGCCTGGTGACCAAGCTCATTAGAATTAAGTCTATGTCAGGGAGTGGAAGCAGTCAATCTCTTAAGGCCTGTGCAGGGAAACTGGCCCAGTGTTACATCTACTATGTTCTGTTGGTCAAACGGTCATGGAGTTCAATCAAATAAAAGGGAAAGGGGGAGGAATATGGATTCCATCCTTAGCTGGGAATAGTTTCAAAGAATTTATGGCCATCTTTATTCACCACACTTTCATTTTAAAATGAAAGACAAGGCTTCAGGTAATCAAAACAAAACAAAGCAAAAAATTCTTCTAAGGTCACATATCCTATAAAGAACAGAGCCAAAAATCTGACAAGATTAGTAATATGTAAAATAACTACAATATTCACACTGAGATTGTATCCTCTGGTACAATACTATAGGGTACTGTTCTCTCTCTCCACCCCCACCAAAGGGATTTAGGAAAGAAAGAAAGAAACATTTTGCTGTTTTGATTTTGCCTCTGCATCTGGAGTTTCTATCGCCGCCTTTGATCTTTAGAGCTGATCTTTGATGTGAAAGTTTCCAGAGATAATTCAGTGTCTCAAAGCCCTTAGCATACCAGAATATAAATGCATAAATATTTGTTAAACATCTGAGCCATGAGTATACCAGGCATTGTGCTGGGTCTTGGGTCTACACTGATAAATAAGGAAAACACATCCTGTGTCATCTCTGCAGTTACATTTAGCATGAGAACCACAGAAACAACTGAACAATTTTGGTACAGTGTGAGAAGATGCTCTGACAGGAAGAGTCAGAGTTATGGGAACACATAGTAGAGCTAAAAGCCTATATCGCGGCAGTCAAGGAAGAATGTGTAAAATTTAGAATGACTGAGGAATTGCAAGGTGATGTGCTGGATGCATATATGTGCATGAATGTGCAAGGATGCTGCAGGGCCAGAGGAGGTGGGGAGGAAGGGCTGGGGTGAGCCAGTAAGCAGAGGATGCTGCATTTCCCAGCAGAAATAGGTGCTCAGTAAATACTTGTGGACTGTGAAATGAAAGAATAAATGAATTGAGAGAACTTATATTAAGAAACAGGATAGTTCTTGATGGGCAAGCAGAGAGAAAAGCCCTGGTGTGTGAGGGGAGCATATACATTAATGAAATAAACCCAAGAAGCTGATATGCTCCTCCCTTATTCCATGGGAACACACCCTGTGGGAGCAAAATGTGCGGTTCCTTTGCCAGTATCACCAGTGTTGCTCCCAAATTGGCCATCTGAGTATCCTGCCCTTTGGCAAAAACCAGATTTTTATTGTTTTGAGACTTGTGTCACCTCTACTTGTTGGATCAAGCAGATAGATACCTCTGGCTATTTTAAGCAGGATACAATTTATTTATTTATTTTTCTTTTTTATTGAGGTTATTGGTACAATCTAGGTATACAAATACAGTTACATTCATCATTGTGATTCTGTACCTTTACATAATAGGTCTTGATTCTCATTTTTCCCCTTGTCCCTGCCCTCCCTTCACCCCCTCCTCCCCTCCCCATTTACAAACACTTTATTTCCATTTTTTCAGTTTCTCATATTTTTTTCCTCTCCCTTATTACCTTTCCCCCACCCTTCCCACTTTCC
>NW_022900947.1:39328543-39366627 GCF_012274545.1 Fukomys damarensis | reverse complement strand
ATATAGTGTTGCACCCTAGCTTCTGTGTCTCTAACGACCCATGGACATTCTCATCTTCATAACATCAGAGAAAACAGCTCATCAAATCAACGGCAATGCTTTACCCCAACTGATACAATCAGCAACATATTAAGATCGCACAACTTTTAGTTGCACCCTAGCTTCTGTGTCTCTAACGACCCATGGACATTCTCATCTTCATAACATCAGAGCTCATCAAATCAACTGCTCATCAAATCAACCGTAATGCTTTACCCCAACTGATACAATCAGCAACACATTAGATCAAGCACAACTTGGACACTGACCACCTGTGGTAGTCACTAGTCTATCACCCTTAAATCATTTGAATTAAATTGAAATCAAGAAGCAGTCCAGAACATGTCTGCAGTGAACAAACTTTTCAATATAGTATATTAACCATTTAATGGCTCAGACAGAGCAAGGATGGAAGACCCCTGATCTCAGTTAGCTGATTGCTGAACCCCATGATGGTGAATGACCTTGGGTTGCAAGGCCCAGAATGAGTTCCCCATCCTTCTGAATGGTTGAACTCCACAACGTTCTATTACAGGTTTCCCCCGCCCTTTCTTTAAAGATGTTCAAAGTTGGGAACTCAGAAAAATACCCTTGATGACCACCTCTGTCTTTGCAGAGTGGGTCCAAAGACTTGCACAGTCAGGAGGTCTGAGAGTGTGGGGGGGAGGCTTATGGGGGTTCAGGGGCACCCGTGCAGCTACCTTCCTGGCACTTGAGCGATGGCTGCTGGGTTGGGAGCAGGCGTGCTTCTCCTTCCCGTGGTGGATCGGGCCCGGCCTACCTCCCAGCGCTTGAGCAATCCAGAATACAATTTAATAAATGAAAAAGGTAGAAAAAGATAGAGTTATTGGCTTTCAGCTTTGGAACAGCTAGAGAAGCTGTCTGCCAGCTAAGCCTGCAAAAGTGAGTCTCAGAACAATGCTGCAGAAATGGCCCACCCAGTGGGCTATGCCTCTTCCATCACTAGGAAAAGCCACAGGCTGCCCCTGCTGGTATCTCTCAAAGGCCACAGTGCCAGAGAATGCACATTGGAAAGTTGTTGCAGAAAAGCCCAATATCTGCACAACTGTGCTCAGCAGCAGAAAGCAACCAACCACCAAAAAAGCTGCCTTCTTCTTTGCTTCTGCAATAGAAACTTCTCTGAGCACATCTGCTTAATAAAATTAATGTTAATCCATTCTCCTAGCTGCAAAGGAGTCTGGGAAAAGTCATATTTCACTTTCTAATCTCAACAATACATGAAACCACAGTAGAAATGGGTAGAAAAGAAGCTAAGTATGAACCTATGATTAACTCTACCCTTCTCCAGTGCCCCAAGGAAGACAAAGGCTCAGAAAATGAGATATCATGCCCCACCAAACACTCCATTTTCAATTATAAAAGAGTATAAAGAGGTTCTTCATACTTGCTTTTATGCAATATGTATTGATACTCATTTTGGCTGCTTTGAACAGTCTTCACATAGTCTGGCACAGAGAATATCTTTGGAATTTATGTGCTCAGAATCCTTTCCTTCCCAATCCTTTTAGTAAGAACACTCTAATTTTTCCTTGGAAATCTTCCCTGCTTCACTCTTATGTTCATTGGGTGGTGTTTGGTGGGGTGATTCCAATCTCTAATTCCAAGAGTGGATGCCAGTCAGCTATAGAGATTTGTTCATGGCAGGGCCAACAAAAATGCCTCCCTGAAAGTTTTACTGGGAAGGGGCCACTTTATTTTCATTGCCATTAATCAACTGGTAGAAAGTGAGCCTGTAGCTCTGGGCAGTCATCTTGGCTCCATCAATGGATAGCTGGTCTGGGAACAAAGCCAACCTAGAGGAAGGCAAAGTGGAGAAGCAGAGAAAGTCAGGACACTACTGGCATATTTTCCTGTCCTACGTTTAGCTCTGCCTGAAAATCCAGACCTAGTCGAAGTTATAGGCACCAACACAGTTCCCACTTAGTCAGCTGCTTTGTGTGGGATCTTCATCATTGGTGCTGAATAAGCCTTCACACCTCCTGTTCTCATCGAGTCACGGTCCCCACACATGACACCCTGCAACTGCTACCTGATGTCAGGCATGACCCTCATTTGCAGTGCATCCCAGCCATTCCCACTTCACTGGGCATCACAAATATCAGGCTGCCACATCCTTTTTATTTCCCCTTTACACATGCTCTATCACTGCCTCGATGAAATATGCTGAAACTAACATATGATTGAGAGGGATGTTAGTACATTTAGACAAAAAATTTTATTCAGCATTAAAAAGAAGTGATTTAGCAAGCCATGTAAACCTTAGTTATAATTACTAAATGAAAGAAGCAAGTTTGAAGAAGCTACATACTGTGATTCCCACTATATGACATTTCTTGGGAAGCATAACCGTGAGAACCATAAAGAAGATCAGTGGTTGTCAGAGGTTAGGGGGAGAAGGGGACAAACAGAGTGCAGAGGATTATTAGGGGCAGTGAAGTTATTCTGTACAGCACTGTAATGGCTAATGCATGTCATACATTTGCCTAAACCAGTAAAATGTATAACAGGAAGAGTGAACCATAATGTAAACTATGAATTTTGAGTGAGTGATGACAAGATGCCAGTATAGTTTCATTAATTGTGACAAATGCACCCCTGTGTGTAGTATACTAATAGTGAGGAGGCTAGGTATGTGCCAGTTGGGGAGTATAAGGGGAATCTCTGTATCTTTCTCTCATTTTTGCTATAAATCTATAACATCTCCAAAATATAAAGTCTATTTCTCTTTTTGGATAAAAAAGGACATCATAGGGCATTGAGTCTCCACTCTTTCCTTGAGACTCTAAATCCTTCTTACACTATCCCTGCTAAGAGACTTCCTGGCACCATCCAGCACGCTTCCTGTGACAGGGAGCCCTGCCATCATGGCAGCAGATCCACACTGACTTCTCTCTCTGCTGGGGACACTGTTATGGTTTGTATCTTTGAGTGCTTGCATATGTTTAAATATATATCACAGGATTTTTCTGGTGTGAGAAACAGAAAGGATAAATAAGAACCAAAATCTATAATATAGAGATATTGTGAAGTAGGAATAAAATGTCCAAATGGGAAGGGGGACAAGGGAGTAGAGTGGGGAGGAAGGGAGGGAAAAGAAAAAAAAAAGAGATTGGAAGGAAAAAATGGAAACAAAGCTTTTGTCAATAAGGGGTTGAAGGGAGGGGACAGGAAAGGGAAACAAAGAAGAAGCTAGATATGTCATGTCCAGGTGCAAATTCTCTATGATGAATGCTATTATGTATATCTACAATGTACCAATAAAATAATTATTAAGTAAATAAATAGGAAAAAGTTTGAGTATGGAGTATTTTGTCTTAGCAATGGGAAAAGGAACTAAGACCTTCCAGAAAGATGAGACTTGGCATGCTCCCTAGCTTTCCAAACACCTGGCCCATCTTCGATTTGCTTCCCACAGCTTTTGGAAAGTACCGGTGAGTGACACAGGGACAGTGCCTGCCTGTGACAGGAGCTTGTGAAGAAACAGCAAGCACAGGGGGTCTGTCTCCTGCATCTGTGTTGAGAACACCTTGCAATAAGAGTTTTTAATATTTGAATGTTTAAAGTTAAAGAGAACGGTGGCTTGGGAACCAACCTCTAAATTTAGGAAGGGAGGAAACTTATTTTGAGAGACCTCATCTTCTAAGAGATCTCTGAGTATGTAAAGAAGGACAAGACAGACAGAATAAAGCATAGCAGGAGGCTTTCATTCCGTGACTCTATGCAGTGTGTGTTAGATGTGGTGCAGGCTGGTGCACCGCTCGCCAGGAAACTGCTAGCAATGGCGTTTTTCTTTACATTGCCAACCTTCCTCTGTTCCGTTCTGGACTGAAAGACAGCCAGAGTCCCTAGATTCAAAGGCACAATAGGAGCGAAGGAACTCAGTTAAGTAAAAGAAGATGCGCGCGCCTCTTGCCACTAGAAATATCACCTCTTGAGTAGAAAATTTTAACTTTAAAAAAAGTAAGATCTTAACTTTCAGGAGAGGAGGATGGGCCTGTATTGGGTCTTCCCTCCCTCTGTCACATACCTTGGTTGGTTTCTATGGTAGCACAATGGGCCACATTTCTCCCTTCCACACTCTGAAAGAAAGAAAGAAAGAAAAAAAGAATTAGTGCTTCACAATTATATTCCTCTGCTGCTCTGATTTTATCTCTTTCCTTCGTAAAGGTTTCCTCTGCTCTCTTTCACTATTTCAACATGGTACAGAGTTGAAAGGTAAAAGAAAAAGAGAAAAACAAATCTTTTTTATGTAAAGCAAAATCTGAGATTTTCTTCTTTCTTTCTTTTTTTTTTTTTTGCTGTCCAAATCACTTTTCTGGGAATGCGGAATACTCATTTGATAAACAATCTGAGGGCAATAGCTCAGAATAAACTCAAGCTTTAAACATCACATGCAAGTTAATGAGTTTCCTTTATGTTCTCACTAGGAGTAACAAAAATTTCAATGCCCCTTTTCCCAAAACATGTGGAACATTGAATGACTTTAGGAATGGACATTACTACATTATTAATAAAGCTATTTTTAGGAGTTCCCTTAGCTAAGTGAAACGTCTAATAAGTAGACGGTGACAATGTTCGCTTGGGTCATTGTCTTCGTTTTTCCAGCAGGAAGAATGCTATGAGCATGTCCATCTGCCCCTCCTGTTGTTAACCCATCATTTGTCCAAAAGATAAAGGAGCAGAAAGAAATAAATGAGTGTTGGTCTTGGGCTCATAGGAGTGAGTGCTTTGGGCTGTTGTCAAGATTTTGTGATCAGAAGATATGCGCCAGCAGAAAAGGTTTAGGCAGAGTCAGAAAATTGAGCCAATTGTTAAACAGGCCCCCTTGGTCTCAAATTCCTAAGAAGATTGGACACACTTAGTATTTGCCCTCTTTTTCTCCCCGGGGTGCAGAAAAGGCCACTAGGCATCCTTGTTGACACAGAGAAAAGTGTCCTCTTCCCAAAGCCTGAATTCCTTAATATAATGAACTGAGCTAAAAAGAAATCAAAGCTTTTCATAAATATCCACTTACGATTTGGGGAAAGAACAAGTTTCCCTCTCCTCCATTCCTTACATCATTTGGAAATTGAACAAGTTTTGTGTGGGGCCAACGCCACCAATTCTCATAGCTTCAGCTCTCAGAATTGTACTAACCATCAAAACCCTTCTAAACCCTAAATAATGCCATTGTCTCAGACCATAGAAGTGGAGCCCTGAGTTAGAAGAGATATATTAGTTACTTGGTTGATCACCATGCATGTGGAGATGAAATTCGTCACCACCTAGAAACATTTTCTTTCTAACAGTTTGCAATGTGGATGGATAGTTCTTCTGATTAACAAAGGGAACTGGATGGCAGATGAGAAAATTTTGATGTGATGGTTTTTAGGAAATGCACAAGTGACTCATGTACTCGTTGAATTTGGCAAGGGCACTGGTTTCTATATAAAGAAAGAGCTTAGCCCCAAGATAGAAGGTGCACATGGTAGAATGTAGCTAGCAGAGGAATGACACATTCCAAGCATGGGAGTATGAAGGTTGGTATGTGGGACAGCTCTGCTGGGAATGTTTGTGAAGCCCATTATTAATTATTATTAATTCACAAGGAATGTAAAGTTATCCACCCCAGGACCTTAAGTATTGCAAGGCAGGAAAACTCCAATGTCATTACAGACAATTATTAACCAACCCTAAAAGCAAACAAAACTCATGGATTTATTTATTTTTGCAATGAGTATGTATACCCATGCTACCTGGATGATATACTTAGCTTAATAATAAAATAAATAGTGGTCAGCTTTGTGTGCCATAATATACTAAACATCTAAGATCCATCATACGAGAGAGCCCAGTAAATTATACGAGTTTAACACTTTCACCTTTTCATGATGAGAGTGAAGAGCTATTTTTCCTGCATTGCCTATTAATCAGTGGTTGGCAGATAGAGTATTTATAGCTTGTCAAATCTTCTCCCAAATTCTTCATTACCAGGAAAGGAGGAAAGACCACACTGAAGACTTTCTTGTATTTACACAATGTAGCCGAGAGCCAGGGCATTCCTCTGCTCCCTCTCCCCAGCCAGAGTTGGAATGATTTCTTTCTTGTCCCATCACATTATCAGCCAGACCCATCGCGATTTCAGCGCAGGCTCCTTGTGGTTACAGCGCACACCAGCCCCAGAACACTGTGAACAGTATCTAGACTCTTGTACTGTTCAGCACCCGGCTGCAAAAGCTTCTCGACAAATTTTTTAGCCAGTAGGACCCTCTGCACCGCCCTCCCATTGTTATGAAATAGCCTGATCCACAAGGAGGGCCCTTTATAGAGTGATCTACCTTTCTCCTCCCCTCTGTCCTTCTTCTCCAGTTTGCAGACAGGCCCAGCACTACTCAGGCTCATGGTTCAAGCCTGTGCGGTTGTTACCTCACATCTGCAGTTTCCAGGATCCCCCAGAAGACCCAGCTCTTCAGATGGTCAAGTCCCATATATAAAATGGCAAAGTACTGGCATATATCCTACACACGTTCCCCTGTGTACGATAATCTCCAGATGATTTAAAATACCTAACACAGTGTAAGTGCTTGTACTTGTGCAGACTCGCTATACTATATGTTTAGAAAATAAGGACAAGAAAAAAGTCTACACGATCAATACAGACATATTTTTTTCATGAAGTTTTTGACTCTGTTAGTTGAATCTTCAGATGCAAAACCCCCAGATATGAAGGCCAACTATATTCTTTACAATGAAACATGCTATATCATTTGGTTGGCTGTTCAACTCTCCATCCTGGAATGTAAACACTACGAGGGTACAAATATTTTGTCTTCGGTATTGAAGATTGCAGCCAGGGCCATCACACTGAGCTATATGCCAGACATTCATTCATTGATTTTTTATTTGTACTTTTTAAGGCAGGGTCCTGCTAAGTCACAAGTTGCTAAGCGGCCTAGAGTGGACATGAACTTGCTGTCCTCCTGCCTCAGCCTCCCAGAGTGCTAGCGTTGCAGGTGTGCACCACCACACCTGGCCAGATTTTGTTTTGTTCACTACTCCATCCCAGGACCTAGAAGAGTTCTTAGCACGTAGCACAGGTTGACACTGAGTGGATATTTGTGAGGGAATGGATGAATGAATGGATCTAGGCAGTTTGCATGCACTGGGAAGGAGGAATAGGAGAGAGCTGAGGAAGCTGGAGTTGTGAAAGTTCATGCTGTAGGGGTGGGGGGAAGAATACAAGCAGAGCCTGGTGTCAGACGTGAGACAGGCACTCAGCTCAGGTTACTCCAGGCACTGCTCAGACTCTCCACCCAATGTGACAGTAGGAGGGAGAAGACAGCTTGAAGTCCAAGGTGGCTGGAAAGAGAGAGGATGGAGACGGTGCTGCTGACGGCCAGCTGTCTCTGGCGGGTGGAATCAAGGTCACTGGTCCAGAATGGGGTGGGGTAGGAGCCGGGGATGGAAGGGCATTGCTGGGGAAGGCACACAGAGACCAGAACAGGCAGTCTAAACCGTGCTTCAGCAAGACCCAAAGCAGCAGCTGGGAGGAAAGGGAGATGCGCGTGGCTCTGGCGGCCACGTTCTATGAGGGGAAAGAGACCCAGGGAAGGGGACAAGGGAGCTGCAGAGCTGAGGGGATGAGCGTACCTGGGATTCTCGTGAGTGGCTGACTGAGGAATCTCCGGGGGTGCTGATTGCAGGGAGACAATGATGAACAAGCCCTGCCCACGGGCCCTACACACAATGCACTCCCGAGGCCAGGCTGGATCTCACCCTCAGAGCACCCACAAATGCACTCTGGTGCTGGACTGCAAGCCACAGATGATGAGGAGTGCACAGCTGTCCCCACTTCTGTACCTCTACTCCTAGCATGGATCTGGCATATAGTAGGCCCTCAGTAAACAGTTGCTGGCTAAAATCCGTGAAGGAGAGTGGGTTCCACAAAGAAGTGGCAGAGGATGTTTTCCACTGTTCCTTTCTCCCATGGATTGTATCCTGGTTCCTCTGGGACTTTCCCTCCTTCCTTGTGATTCTAACTGATACCACTGGGCCCCGCCCAGGTGCCAGCTGCTGTTCTAAGTGCTCCGTGTTGTTGACTTGTCAGCACAAACGCACAGGACAAAGCCAGAGCAGGTGTCACCCTTGCTTGCAGGTATTGAATCCAGGACCAGAAAAGTGAAGACGTTTGCTTGGTAGACACTGCTGGGAAGCAGGAAAGGCAATGTTTTTGTTTTGTTTTGGTTTTTGGTACCGGGGATTGAACTCAGGACCTTCCACTTGCAAGGCAGGCAGCAACACCACTGAGCTAAATCCCCAGCCCAACATTTGAATGCAGACAGTCTGGCTCCAGAACCCACAGCTCAGAAACTGCTGCCCACTTCTCAATAAGCTCACTGTCTGGCTACCCAAAGCAAAGTGCTCCTTATCCTCAGCTTTTATCTCCCCTTTTTATCTTCCCTGCAACTCACAGGTTGGAGATTTGTACTTGGAATGGAATGTGTGAAAGGCAAGGATGAAGAAAGCGGTCTGGGAAGAAGGCTGGAGGGGTGTGTGTGTGTGAGTGTGTGTGTGTGTGTGTGTGTGTGTGCACTATAGCAGGGACCGACACTGTTAAATATGACTTCTCAAAGCTCTCTCCCTACAGCTGTGTGGAACACAGCTACAGGACACTGCCTCAACCATGCTGTTACCTCTGCTGATTTAGAGTCAGTACATAAAAGTACAGGACTGGTTGCTCAGAAAGGTCAAGACTCTCAGCCTGTTCCTGGTGGGGAGGGAAGAAGAGTATCACTTATTGAATTTAACTTAAGCATTAGGTTTGACAACCTCTTCATTTTGCCCAGAGGTCCAAAGGTCTGAAGAAGGAGCCACTCAGAACTGAGTCTGTGGAATGTCAGTTCCCCTCCCACCATATGCAAGGCTCTCCACAAAGTGCTTTGAGAAGAAAAAGTGGCACTTATTTATTTTTTGGTGTTTTGCTTTTTTCTACCTTCTGCCCTTCTATTACATAACAGCGGCCCCATTCAGAATAGGAATAATACTTATAATAGAGCCCTCAGTCTACGACGTGGAGCCCATTTGCTGAACACTGGTGGCTGTTAACAAATGCCACAGCCTCACTTGCGTGTCTAATCATCAGCAGAACCTTCGATTGCCTCATATGTCTCGCCCATGTGACAACTATGTACAAGTAACAGGCTCCAGCAGGGGCTTGGAGAAGAGGATTCTATTTTTGTTTTGGGCAGACAGTTTGTTCTACCGTCTTGGGTGGAAAGTTCATTCCCTAGCAAATGTGCTTACCTTCAACTGTTCTCATCAATGTGATGCTGAAAACTGAAGCTTTTTCCAATGTTAAAAAAATACTTCTCAGGGATGATACTCTAGAAATACTAGACATTGAACTATAGTGTAGGGTTGGTCAAGTTTGTTTTTGTTGTTGTTTAAATCACTGTGTGTGTGCACGAGCATGGGCGTGCACGCCATTGTGAAGGTTACTGAAATAATTTGACATGATCCTTGTCCTCAGGGAATTTGCAGAGGAAAGAATGGATGATATGTTAAGATCCATGAAATTTCAGATTATATTTCATAAGAAACGGGAAGATCAATAAGTACTGGGGTGGTCACAGGAAGCTTCTTCAAGGAGCTGGAATTTGAGCTGGACCCTGAAGGGCAGGTGAGATTCTGGTGAGAGGGTACATTTGAAAGAAGGATGGATACAACATTGTGGTGAGGGGTGGAACAGTCAACACCAACAGGTGGAAAGGTGCTAGGATAGAGTGGGAACTTGGACCCAGTGCATATGATGTTATCAGAGTATGTAAGTATTCAGAAGCTGAGAAGGACAGCATTCAGACTTGGGTATTGCTGCTTGTTAGTACCCAGACTCGGTGGGGAGGCCCAAGACTCTAACATGCAGGAGAAGGTCGCACTGCAGCCAGCCATCCCGGGCTGTTTTGCCTGTTAGCAAAACAGGGGCACTCCAGAATCTTCTAGAAGCAAGACATTTGGAGGACAAAAGGGATGAAGAAAAGAAACATTATGATCTGGGCTAACACCAAAATGAACCGTGATTCAGAGATTTATGTGAACTGTGGTCCATTTCTGACATTTGTCTTTCTATAAAAAATGAGGAAGTTATAACTCCTGATCCTAGTACTTTTCTTCTTAGTCTGCTTTCTGTTGCTATAACAGAATACCTGAGATTGGATAATGTGCAAAAGAAAGCACAGTTTTGGAGACTGGGAAGTTGAAGGACGTGGTGGCAGCTTTCCTGCAGGGATACAGGCTGCACCAAACATGGGGAATAGGGAAAGCTAAACCAGATTCACATAGAAGGTGCAGATCAAGAGAGCAGCCTTGCTTTGTAAGAACTCACCCTTGCTGTAACTAATCCAATCCTGAGAGAGTGGGAACTACTTCAAGATGTGATGCTTGATGGATTGTGTCAACTTGAGTCAGAGAAGTTCAACTAAATTGGCTCACCAATCCACACCCTAGTGTATGGAAGACCCACCATAGGGCAACTTCTCACCTGGTTGGTATAAAAGAGAAATGAAGAAGAATAGGTCCGCTTCTGTTTCTTCAGAGGAGCTCCTGTCTTCACCTTCACCCTGGATGTCATCTCCCGGTTTCCAGTGCAGACTCTTCGATCTCCAGCACAGGTCCTTCAGCCTTCCTTCCAACCTAGACTCTTCCATCTTCCACTGCAGACCCATTGGCCTCTGACAGGGACTCTCACAGGACACTGCAGTGAGCTCCAGATCTTCCTCAGGTCTCCAGTATGCAGACAGACCCTCTGCACTCTTCCTCATCCAACTCTGTGGGTAGCTGTTATAAGGCAGTCTTGTAAACTCTTATATACTTGTATATCTTGTGTTACACCTGTTTCTCTAGTAAACATCGACTTATACAGGTACTAATCCCTCTTAACTATCCAATGACCCCTTAAAGGTCCCACTGCTGTTGGGTAGTTCCTTTTAGAAATGGCTTACCAATTAAACATATTCCAGGTCCTTATCACCTCAAACCAAAAATTGAGTGTGACAAGCTAAAAATGGTGACAAGGTTTATTTGAAAAGTGAAGGGTGAGGGAGAAGCTGGTTCTGCAGAGCAAACTTGGGCTGAACAAAAGAGAGGAAAGAATAAAAGGAAAAATAAAGTACACCTGGGTCTGGAAGACACAGGGTGGGGCACCATGGAGAGTCAGGATAGCAAGCTCCTCCTGGCTTGCATCTCTTTTATGCTGTCCATATCTCATGGGAACCCACAAGAACTTCTTACAAAAGGGGAGACAGTGTTGCTTAAATTCCAGGATCCCAAGAGCCAGGGATTTGGCTCCAGTGGTTTTGCTGCCTGTCTTGCAAGCACAAGGGCCCAAGTTCAATCCCTGGTACCACACACACACACACACACAATTCTGGGATCCCACCATGACTCTCTTCCCAGCCAGCCTAAGCCACACCCTAACCCTATCTCAGCACTACCTCTCAATGCCTTGACGCTAGGAATCAAAGTCAACATGAGTTTCAGAGGGGACAAACTGTATTTAAACCATAGCAATGTTTGAAAGGCAGACACCTACATTTGGGATCAAGCAGAAGTAACGAAAGAAGAAAGAAGGGGTGAGGGGGTGAAAGGCTAATTCCAGAGAGCCACAAAACTTCAGAAGGGGGAGAATGAGGACCAAGAATTGGCTGCTTGAGCAGCTCTTGTCCAGATGCAAGAATAAGCAATCAAACTACCTAGACAGAAGCAGGTAGATGCAGGGGCAGAAATAATCTACAGGATGATACTGTTCAGTCAATATACATGGAAATCTTACTGTGTGTTAGGTTTGTATTAGGAAACAGCAAAATAGAACAAACATCTCAGTTAAAAAGAGAACTGCAATTTCCCAAGGAGCATCTCATTCACTCCTCTATTCATCAACAAAAATATTACGTGCAGTCACTTAGTCGCCTGATTTCAAGGGTGGGGATGGCAGTTACAGTACAGTGTTTTCTATAGAAAGGGCACCTCTGCAGCACTGTGTAGAATAAATATAAACAGAGCCGGTGGAGCTCTGTGTCAGGGTGGCCTAGATCTCAGGCCTAGTGTGTGTCTCAGGCACTGCTGTGGTACAGATATAAGTTCTAGAAGAGGGACCACCTAAGAACACAGAAAGACCAAGCAGCGAGATATGTACGCACAAGATCCCGAAACAAGTCACAGCAGACATGAGGAGCTGGGCCAGTGCTCGTTGGTGCTCCCTCATTCCCATCCCTTCACTTAGAACAGATGTGAGGGAGAGAGGTAGAAATTAAAGTGAGTATATAGATAGATAGTGAACTTATAAATTACCCCCTACAAAGACATTGGTAGGTAGACTTCCTTCTCCAAGGAAAAGTCAGCTTTTCTGGAGGCAGCAGATTTCTGAAATGACAGAGAATAATGCTCAAGTCTGTGCTTTGGAAATGACAAATAAATGACTTTGCTTCCTCTGGAAGGCTAATGGTGGAGAATGATTTCCACCCTGTGATGACACCTTTCTTTTGACTTCATTAAACACTTATTTGAGTGAGAAAGTTGAACTCAGTAAAAATTAATGGACTGTCTCCGCCTAATTTCTGCAAAACTTCAACTTTTCTTTCCTGTTGGCTACAAGATTTATTGGCCACGAGCTGAGAGTCACAAGCCTGGGAGCCAGTGAGCACAGGACTGCTGTGGGAAAGTCCATACCAATGTCACATCAAGAGCGTTATGGTATCAAGCTGACTGGACCATCCAGCAAATGTCTAATTGTTTAGGACATGACAAGAAATGGCCAGTCAGCAGTGACCATCTACTTGTAGCTGTACCCTACTCATGTGCAAATCCCTCAGTCCTGAGTCATTATTGGTGATGGTGTCACCCTTTGATGCTAAACACTAACTGCATGGTGCCATCGGTAAAGGGAAAAGGGCTTGTCTTAGCTAAGGGGCAGAAGAGTGACAAGACTGGCTGCAGGAGCAGGTATTCATCATGTAGATAAGTGAATTTTTAGGGAAACTAGGAAAAGAATCTCTCTTTTCAAATTAGGATACTTCCTGAAACAACTTTCAGCCACCGCCAAAGAGCCCATCTTGGGCTGGCCAATGCCCTGACCAATCCTCTCCAGATGATGGTGCCATCACGTCGGCTTGGTGCCCATGTGACCATTCTCGGTGTGCTCTTTCTGAACAAGTGTATCCACAGGTGTAAATACACCTGGTGGTTACCCCAGACTATGCCTCTCCCCCAACTTTAATCCCTTTGATCCTTCCCTACTGTATCCAAAGTAACCCCCAGAGGCATCCTTCAGTGACTTCCCAAACAAAGAGGTTTTGCCCATTAACAGGCCTTTGGGAGCCTTCTCTTGAGACAGGCTACTTTAGTACAACTGTGGTGTTTACTGTCCATCCATCTTGTGTGGCTTTGTGACCATGGCTACCTTTCTTTTCTCCACGGTGGCATAAGTGACAAATGCAGCATCTCTAGAGTGCTCAGTGGCCATCTCTCCCAACACCTCACCCTTGGTGAACATCCCCCATTGCTCAAAGTGTCTCTCAGGCTCTTGTTGGACATCTCCAGTCTCAGATCTCCACTGAGGCACCAGTGCCAGGTCTCTGATTTCAACATGATCACAGGTAGAAAAGACAATTCCATGACACTTTCCAAGGGATGTCTAGGACAGGAAGGAACTGACCAAGACGCAGATCACAAAACTTGCTTATTTTAGGGATTAAGTCAGTGGGTTGGTGAGACATTCTTTCATTCTTTACTGGCAATCACAAGCTCCTTACATTTCCCAGAAAGCTCATATCTGAGAGCCTTAGAGTCCTTATCTTGAATATTCTGGTGTAACTACTTCACATCACTGCTAAGTCTCTGTTCTTTTATCATTGTTCTGTGTATAGTTTCATTATGTCTGTTTTTTATAAACTAATCTCAACTCCCACCATAAACAAGTGCTTGAGAGAATGAAGAGGAAATATCTACAAATCCCAAAGAAATAAGCAAAAAGCATATCTCATGCTCAGGTTATTGGATTGATCAATTTAATAAGTGGTAATTAAGGTAATAAAGTTAGATTCGGGAAGTCAAAAGGCTTGGAATAGGTATATCCTTTCTCTTATCTCAGCCAGAAAACATCTGCCCATTTAGGACTACAGTGCCTGTGAGGGCCTCACACTTTGATGAGGGAGGGAACTTTGAGGAGATCATAAAAATCAGGAAACCACCCTGCTCCCATGATTGAATAAGGCTTCTTGTGGAAGACACCATTGCCTATCTAATCCATCAACCAATCCCAGTCACTGGTCCTGGCTACTTCTGTCATAGAAGCAAAAGATGATGAATCTCACTTACCAGTCTCCATCGCAGTGAAGAGGATTGTAACAGTCATGGCCCCCAAAAAAAAAGAAGAGTAGAAACTCATTGAGAGTTTTGGGAAAACCCTTAGCTTTGCTGCAGCCAAGACTACCCATCTCTCAAAATAGAAGTAAGTCAGTGTAGGGACACTGAGGCAAGTAGGAGGGGTGGGCATGTTGGGAATGTATGCATTCTCATACAGTTGCTGTATTCTGTCGAGCCAGCAGCTGAAATGAGGACAAGGAGGGAGCTGCTAGGATGCACACTGGTATTACGAGGTGGATTCAGGACCTACTTGAGATTAGTGAAGAACAGAAAATGACATGAGTGTTTATATGGAATAGAATATAATGAGTTCACAAGGGAGTGGGGAGCACTTTGGAGGGTCTTTGCAAGAAAGTTACTCTGGATGTGGACTGCAGTCACTGAGCCGAGGACAAAAAGAGGGAGGCAGGTAGGTGGTGTCAGTAAACTTGATGGCTCTTCTACCCACTGGGGCTGAAGGGTGGTTTGAATTGTGCCACAAGGGGCAGTGACCTGGGAAAGTGGAAGGTGCTGGAGGTGTGAGGTTTGGAAATGGGGTTAAAGATTTGTACCGTTGTTGATCGTGACCGGTTTGTGATACAGAGTCAGCATCCACAGTAGGCAAGAAAGGCCAAAGAGCACATGCTGTTCCCCTTCTTTGAGTTTAGATAACAGCCATGCGGCCCGAAACCCCAACAGCACCAGCTTTCTTTCCACGCACAGCACACTGACCCGGTGGCCCCACTCCCTAGAGCTTTTCTCCTAGAAGCAGATGATGTGACTCACCCGAGCCGCATAGCTTCTCTCCTCCCCGTCCTCCCTACTTTCCCAAGCTCCACCCAGGACCCCGGCTCAGGGAAAACCTCATTGCCAGAGAAGTGAGACAGGGCCTTGTGGGAGGAGGAGCTCTGGGGCAATTGTGTCTGAGTAGACGTGGTGACTTTGTCTCAGACAAGATGAGCCTTAGCAATCAGAAGGGGTTGCAAGATCAGGGCACCAGGCCCCCCTGGGCTGAGGGAGTGTGCTCCAGACCTGACACTTGCTTTGAGGAAAGTCCCCAGTGAGGTGGAGGCAAGAGCTGAAAAGGTGCAGGGCAAAGGCACTAGGGCACAGTCAGAGCCCTGTCCTCATTTTCCTACCTGCCACCCTCCCTATGGCTCCCATTCTAGTTATGTTGTATGTGGCCAGTAGTCCTCACACTCAAGTTTCCTCTTTTAAGAATAAGGGTAATTACAGAATCTACTTCATGAAGCACATGGTATCTGAAAAGTGGTTTTCACCAAGTCCCAGTGCAGTTTCACCTTGGCTATGAATATTTATTTTGTTCAGAACTAGTACATTGTGAGGCATACAGCAGAAGCTCAAGAAATATTTGCTGAACTAATAATTAGTCATTATCATTATTATTGCTGTGGCAGGAGTGCCCAAAAGCTCCATCTAGAGTTCACTCCATTCACAGGGCACCCAGAAAGGGCCCGGGTTGCCTGACCCACTTTTATTTGCGAACACCCAGTTACCCAAATTGGAAAAACTTGGAGTGCAGTTGCCCATGAAGGGATCAGCCCCAGTCAGCCCACTGAGCCTGGGGATCTCCCCATATGCTGCTGCCTCTGCCAGGCCTGAAGCTGCTAGTGGCTTTTATTCATCTGCCAAATTCTCCCGCCTTCTTCTGGGAAGAAAGAGCAGAGGCATGACTGAGTCCTTCAGAGGCCAACGCAAGGCAGAGGCTGGGCGCCACAGGAGGGGAGCGAGGAGCCAGCCCCGGGAGAGGACAGTTTTCAGAGGTCCTGCACAGCCGTGCAGCCAGTTTCTTTTCCCTGTACCCGATTGACTCTGCAGTTACAGCCCTGGCTTTGGTTTGCCCGGGCTTCCTCTCCTCCAGAGGAACTGCGGTGAGAGAGCTCACAGGAGTCAAAACAAGCCGCTGATATGAAAACCATATGAAAACTTGGCAGGCCCCTTCCAGCCTAATGGGCCTCCCAGACATTGCCAAGCCCACAGACACTGGCCCTTTGTGAGGTTGGGGTTGGGCTCCTTCCTTCACTCCCATTCTACTGAGACAAACTTAAAAAGGAGAGAGAAACACGGAAGCAGCCAGTCTCTTTTCCATCCGCCACGTGCGGCAAAGGTCTCGGAAACAGTGACGCTGGGCCCCTTAGGTGATGCGTGTGTATTGCGTGCTTGCTGTCGCCGGACTCATGCACGGTGGCCCTCATGTCTTTCACTTGACCTTCATGGTGTGCCGTGTCCCCATTTCAAAGGCGAGGTCACGGAGGTTGACTGGGGTCAAACAGCCCAGATTACATCATTACTGAGTGGTAGAAGAGCCAGCTGGGTTCAAGTGCAAGATTATCTGGCTAGGAATCTTGACCTTGTTAATGAGCTGCCTTGCAGGTGACCTTTGGTTACTTCAAACAAATCTACCAACATTCAAATTTTTGCCTAAAGGCTTACCTTTCAGAGAAAAAGGTTCCCTGCTCTAGGGAGAATTTGAGACATAACTTGTCCTTCATAATATTATTTGACCTGTGGACAATATTCTAACATGCTGTTGTTATTTAATATATAACATTACTACAGTTCAAAGCCTAGTGGGTGAAGGGGGAGGATTTTCCAGATTCATCCATGTTATGATGCTAAAATTAAGTGTTTTTTGAGAGTAGCTTTTAGAAAAAGCTAAACCCAAAAAAGAGCAATGGCTGGGCAAGTACAATGCTTTGCTCTTTGGGTTTCCAAAGACCAGAAACAACAACAACAAACAAGGTTGATATGCAAATACCTATGTAGGCTGTAATCCGTCTGTACTCCACACATTTAAAATAGGTCTTCTTCAGATAGTTTTTAAAAATATCCTGAAGGTCACTCATATGTGCAGGTAAACTTGATAAAATTTGTGCAACCTGTAGGACTCAGGTGTACTGAATTCCTCTCTCCAGCATTTTAGGTGTGAAGCCTGAGACAGAGCCCATTGTCGGGTGCTGCCGGGGGCACTGCAGAGCTCACTCGAACCTGGTCACTTTTGGAAGTGAGAGGCCCTGGCTCAGTTCCTCCTGGAAGGTTCTCCAACTTAGATGGGATGATGGGGGCAAAGAGCAGCAGCAGGGAGTACAGCAGCCCAGAGGAGGGAAGCGAATGCCCTCCTGGCCCATCAGCAGCGGTGGGGGTGAATGAGTTCCTGAGTCCACAACGGGCGGAGCTGAGAAGAACGAGTTGAGAAGGAGCAGTCTTGTCATTGCGAATTTGGGGGTTTTTCTTGACAACAGATCTTTTCAGTGCAGACCAGTATGCAGTACCTACAGTAGTTCCCCTTTGTATGTGGGATGTATGTTTCAAGACCTCCCTCACAAATGCCTCAATCCTAACGCTGTTTTTTTCTAGGCATACCTACAATTTTTAAGTTTAATGTATAAAGTAGATACAGAAAGAGATTGGCAACATCAGTAATAGAACAACTAGAGCGATGTGTTATGATAAAAATTACTTAAAACTTTTGTGATGTTTATTTCTGGAACTTTTCATTTACTACTGGGAAGAGTAAATGAAACCGACCTTGAGTACCTAAAACGGCAGGAAGTAAAACCTCGGGGGTGGATACTTCTGCACCATGCAGATGCATGTGCTCCATTTACAGGACAGTCTTTAACATGGAGGGGTGTTGCCTCATTTCTCTTCCCCACCAGAGTGACCTCATCCTTGGGTCTGTGATCGCTGGGTCCAGTTCAGCATGATGTTTATGAAGGTGGACTGGAAGGCACTTGGAGGGAAGTGGAGGTGGTGAGGACTTTCTGACCAGTGTCTAGCTTCCCCAGCCCCTTGAATAAGATCTGATGTTTTCATTCTCTAGCAGCTTTCAATCTCCATTAGTCCAGTGCTAATTTTAGAACCTATAAATTAGATCTTGCTTTAAGTCTCCATGATGTGATGTTACAACCATTGCTAGAGAGACTTAGCCTACAGAAAGGGAGAAGTCAAACAATAGTCTCTCCTGGTTTCTAATGAACAGATGGAAACTGAAACGCTTCTTATTCTGTTTTCCTCACCAAATTACAGAAGCACATTGTGCTGTCTAAGCAGGTCCAAGTTACAGAAAGAATGGCTTTTTCTCCAAAGTCACCATAACCCTCCATCAAGTTGGCTGGCAGGCCATCTGGCCACAAACCCCACAGTATTCTACTTTATTCAAAGCAGCACTAATTGCCTTGTTAACAGAGCTCCTCCCAAGAGAATGAAATTTAAGCAGAGGAATATCAAAGCGTGATTTGAAGAGAACTGAGTTGATCCAGGAACTGATAGCATTTCCAGCAACCAAGTCTCAGAAGGCTCACAGAGCAAATAAAAAACATTTTAATGGTATTGTCGGAGGATATGACTTGTCAAGGCAGATTTGCAAACAGGAAAGGGAAAGAGACTATTCTTGTCTAGACATCTGATTAGTGGGAAATTGTAGGATTATAACGAGTGCAGATTTTTTCTGGCTGCCATTTCGGAGGAGGTCAGGCTTTCAATGCAGAGGGCTAGATGAGAGAAACAGTTGTATCCGGCAGAAAATGCTGACTGGTCCTTATCTTCCCTTGGGCTCTGCAGCAGTTCCAGACCCAGGGAACATATTAGTAGACTGCTTCCACCTCACCCCTGCTTGGCACGGTGGGCAATTGACCCGGAAGTGGGGCAAGTTGAGTTCAGGGATGCGAAGGCTCACTGCTGGAGCAGACAGCACTAGGGCTGTCACCCCTTCTGGGGTAGAACAGGAGCAACAAGGGTAGATGGAAAGCAGACAAAGAAAAATCCTAATTTTAAAATTGTACTTTTAAAGAAACTGCTACTCCAGGACACAAAGTCACTCAAGGTTAAAATGTCCTTTGTCCCTCCCAGGTAGCTCACTCTAGAAAATAATCCTTAATAGTCTCAAGAATACAATAAGCCTATGAACTGGGCCCATAGTTTTCACCTGTAAATTGAGCCTGCTCTTTTTTCTGATTCTACATATTCATGAATTCCATAGGCTCCCACCTCAATGAAACAGCACTGCTAATTGGTTAGCCTAGCTCTAAATTTCAAACACATGCAAATGATTTGCATCCTAGCTTAGCCCACTAATGGGTGAAAGGGCAGACACTAGGAACACAACCCACATCACCACCTTGAGGACATAGAAATACTCCCAGCCCAAGATCAATGTGTGCCTCTCCCTCGAGCCTACACTATTTTCTCTGAGTGTGTACTTTTGTAACTCTGCCTAATAAATCTGTTTCTAGTTGACACTTCCTGAAATGCTTTTTTGTAATCTAAGTCAGGGAGTCCACTACATACTCCATTGGTGAGACAAGTTGAGTGTCTCCTCGTGGTGGGGACATCCTGGGGCCCTGTCATCCTGGGTCCCTGGGACACCCTGGGCCCTTTCCGGCTCAGTCCCTATTTGCTTTCTGATCACACTTCTACCTGACCCCCTGGACTTGGAAGATCTTTTATGCTGAAATAACAGTCCACACTGCTTCCCTCACCCCATCCAGGTTGCTACAGAAACCATAGCACTTCTCTGCTGGCAGCCATGGATTGTAGGTGTAATTCTTGCTGGGGTGGCTATGACCCAGGTGAAACTAGATTGAATGATTCCAGGGGCTCAGCTACTGTGTGGGACTCTGGATGTGACAGGTGAGTCCCAAAGAGAAGTGGGCTCAGAATCAAGAAACTTGAGATGTCAGGAGAGGTTCCCCATCTCAAAAGGGAAGACTTCTAGTCCCTGTTCCCTCATAGTTCCTTCTACTTAGTGCTTTCATCCAGTATGCCTACAGTCCTGGGCTGTGTACTTTTGCCATGACCTAAGGCGGGGCAGAGCCAAGCAGCATCTGTAACAAAAGTCACAGCCCGCCACATGACAGAAACAGGCACTACAACAAAGGCACCATCTGAGATCAAAACATACAAAGGGTCATTTACATGGGTCAGGCAATTAGCTCAGTGGCACTGTGCCTGCCTTGCCAGTGAAAGGTCCTGAGTTCGATCCCCGGTACCAAAAAAAAAGTTCACAAAGGGTCACCACATCAACCTGAGTCCAAGTAGGAGAACAGAAATTACTGTGCTCAAAACAGGGAGTTTATTCCAAGAAATGTATCACATGGGTGATGGCAGAAATGAGAAGCCAAACCAAATGCCTAGAAAAACAAAGCGGGAGCTGGGCTAACCAGAGCCGAGGTAGAACCATAAAGAAAGCAGGCCTGCCCAGTGGAAGCTGGGGCCAAGCAGAGCCCATGAGAAGATGCAGTTCAAGGCAGAAAGGATGGGGACAGAGGGGTCTGGGCCCGTCTCCTGAAGGAGCTCCCACTGGCTGAACCAAGCAGGAATCCAGCTGGCCTCGGAGACTGAGAAACGGAGGGCAGGGGTCAGTCCTTGCCTAGCCAAGGGCAAGTTGAGACAGCAATCAGGTCAGACACTTCCTAAATCCCTCTCCTAGCACCCTGTGCTCTTCCGTTTGCAACAATCAGAATTAAGACACAGGATGAAATATTTCTAAAATTATGAGTTTTCTTTTACCTTCCCCCCAATTAACGCTGGTCCTGAAAACTTTATGCTCCATAATGCTAGAAATGGAATCTGTCTGATTTATTGATGTAATCCCAGCACCCAGCATACTAGGTGGTTCCAGTAGATCCTTTAGAATTGTTGATTGGAAATAACTGAATGAATGAGTGAGTGTGTGCTGCCCATCTTGGAAGCGACAGATTCTCAGAGTGTGGCATAGTGGGTGTTAGATTTAGAGAAACAAAAACTCCATAAGGTCTAGAGGATGACTTAGCCCCTTGGTGCACTTAAGACCTCAACTTCATGCAACTTCAGCAGGATTTTAGAATTTTAATAGATTTTAGTCCATTAGCAGGATAAGATTTTTTCCCTTGATAAAAATGAAATTATTTTATAAACTACAAAGTGCTATACTAATGTTAGAGATTTTAGTAAAAATTGTTGCACTCTGTGTGGGCAAGCCTACTTTCTGTGTCCACCCAGAGGGGCAGGGGAAAAAAATTAGGGTTCTTCCTTTTAAGACCTGTTAACATCTGGGCACAGATGTTAAAATTTCCATGTGACAATTGGAGCCATTTAGGCACAAGAAGCAAACAAGGAAAGGGCTGATGAGAAACTGTATAAAGACAGTGGGAAAGGGATAGGGAGAAAGTGGGGGGGCACAGTGGTTGCTGAGAGCTGAGTGAGTGATCAGAAGTGATCAGAGGCAAATGAAGCAAATTCTGCTTAGTGCAAAAGTAGAGTTTGTCAGGAGCAATTCTACACAATTTGGGGGGAAAATCATTTCACAACTGAAATTATGATTAGGTGTAGTTCTCCTGCCTACAGACCAGCTATGGCAAGTCAAGATGTAACTGCATTTCTGCCTCTAGTCACAGTTAAAACCTCAATGGTCCAGTGATGCTGTGATGCTCCAAGACAAGGTCACACCAGCTGAAGACAGCCTGGGAGGAACAAAACTATCTGCACGGTTCCTTATTGTTCTAGGACCTTCGCCGCCGCCACTGCTGCCGCCAGCAGTCACCTCACATCTCTTACTCTGCCCTGAGTCATTGCTGGTTACATTTGTTTCTCCTGATGCACTGAATAGAGGTGTGACAAACTCGGGGGCTTTTGTCTTCGCTGCCCAGAGAGCAGTGCTGATTAGGCCCAAAGCTCAGCTTTTGCTCTATGTCTTATTTTTTTCTATCTTTCCTGTACAATAACTTACTTTGCCTTGTGCTGTGAGACCAGGTCTTGCAGCAGAGGTTCTAGTAACGTTCTCTTTCCCTGCTCCCTAGATAGTTGTCATTTCCCCCAGGGAATCTTATGAAACAAGAAGGTGATGAGCAAGTTGTTAACTCTAACAAACTACCACCAAAACAACTTGCATCTGTTTATTGTCTCAGATAGATATTTGGGTGTGTGTTTGTGTGGTCTGTGTGTGTGTGTTGTTTTGTTTGATTTTGCTTTACCTTTGCAGTATCTTTTCTCTCCTCATAGCCAAGCTGTTGCTTCCTGTTGAGGAGTATGGTAACCATTTCTAATATGATCCTGGGGAACCTCACCCTCAGGTGTTGACAGCTTTATATGACCTGCATGACCAAAAAGAAATGATAGAAATAGCAACATAAAAGACAAGGCAGCATCCAATTTGGTCTCCCCTGGATCGCTCACCGCGAGCTGCCACACCATAAAGGTCTCAAGAAGCCCCAGTGTGATCATTAATTATGAGGTCAATTTGAGTGGGCTAAAAATGCCTAGTGGATTAGAGGAGCACTGTTCTGGATGTGTCTGTGGATGACTGACACGTGGGCCGCAAACTGAGGAGGGAAGACCCACCACCTTGGATGCGGGAGGCATCGACCAATAGGTACGTATCCTAGACAGAATAAAAAGAAGAAAGTCTCCCCTTTTCTTCAAAGGAGGAGGAGCTTTATTCACCTGCAGTTCCTCCAGCTTTCAGCACAGACCCTTCAGCTTTCCCATACACACTCACGTGGGATATTTCGACTGTCAACGGGATCCTCTGGTTCTCAGAAAACCACTCTTTTCCACATGGAGTAGAGGCTGTGCTGACCTTCTCTATATTGTTCCAAGTTTAGTATTTGTGCTGCTGCATGCGCCTCATCTGATCCTGGAGGCTAAGCAAGGTCAGGCCTGGTTAGTACTAGGATGGGAGACCACTCAGCAGTAGTATCCTCTGATAGGTTTCATTGTGCCTCAGTTAAGTACATATTCTAAAGTGAGCAGACAGGGTTCCAATCCCAGCACCACCACTGATTGACCAGTTCTGCAGTCTTGGGTAAGTTGCTCAAGGCCTCTGTCTCTCTCTTTCCTCCTCTGTAGAAGTGTGTATAACTATAGGATTGCAGACAGCGATAGGTGGCCAAGACAGAGTTACAGCGGAGATGAGGCTTGTGGTCAAGGGCTGAACTGGTAGAACCTAGGCCCCAAGATGGAGCCACAATGGCTAGGCCTGAAAGCCTCCCCAGAGATAAACAACAGCTCAAAGTTGTTCTGTAACCAGCATTCTCTGGTCCAGTAAGCCTGAACAATGTAGCAGACACGTAGAGCAATGCCCAGACCAGTTTGATTCTCACTCCTACTCCTTGCAGCAATGCCTTTGTTCTCTGTGTACCTTGTTTTTCTATTGGGTCAATATTAACTAAGTGACTGTACTTGTAATCCTAATTGATTAGAGTTCCACCCAAGGCATCTTGCATGGTGATTTTGCTGAATAAAAGCCCCCTAGACAAAGAGCTAAGTGGCAATCCCTCCTGTCTCTCACAAACTTTCCCTTGATAAAACTCTTCCTACTGTTCACCTCCTTTGTCCTTGAGTCCATTCTTCAGGATCCTGAAACACGAACTCAGCGCATCTAACAGGTTGGGGGTTTCTCGCTTGTAATGATACTTGATGGTATGTTTGAAGGTTTAAATAAGTGAACATCTCTCAAGCTGTCAGGACACAAAGTGAGGTGCTGGAATAGAAAAAGCAGTGTTAGGAGACAGCTGTTGTCGAAACCATAGTACATTGACCAGCCGGAAACAAAGCCCAAAGAGGTAACTAACTAGGTCACTGTCTAGTCAACAGTGCAGAAGCTCTGAGGTATGGCCCCCACCTGGCTTGTCTGAGTCCCCATTTCCAGCTTCAATCACTACAGGAGGGGCAGTACAGCTTAAAGATGCCCCTTGACACTGTACACAAAGTGAACCTGAGTATTCAGGTAATGGCTCCCAGCTTGCTTGCTTCAGCAGGGTGACACCCAGAGAAAAGAAAGCTCTCTGCGTGCCCATGGCCGTTCCCATCCTTGCCGGAAGGACGGTCTCACCCGGTGCCTTTTCCCGGTTACTCTTCCTCATCTGTCTAGTGCTCAGGTCACATCCGGGTACAGGTGAATTGCTACCTCTTGCCTGCCTTCTTTCACTGAGACTTGACCGGCAGACTGTGAGAGGCAAACTGTCCGAAAAGAGCTGACAGGTGCTTTTGGACAAACAAGAATGTGATGTGGGTTACTGGGAAATCACCCCAGATACGGATGAGTAGGCCCCTGGGATCAGAAGCCCCTCGACAGGCTGGAGGAAGTGGGTGCAAGGGGAAGGGTCTGTGGGCAATGGTGTTAGGAGCCTAAGATCCCAGTCTGATTAACAAGATCAGGAGCTGTTAAGTCCCCGGACTCATAGATATCTGAGGACTTAGTCATCTTGAAACACCTATTTACCGAACTCCTACTATGTGCTGGGCATTGTTTCAAGAACTGAGGATGCAGTGGTGAATGAAACACAGTGCTTGACAATCTAGTGATTGAGATGGGCAAAGTTAAGTAACTATGTAGTACATTAGGAGAGCACTAAGAAAAAAAGAACAGAAAAGTTTTAGGTTTGGTGTGTGAGAAACAGTCTAAGACAATGATTCAGTGAAAGTGATTTTGGTTGTTTTGTTTCGTTTCATTGTTCAGGAAAGCTCTTCATTCCTTCAGAGAGCAAAGGAAGCAAGCAGTAAGTGGGGGAAAGTCCAGCAACATGTGGTCTTAGGTCTGATCCACAGATGACCAAAATACTCAAATTCTCCCACCTCGAAGCAAGGGAACCAGCTTTGTGTCCTCATCTTCCAGACATTGGCTGTGGCTGCCCTGGGTGGGTGAGGAAGGGAATGTGACCTCCCTGCTCCTGAGGGGCAATTCTCCAGGATAGCAGGCCATCTAAGATCCACTGGAATGCACGCACTGACCCTTAAGGAGCCTGGCATGGGCAGCATCCGTGTGCCCGTCAGGAGGAATGAGGACAGAGTCCTGGTGAAAGCAAAACTTTAGGGAATGGTCAGGGAGACAACACGGAGGAGGAGGAGGAGGAGGCGGCTTCTGAGAAATAATTGTGGAATGTACAAAATGCTTTCATGTAGAGGGCAGGATGGGGAAAATGAGGAAGTGTCAGGAAGGAAAAACAGCAACTGCAAAGGAAAGCTCCCCATTGTATGGATCTGACATGCATAAAAACAGGAAAGAAAAGAAAAAAGGAAGGAAGGAAGGAAGGAAAGGGCAGTGGGGAGAGAGTAAAAAACGAAGTCATTGGGCAGTGCAGTGGGAAGGGAGGGAAGCAAATCATGCAGGCACCTGTACCCTGGACTGCAGCGTCCTTCTGAGAGTTAAGAAGCCATTTTTGTGATGATTTCTCTTGGTTGTCACCCGCCTGGACTGAGAGATGCCTAGAAAATTGTAGGTCACATTTCTGGGTGAGTCTTTGAGGGTGTTCCCAGAGAAGATTGGCACAGGGGTCCTTGAGCAGAATGTGGGCGGCACCGTCCAATAGGCTGGGGTCGGCGTGGAATGGAAAGCAGGAGGAGGGAGCTCGCCTCCTTGAAGGCTGTTTTTCGCTGTTGCATCACCCCCACCCCTGTCATTCGACTGCAGATTCTCCAGCCTCCAAACTCAGACTCACACCACCAGCAACTCTCCAGGTAGGTCCCAGGCTGTCAGCCTCAAACTGGGGCTGCACCATTGGTCTCTCTTGTTCTCACACTGCCAGCTTCTACGATTGAGCAGGTACTGTTTCCCTGGTTCTCCAGCCATTGAGGGATTATCCAACCTCTGATCTGTAAACCAATCTAATATATATATAGCTTCTGTTCTTCTAGTGATCCCTGATCAATACACCACTGGAAAGTTCTAAGCAGAGGATTGACATGATTTCACTTTTTTTTTCAGTACTGGGGATTGGGCCCAGAGTTTGAAGTTGCCCAGGCTGAGTTCAAATGGCAATCCTCCTGCCTCAGCCTCCCAGAGCGCTGGGAGTAAAGTCATGCAGCACCATGCCCAATATGACCTCACTTTTATTTAGGAGGCTGCCATCTTGCAAGTAGAGCAGTGAGACTGTTTATGAGGTTATTACAATGACCCAAAAGAAAAAAGGCAGTGACCCAGAACAGGGTAGTAGCGATGAAGATGAAGAAATACTGTAAACTTCTGAAAATATGGTGGAAGTTGAGCCCATAGGATTTTGCAAGAGTGTGAATGTTGAATATGACAGAAGGAAGTCAAGAATGGTTCCGTGGCTTGGGGCATGAGATAGAGACAGACAGTTACCTGAACTGAAATACGGAAACCAGGGGTGAGGTGCTCTCAAGGAGATGATTAGAAGTTCCACTTTGCCCCAGAATCAATATCACTACTGTGTAGTGCAAACACAGACTTATAAAAAAAACTAACAGATGTTAAAACTACAATAAAAAGAAGAAATTCCACTTGGGACATACTGTGTTTGTGATGCCCTTTGGACATCCAAGTAGAAGGGACACGGTGAACTTGGGCATAACATGGAGCCATAAGTAAAAAGACGGCACTGGAAGACACAAGGTCACACAAGCAGTGAGTAGAGATTTTAAAAAGAAAGAGAGAGAAGGGATCCAACGATGCCTTCCAGCGTGACACAGCTGGGCCACACCATCAGCCAAGTCCACGCTCACGTTCCCAGAGCAACTGGCTGGGGTAGTAGCACAGGCAGTGTCATGGTCTCCAGGAGCCCCCAACACTCCCATATTGGATTGTATTTCAAAGTCATAAATACAGAGATACTGAGATTCAAACAATACTTGCATCAGAAAAAAAATAATGGGGTGGGGCGGGGATTTAGCTCAGTAGCACCGCTTCTGCCTGGCAAGCATGACATCCTGAGTTCAATCTCTGGTACCAAAAACAAAACAAAACTTTTTTTTTTTTTAACATAGTTAACTATGTTAAAAAAAAAAAAAAACTTTTTTTTTTTTTAACATAGTTAACTATGTTAAAAAAAAAAAAAAACTTTTTTTTTTTTTAACATAGTGGCACATGCGTGTAGTCCCAGCTAACCAGAGGCTAAGGCAGGAGGATTAAAAGTTCAAGGCCAGCCAGAGTAATTTAGGGAGACTTTGTCTCAATTTTTTTAAAAAGGTTGAAAGGAGGCGGCTGGAGATGTATGTAGCTCAATCGTAGATTGTTGGCTTAGCATTTGTAAGGCTGGGTTCAATCTCTAGTCCTGAAGCAAACAAACAAAACACCCACAGCATTTTTTAAGGAAGAGAAGGCAGAGTGGGCAGCTGGAAATGGTCAATAAGTAAGTGAGTACCCACAGTCCCCAAAGCTACGGTCATTAAGCTTTCTTTGCACCCACCTTCTGCATTTCAAACAAGAAATACTATTTATAAAAGTAAGGACCAGCTTTTTATCAGTGTACGTGTGGTTTACAGGTTCAGCTGTCCCCGTGCTTAAATAATCAGGCCATCTCTTCCTATCACCCCATGGGCATGTCATTTGCTGAGTTGCCCATCAAGCCCTCTCTGGCTGGAAAGTAAACAGAGAGAGAAAAGGAAGGAAGTGAAGCTGTTTCTGCTTCTAGGGCCCTGTTCCCCATACATCTGACTGCAGCCTGTCACTGGGGCCTGTTCTGGTCACAGGCAGGAGGCAGCACACCTTCTAGGAAGTCACTAAAGAAAAGTAGTGCCCTTTCCGAAGGGACTTGGGCTTGCAAACTATTCCTAACACACTTGGGCTGCAGTAAAAAGATTACCAGGCTGAGGGGCTGTGCCCACATTCACTGCCACAAACATCTGCCCACATGTGCTTCTGTCTCCTCACCTGTGAAGTAGAGCTCAAACTGCCCCATGAGGTTATTCTGGAACTAAAGGAGGCGAGATCTGTAAAGCACAGAGAATATATGTCACAAAGTAAGTTACATTTTGTGACATGGTTGTAACACAGTTCAGAGTTGCTAGTTGTTGTTATGAATTATTACTGAGTGGGCCCAGTGCCAACCACCTTGGTGATCTCATGCAAGTCAGCCCACCCTCAAAGCCTGGTGGTCTACAGTGCTGTCATGCCCGCCACAGTTGGTGATAAGCACCCCATTCCCAGCTCTACGATGGGGCAGGAGTCTACATTAAGGGACCTCAGACATTGATGATGGTAACACAAAGGAGAATAGGACTCTGGCACCAGAAGTGTAATGTTGCCATGGGCAAAGTCGCCCTTTGCCCTTCTTGCTGCTGTATCCTCCTCACACAGGAAGGAAGAGGTCTCCTCCACTCTTCCTTGCATCCTGGCTGGCTGGCAGAGCTATGCAAAGTGCTCAAAACACTCTAGACCGCTGGAGTCCCTGTCTACAGTTTCCAGAACTATCACATTTCATCAATTTATTCCTGGAAACAAATTCCACGACAAACAACGGGGCCCAAACATCTAAGAAAGTCTCTGTTTACAACATCCACGGAGCCTCTCTTATATTTGGATTCTCCCAGTGGCTATTGCTTTGGCAGAACAGGAGGAGCTCACAGGCAGCTCAATGTGCTGGAACTATGCCAGCGTGGGAAGAAGGAAGGAGAGTTCCAGGCTGGGGGCCAGGAGCAGACCCAACAGAAGCAGGTAGAACCTCAGGTTAAGCAAAACATTTGGCCCCTGACTCAGTAAGAAATTATATTTAGTTGCTTGTATAAGACACCTAGCCATGGGACCTTGAATAAGAGGTTTTATTCCTCTCTTACACACACACACACACACACGCACACACACACACACACACACACACACACAGAGTCTAGGGGGTTATAGTGCTGCCTTAAGCTCCTCAGGGACCCAAGACCCTTTCAGCCCTCTAGTCCACCACCCTTGCTCATTGTTGTCATCCTTTGCGGTTGCCTTATGACCCATGAGCTGCAGCCATGGCATTCACATTCCAGGGCACGTGACGGGGAACTAAGGGAGGACAAAAAGGGTTTACATGCTTGACCCTTTATACAGCCTTCTCAGAAGTTCCACATTTCCGTGGCAAGAGCCCAGACACAGCCATACCTGGCTGCAGAGAAGACTGTGCTATATATGGAGACAGCGAGGATGACAGGGAGGAGTGGGGAGGATGGGGAGCAGCACAGCCCTCACCCACTGCAGCCTCCTGCACAGTTCTGCTCTGCCCAAGCTTGACTAAAGCAGCATATTTACTGCCTCATAGGACTCAAATATTCCACACGTAGGGGAAGGCTTCTCCCTCACCATACTCACCTACCGGGGAATTCTGACGAAAGGAATTAGTACCATGTTGGTATGTTTCCAAGGGTCTTTAGCTTTGTAGCAATGTCTAAGCCTTTTTAAAAAATTGGTGGCCCAAGAAGTTACCGGGCCAGTCTGCTCACATCTGGCTCTGACTAGAAGAGTTAGATACTAGTCTGAGCAATGACACAGTCTCTCTGGATTCTTTATTCATTCAATAAATATTTGTTAAACACCCAGTCAGTCCGAGACGTTGTGCTGGGTGCAGTGGTCCCAGACCAGCCCATGCAATGTCTTAACTCATGGTGCTCTCAGTCTGGGAAATTCATTTTCACAATGATACAGCGCTGAAAGGCCAGACAACAGGCTCACCAGCAGCTCACCAGCAGGCCCCTGACCTCCAAGTTGGGATTTGAAGGTCAAGTAGGGGCTGTCCAGGTTATGAAAAACTGAGAAATCCCAAGATCAGAGGAGGGAAGATCATTCTGGTCCCAAGGCAAACATGGATGCCAGAGTGGCAGGTGTGGAGGCAAAGAGGCAGAGAGGAGGCTGTTGCTTTGTCCAGGCAGACAGGAGACAAGCAGGGGTGGTTTGGTTGGAGAGAAGGGGTTAAACACAAGAGCTTTTCTGGGAGTGGAATGTAGGAAATTGGTGAATGGTCAATGAGGAGGATCTGTTTGGGATGGCAGGAGGGATGCAAGCACAATATCGGGTTCCTGGCTTTGAAACTCTGGATGATGGCATGTCACGGAGCTGGACAGCACAGGGTGATAAGCCAGAACCTGGGTCTTCGGAACTGAGGGAGGCCAGTAGCCCAAAGCCAGAGCCATGAGGAGCCAGCCCCAGAGGACTGATCAACTCAGGCTTGTGTGGGCCCCACAAAAGCTCAGAGCTACCGGGCAGGGGGTGCTGGGGTGCTGGGACATGAACATGGCTGGGCTGGCATGGGCTCTGGTGGCCAGGTTCCCATGGAAAGAGGCAAGGCCAGAAGAGACAGATCAGAGAGCCTTTGAGTGCCTGGGAGGGGCCGGCAATCTGCAGGAGGAAGGAAGGTCAGGGATGCCGGGGTTGGTCTGGGCAGAGGTGTTTGAAGGGCCTGTGGAGATGACGAGGAGGCAGTCAGAGGTGCCACTGTGGGACTCAGAAAAGGGACACAGGTATGTCTTTGCACATTTGCTGCCTCAGTATCACACTTATAAAACAGGATGATGCCACACTGTGTAATGTGGTCTCAGGTTTCTTCCTGCTCCTGAACTCTCTGTACCACGAATGACCCCTCAACCCCTGCCTGGCACCCTATGTGGCAGCAAAGCATGTGAAAGGTTGTTGGAGGGGCCTAGCCTAGCCTGATTCACTAAATTCTTGTAATCAGTTTAGTTACACGACAGAATTCAGATCAGACTGAGGATTAGCAGAGGTAGTTTGTGAATGATGCTTTGAACTTCACAGATGAGAGGCTCCTCCCCCGTGCACACAAAGAGAGCCCGGGGTATTAAACGTGACATCAACACATTGCCAGCCCTGGCCTCCCTGCCACCCCATGCTAGGAGACCCTGCAGCTGGCTGGGTGATCAGTTGGCATCCCAAATTGCCCTGCCACAGCATTCCACTCAGCTCTCCCAGGGGGAAAACGGGCTCTGTCTTCAGCCCCGCTGCTCCTGGAATGGCAGGCATTCGGGAGGCTGGCCTAGCCCTGCTTCCTCAGGACCACGGGACTCTGCAGGGGGAGGCAGGATGCGCACTGCCCTCTCCACTGCCCCATCCCACAGCCCACTCGGTGCACAGCAAAGCAAAGGAAGCAAGAGGCTGCTGGGAGGCAAAGAAGCCTCTGCACGCCTGGCCTGCAGCTCGCGATTATTGTTCCCAGATGGGGTCTGTCAGACCCTGTCAGCCTCAGATACACAGTGAGAGTGCTCCATCCGCATTCCTGGAATGCGTAGCGGCCCTGGCTTCCCCTTCTGCAGCCCTCATTCAATAACATGTCAAGTCCCTTCAGTCTCACCCAGAGCTAAATCCCTCTCACCCACTTACGGCCTTTGCACACGTGCACTGTGCCTGTCCAAATATTGAAGCTGGGCCAGGCAAGGCATATTTAGTCTGGGCTGATTACACTAGTTGTCCAAAGCCAACTGGGTCTCATATGCTGGTTCTAGTTCCATGATGAGCTTTGGAAGCCAAAGCCATTCGCTGTGCTCACGGGCCTTGGGACTGATTGTCCTGAGCTGTGTCCTAGGGCTTGGCAGTCTGTCAGGCCTGGGGAGTGGAACCTGGCTATTTGCTGATTGCACTTTAGCCTATGGCCTGATTGCTGGCACCGCAGAAGGACTTGCCAGGAAGGCGCTGGAGGGGCCCTGGAGTGTAGGACCCTTCTTTCTACACTCCACACCGGCTCCGCCAGGATGGAACACACACATAGAGACCCATCCACCCTGGTCCTGGCGTTGTTTCTGAGTTGCCACACTGCTCCCATCCTGGTAGAACCTTTTCACTGAGGGTCTGTTCCCTTTGATATGAAAGAAGCCAGTCTGTTGTTCAAGCAACATTGAATCTGCAGGTCATGAGGGTATCTGTGGGTACAGATGAGGGAGCATGGGGTCCAGGGATGATAAGCAATTGGCTCAGAATCACAGATATCAGAGATACAGTTGGATCTGTAATTCCAGACCTTTGACTTTCCAATCACTGTGTGTCCCTCCAAGAGATACGTGGGAGTCCCATCCCCAGGACTTGTGAATATGACCTTAGGTGACTACAGGATCTTTCTGATGTAATCAAACTGAGATGGAGTAGAGGCTCTACTCCATCACGACAGGTGTTCTCATCATGAGAGAGATCCGGCACACACAGAGGGAAGACAGCAGTGTGAAGATGGAGGCAGCCACAAGCCAAGGAACATATTTGGATGAAGCCACCACAAACTGTAAGGGACAAGAAAGTGTCCTCCCCTAGATTCTCAGGAGGGAGCATGGCCCTACCAAGACCCTAATTTCAGACTTCTAACCTCCAAAACCTCGAGAGAGAAAAATCCTCTGTTGTCTCATGGCATCCACTCTATGGTATTTTCTTACAACAATCATAAGAAACTAATATACCATCCTTTCTGATATAAAAACTGGATGAAATTTTAGACAAGAATACAGTTCCTTAAAAGCTAGCAGAAATGATTTGTTGTAGGTTAGTATTCAAACGCACCCACCAGGTCATGATCACTGTGCAAGTCACCTTTGAAAATGACCTGATGTTCTATGCCTTTCTTACCCTGAGGAAAGCACCAGTCAAAACCCAATAATATGGGTTCCTTAACAAATTTTATACTTTATTTTGTGGACTGATGTAAAACTAGAATGATTTCCTCTTAAATGCTTCCTTAGGCACCCAGTGCAATTCTGACGATCTGCATGTAATGGGCCTCCCCATTGGAGGAGTTTCAAGGCACTGAAATTCTGTGATCCTTCAAAGTGGCCTCTGGGGTTAGGAATTCTTGATTTACATCTGCCCTGTGACCTCACACTCTCCCAAAGACTCCATTAAATTGAATCATTTAGTATTATGGACTTAATAAAGATGTTAAGAGCTGGCATAGAAAACATGGGCTCAGGCCTTCAGTTGACTGTGTGCTGTGGGTTTGGGCAAATGGTCACTTTGCAATTGACCTCAATATTTATCCTAGTTCTCAAGAGATGGAGATTGTGAACTGGCAATTTTCCCAGAACCCATTAGCCAAAGTCCTTAGTCTGTGATGATGTTTCTTCTAAGGTATTTGGGTGGCTTTTGAATCCAGCAGTGGCTGTGCTCTGGCCCTATAACCCAGAAATGCCAGTCCAAGGGAACCCCCAAGTCTGTTGCTGTCTGTCAGTTCCACACATCAGCTGTGGTTAGTTTCGCAAACCCCAAATGTCCTCATGGCATAATTTTGGGAGTACCTGTCCTCATAAGAATGTCCCCATTTTTCTCGCCTCACAGCTCTTCACTGCAGCCTGTTTACTGTGGAAGAGCTGAGAAGCCAAACATATCCAGGGACAATTCTTGCTGCTCCCCAAAGCATGAGTGGAGATAAATAGAACCATACCTTTGCTTTCTTTCCAAACCAACTGGTGGAAACAATTTGAAGCCTTGTGATCACTCAGTGCATGCACAAAAATTTCCCTACATGTTTTAATGCTCCTACCAAGAAGGACACAGTGTTGTTGTCTGTGTATTATCTACAAAGACAGGCCTTGCACTCCAAGGCTGATAGGTCTAAATAGTTGGGCAATGCTGTGGGATAGGCATACAGCACCCCTATAGAACTATGGAAAGCCACACTTTGGAAGCAAATATCATGCTGTGGGAAAGTGTTTATGGTCTGCTCTTGCGTGAAGAAAAGCTGCTTACAAAATAGAATGCACAGTATGAAAACTGTTATGCAAAATTATGTATATATCCATAGAAAATCTAGATGTCGATATTCCAGAATGTAAATACTGATGGAATACTCTGAGCTGTGAACATACCATGCATGTTCAAGGGCATTCACTGGCAGGGACAGGCAGTGGCTGGCATCTTGGCACAGGCTGTACCTTCTGGAAAGATCTTTTTTCTACTTGTACAATGGCATCATGTCGGCTGGTATCAGCCCAAACAATCATGAATGATTCTAATTTTTATTCTAGGAGCTTTTTCACGCTTTCCAAAAGTTTTTTGATGAGTAATGCTATTTTGTATTAACTTTTAAAAAATGATACTTACTCCAACAAGTTCTTTTGTGTGTATGGTACCAGGAATTGAACTCAGGACCTTGTGCTTGTGAGGCAGGTGGTGGAACCATTGAGCCAAATCCCCAGCCCCATCTAACCAATTTTTAAAAGATAAGTGGCAAAAGGTTGAGAATGACTGGCTATATGATGATATCAAGGAATTACTTTAAGTGTGTTAATGATCTTGAGGTTATCTTTTGAAGAATAATGATTCTTCTAGAGCTACATGCTAAAATGTGTGTAGATGAGTCCTCCAATCTTTTTTTTTTGATACCGGGGATTGAACTCAGGTCCTTATGCTTGCGAGGCAGGCAGCAGAACCACTGAGCTAAATCCCCAGCCCCTAAAATGTGTGTAGATGAAATGACATGAAGTCTGGGATTGGCTTCAAAATAATCCAAGAGGTACTTAAAAGGGTAGGAATATGTAGCAAGAGAGGTCATGAGTTAGTTATTGTTGAAGACAAGTGCAAGGAACATAGGAGTTCAAAATACTATTTTATTTCTTTCTGTATAGTTTACAAATCACCATACAAAGCTAAAATAAAAATATAAAATTGGTTTAAGCAATTATGATTGACAGGGTTTTCCAGAAAAACAGAGCGAGAAAGGGAGAATATCCGCCCCCAAGATGTGGTTATACTTTTCAAGATTTCAATTATCCATGGTCAACAACCATAGTCCAAAACTTTTAAATGGAAAATTCCAAAAATAAACAACTCATCAGTTTTAAATTGCACACTCTTCTGTATAGCGTGATGAAATTGTGCACCATTGTACTCCATCTTTCTTGGGACATGAGTCGTCTTTTTGCCCGGTGTTTCCACACTGTATATGCTACCTGCCCATTATTCACTTAATAGCTGTCCTGGTTATCAGATCAACTGTCACAGTACTGCTGTACTTCTGTTCAAGTGAGCTTCATGTAGCATAGCCTAGCACTACATCACAATACTCGTCATTCATTTCACTTCATCTCTCATAGGCACTACAGCATCGTAATCATCTCACAAAGAACGGGTACAACCAGGTATGATGGCACATGCCAAAGAGATCTCCCATCAGATTTCCAAATTCTAAGCTGCCCACTTTGGGAGCATTACTGTGGGTAATTCAGTGTTAAGCGGTTCATGAGTTGGCTGAGCTGAAAATCACTCCCCCAAAACTGGAAAAGGCTACACTTCCACAGAATACAAATTGGTGTAATTAATCACACTTGTGAGCATGGTAACTGATGATAGTTTCCAAAGCACATCTTAATGCTGTATAATTATAAATCAGAGGGTATGATCAGTCCAAGACGTCGCTAGCTGGGATGTTGATGGCCCAAGTTGAGCACACCAAGATTCTATAGATAAACAGACCAGAGGGTGTTCTGCACCTGGCTACTAGGCAGCAGCCACACTCTTCCCACATCCTACTTTGGTCCTCATGTAAAGGTCATCCCCCCTTTTTAAGATATTCTGGGATTACCTACTTCTCTCTTTTATTAGTACATGTTTGCCATATGTAATGATCACATTCATTATAGGGATATAATAGGAATTTGTACCTATACGTAATACATCTTAATTCCTCCTTTTTTGTCATTCCCTCTCCTCCCTTCAACCCGTATACTTACTTCTTTATCTCTTGAATAATGACCTTCAAGCCTGAAAAAAATAAAATGATTAGCTGGTGAGAATGTAATTTTTACAAGATATTTGGTTTGTATTTTATTTTTAACTAAGAACATAATTTTACACATTTATGGGAGACAATGTGATATTATGATATACAGATACATGGTGGGATGATTAAATCAAGCTACCTCTCTGTCTTAGTTACTTTTCTCTCATTGCTGAGACAAAATACCTGACACCCACAAGTTAAAGAAGAAAGGTTTATTTGGCTTACAGTTTGTAGAGGCTGCAGTCCCTCATCAGCTGGCTCCAAGGCAGTGTGGCATGGAAGATAGGCATTGAAAAGGAGAAACAGTTCATGGTGGGCAGAAGGTAACAAAAGATAGCAAGTAAGAGACAACCAGAGTTCCTTATATCCTTTATGTCTTATCCAGGCTACTTAGGGCAGGTAGCACTCACACCCTCAATCCTAGTGCCTTTGGCCCTAACATTGCACCATGAATTAATCCTAGCATCACATAATCTATATCCAACCACCACTGAAAAAGCCCCACCTGTGACTGCATGAGGCTTTGGAGGAATATCCAGAAACAAAGCATAACACTTTTCTTTCATATATTTAATGTTTCCTTGTGGGGAGACCATTTAAAATCTACTCTTAGCAATTTTGAAAAATATAATTCAAAATTATAAGCTATTGTCACTCTGAATAAATCACTAAAACGTATTCTTCCTAACAGAAACTTTGTACTATGTGACCAGTCACCCCTTTCCCCACCCTGCCACCACCAGCCCCTTAACCTGAGATGACTCTCTGCTTCTATAAACTTGAAATTTTAGATTCCACACATAGAGCGATTGCACAGTATATATACACTTCTGTGCCTGACTTATTTACTTAGCAAAATGTCCTCTAGGTTCTTTAGTGTTGTGAAAAATGGCAAAATTTCTTCTTTTTTATGACTTACTAATATCCATTGTGCATATATACATTTTCTTTATTCATCTATTTGTTGATAGGCACCAAGTTGTTTGTCTTGACTATTGCGAATAATTTTACAATGAACACGTGAGTGCAGATGTCTCTTTAACATACTGATTGCTAGATTCCCTTGCCTTAAGATGGCTGCTACATACAATAGCAGCCTCCTCCTTCCCATGATGCTCTGAACCTTAAAATGGCTGCCACATAGAATAGCAGCCTCCTTCCCATAATACCATGTTAAAATATGGCTTCCACTAAAGGACAGTCTTCTTCTTCCCAAAATGCCTCTCTTCTTGCCAAGAAAGGTAACATGATACTTGCTACCTCCTAGCAACTAGTGATGTCACAAGCCCCTCCTAGTGATGTTACAGCTTCCTCCTAATGATGTCACAGGCTCCCCCAATCCCTTAATACTGCTTCACTCAACTCCATGCCAGCTCAGGCTATCTCCACCCCACTCCCATAAAAGAAGCTCCCTGTTCTGCCATGTTGCTTTCTCTCCTTTGTTTAGAGACAGCCTGACAGATCTTCCCCATAATAAAGGCTTGTTATAGTCCTGGTCTGGTCCTGGTTTTCAGCTCTTTTCACTTTACACTGATTTCATTTCTTTTGGTTTATATAACCTTAATAGGATTGATGGATTGATTACACAGTAGTTCTATTTTTCATTTTTTGAGGAAAAGAATGTAATTTGTTACTTGGGATTTTCTTTGTTTTGTTTTATTTCAATTCAGTGTGGTTATTTAGGCCTTCTGGAAAGTTCACAAAACAATAGTCTTGAAATAATAATTTATTTTTTCTCTTTATTGACTCGGTTCTAATTTAATTTGATTTATTTTTTAATTTTTAGTACATGTTTGGAGGTTGGCAGAGACATTGGCAAAAATTTATTTTTTAAATACAATAAGACATTTTGAAGAGTGTTTAGAAAATACAGATAAGCAAAAACAAGAAAATATTTTAAATTGCTTATAACCCCACTGCCCCATACTGTTATGGACAGGCGTACACTCTGTCTCCCCTCTCAGTGTTTTTGTACCTCATCACTCCCTTGCCTTCTGTCTGTCTCAACTTTTGTTCAAATATCCCATCTGGGTTTACAGAGATTTGAAGACAGCACTAGCCACAATAAGCAAAGCCCACCATCTCTACCAACCTGCCAACATGCCAGGCCTTGTGCCCTAAATCCCACCCTCAGCTTCTAGATCCACTCCTACAAAAATCTTCTTCTGCGTTACTGTTGAAAGGATTAAATCATAGGCATCAAAAAAAAAAAAAAAAAAAAAAAAAAAG
>NW_022900947.1:39312494-39328337 GCF_012274545.1 Fukomys damarensis | reverse complement strand
CAAAAAAAAAAAAAAAAAAAAAAAAAGACAGTGTGGCCCCAGCCCAGACCTCTTCCTGCCAAGACATTTTGGTTGTAGATGTCTTAGAATTACTTAGATTTTTAGCTTCCAGCAATCAAAGAATAAAAAGAATAAGCTCTATTAATTATTTATTTAGTCATTCATTGGACAAATACCAGCTTCCTGGTCTCTGTCAGTGTTTACATTATCGATTGCTGCAAAATGAACAACCTCAAAACAAAATGGGTGTTTTATAAAAACAATTTATTATGACTGCTTGCAGATTAATGCTTTGGCTGGGTTCAGCTGGGGGAATCCCATGTGGGGTCTCATGTGGTTGCAATCAAATCCAGCTGTGGTTGGACATTCAAGATGGCACCCCAAGAGCTGTGCTCGGTGCTCCTGGGACTTTCCCTGTCCATGTAGCATCTTGTCTTCCAGGCCCTCTCCACTCCACTCAGGCTTTGCACACCATGGTATCCTTAGGTACACTTGCACCTGTATGTGGCAACTGGCTTCTACAGGTGAAAGCGGGAACTCTCAGGCCAGTTAAGGGTCATACATAGAATAAGTACAGTGTCACCTCTGCCACCTTCTATGTGTGAAAGCCATCAACAGAGCCTAGACAGATGCAAGAGGTAAGGAAACAGACTCTCCCTTGTGATGGGAGAGTGACATAAAAGAGTATGGGATGGGTGGTACTGTTGCCAGCATTTTTGGAGGCTACTCTCTGCCCCAGGTAGGCACTATGTGTGGTCAGGATGCAGTGGTGAGGCCCCTCAGTGCTTAGATTTAATGTCTAGGAGCCAACACACACATTAAACAAAGAACCATGCCATGCAACTCATTATTTCCACACTAAAAGGAGAGGTGCTGCAAAGGAAAATGATGGAAAAGGAGAAGAACACAGGAGATTTGGAAGGACTGCCTCTTGGAGCACAAATCTCCTAGACTTAGACCAAAGCATAGGCAGGAGTTACCCAGGTGAGCAGCATTCCAAATGGGATCCATGTGTGAGAAAGGAAGAGAGTGAGCTGAAGGGTAGGGAGCAAAGGAAAATAGGTGCAAAAGGAGGCTAGGGAAATGAGCCTGGTACGCGTGAGTGTTTAACACCCTTAGCACAAATTGAAAACACTGGTTGTTTAGGTTATGCTCAGCAAGTAACATAAATTGAAAATAGTATAAGAAAGATAGAAATTCTTCTCTCCCTCACATGAACTAAGTGCTAAATAATCCAACAGAGGCTGGGGTGCCTATTTGCAGTATCAGGTACCAGACATCTCTCAACAACCACCTTCAACACACAATTGTCCCCTACCTGCTTGAACTCCAGCCATCACATCTACATGGCAGCCAGCAGGAAGGAAGAAGACTATGTTTTCTCTTTTTCAAAATGCACATCACTTCCACTTACTCTCACTGGCCACAGTTTAATCACATAACCAAAACCTCTGCTAAGTAGGTTGAAGCTTTATTCCAGGTGCCCATATAATTACTAAAGAAACTGGATGCTTTATTACCAAGTAAGAAGAGGAAAGTGAATAAAGCACCAGTTTCTGCTACATTACTAAAAGGCTTTAAAGAAGGGGATTATTTTTAAGATTGCCAAAATGTGCTGTAAAAGACAAGACAGGGAACCAGGGATTTAGCTCAGTGGTGCCATTGCCTGCCTCTTAAGTGCAAGGTCCTGAGTTCAATCTCCAGTACAAAGAAAGAAAAAAAGACAAGACAGGTTTCATTGTCAACAGTCTCAAGTTCTACAGACCCCACAGTGCACATGCTGTAACTCTCTGGACAAACTTGAACATTCGCCTAAATCCCCTGGGGCATCAACTCAATGTAAAAAGGAGGTGTTCCTGTCCGTCTCATAATAGTGTATAGAACCGATGAAGTAATAATAGTAAACGAGATTAGCAGGAAGTGAAAATCATCAATCCTTTTTGGGGAGGATGTTAATTTTGAGAACCATTTAAAGATCTGGAAGCACTAAGTAAATAAACACTGCTCCCTCTTTCCAAGGTTCCTCTGAGACCCAGTAGCCAGCAAGTGGTCCTTCTATGGACAGGAATGGGAGACACTCCATCCTGTGTCCTTATGTGAAGAGAACCGGTATCTGCTCCCCAGGCACAGACCAATCATGAGTCTTTGGGCCAGGCTCAGCCAGCTGAGATAAATGTCTGGAATGCAGTTTCCAGGGAAGTGGGACTCATTCACATGACACAGTGAGAGAGGCAGGATTCAGGGCGAGTTGGTCTTGAAAGCCTGAATTCATGGCAAAGGCAGGGACCAAATTAGAACCCATATATTCTTGCTTAGAAAATCTCTCTCTAAAGATATAATAAGATCATACCTGCCCACTATGCTAAATGGAAGCCTCCGGTGTAAATTCTTTACTATCTCATTCAGTACTCAGCATTGTGAAAAGGCAGATGCCAGTGGTCACCAGATGGAGTCCAGAGAGGTCCCCCAAAGAGGAAGTGAGGACCTCAACTCCACCAAACCATTGGTTGTAGGTTTGCTGACTTAAATAGTATAAGGAAGGGGCACTGGAAAGGTTACTTAGGCAGCATTAAAGCAGCGCGCACTCAGAATGGGAAGCGCCATGATCGGCGCTGCGGTTTGTGAGGGACTGCGGGTGTGTTCCAAATGGATGAGCTAGGGCAGTGACAGCCAACCTTTTGGAGCTTTCAGTGACACAAACAGCCTCATGCAGCACTCACGCCCTAGGTTTGCCACCGCTGTAGGGTGTGTATTCCTTCTCTGTCAGACTCCTCCTTGGGTGGGCTAGTTTAGAATGCAACCATTTGCACGCACTTGAAGGGTGGAGATGTGCTGCTTCCTGGAGGGTGGAAGACTGTGGGGGGTGGAACTGCAGACTGAGTTTACAGGTGAAGAGTATAAGACCAGGTTTTTTTCAAGCTGATAATATTTATTGACATATTTTAGATATGCAAATTTATAACGTTCACCATAGGGAATGTGTACCTGTACATGACAAATCTTGTTTCTTTCCCCCCACCCCCACCCCCGCAGTTCCCCTTCCCTCCCTTCAAAGCTTCTTCCCCTCCTTATTTACAAAGGCTTTGTTTCCATTTTTTCTTCTATTCTTTTTTTCTTATTCCTTTCTTCCTTTCCCTCTCCTCCCTCCCTTGATCCCCTTTTCATTTGAACATTTGCTTCTCATTTCCCAATATCAACTACACATTTTGGCCTTTATTTACACTTTCAATTTCTCACACCAGAGAAACAATGTGATATTTAAATATGTGTGCCCATTTTATTTCACTTAAGAGTATGATCTAAAGTGCACCTGTTTAACTAGAAATGTCTCATTTATCTTTCTTTATGGCAGAGTAATACCCCATTGTATTAAAAAAAAAACCCCACATCTTCTATATCAGTTCATCAGTTGATGGGTATTTAGGCTTTTTCCAAGATAGAGCTATAATAAACTGTACCGCTATAGATATGGGTGAGCATATATCACTGTGGTATGCCTTTAATTCTTTCACGGAGATACCAAGAAGGGGAGTAGCTTGGTCAAATGAAACCCCTAGTTTTAGTTTCCTGAGGACTCTCCACACTGATTTCCACAGTGGTTGCACCAATTTCCACTTCCACCAACAGTGGAGAAGCATTCCTTTTTCCCCACAGCCCTGCCAGCATTTGTTATTGGTTGATTTTTTTTTCTTTCTTTTTCTTTTTCTTCCCAGTACTGCGGATCAAACTCAGGAACCCTTGCTTCTAAGGCAGGTGCAGTGCCACTGAGCTACATGCCCAGCCCATTTGATTTCCTGATAGCCATTCTTTCTGGAACAAGATTGAATTTTGGCATTGTTTTAATTTGCATCTCTTGAATGACCAATAATGTTGAACATTTTTTCATATAATTATTTGCTGTTTGTACTTCTTCATCTGAGAAGTGTCTATTCATTTCAGATGCCCATTTTTTAATTGGATTTTTAAATTTACTTGAGAGTTTGTGTTGAGAAGTCTGCTGTGATTCTGATGGGCTTTTATAGGTGATTCATTTCTTTTTTCTAATGGTTTTAATAGTCTGTCCTTATGTTGAATTTCTGGAATCTTGACTAATATGTGCCTTGGTGTAGATTTTTTAGTCATAGCTCATTGGAGTTTTATATGCCTCACTTGCCTGAAAGTCAAATTCTTTTTACCAGTTTGGGAAGTTTTCTGCCATTACTTCTGTCAACAGAATTTTTTAAATATAGTTTGTACTATCTCTTGCTTTTTCCATTGACTCTAATCAATCTTATCTTATTCTTCTTTACATAATCCAGCAGCTGTTGGATTGATTTTTCATGGTCTCTTGCTATTTTTAAGAAATCTTTTATTCATGATTGCTAACTATAATCCTGTCTTCTATATTGGATATTCCATCCTCATATTGGTTCATTCTGCTTTGTATATTTTCAGTGGAATCTTTTAATCTCCTTGATATCTGTTTGAGTCTGTTTCATGGATTCCACTTCTTTCCTATGTTGGGCATTCATGGTTTCCATCACTTTCCTAAGCTGTTGCATTTTTTTTTTTATTGAGTTTATTGGTACATTTAGGGATACAGTACAGTTACATTCATTGTTGGGATCATGTACCTTTACATGGCAAGTCTTGATTCTCATTTTTTTCCCCTTACCTCTGCCCTCCCTTCACCCCCTCCTCCCCTCCCCATCTACAAACACTTTATTTTCATCTTTTCATTCTCTCACATTTTTTTCTTTTCCCTTTTTGTTCTTCCCCTACGTATCACACCTTCCCTACATCTTTAGCTCCTTTCCTCCCATTTCTAAATGTCAGTAATCTTATTAGAATCTTATGCATTGTTGCAGAATATTCACACCAGGGAAACTATTTGGTATTTACACATGTGGGACTTATTTATTTCACTTAGGAGTATATCTTCAATATGTATCCATTTTCCTATGAATGAATCTATTCTCTCGCTCTTTATGGCTGAGTAATATTCCATTTTATAGAAAAACCACAACTTCTTTATCCAGTTTCCAACGGATGGGCAAATAGGTTGTTTCCAAGATTTAGCTATTACAAACTGTGCCGCTATAAACATGGGTGCACATACTTCTCTGTGATATGATTCTTTTAGTTCTCTTGGAAAGATACCCAACAGAGGGATGGCTGGGTCAAATGGAACCTCCAGTCCAAGCTCTTTGAGGTATCTCCATATTGATTTCCATAGTGGTTGCACTAGTCTGCACTCCCACCAACAATGGAGGAGGGTTCCTTTCTCCCCACAACCCCGCCAACATTTGTTATTGTGTGATTTCTTGATAGCAGCCATTCTTTGTGGGGTGAGGTGGAATCTCAGTGTTGTTTTCATCTGCATCTCTCGAATGACCAGTGATGTGGAACATTTTTTCATATATTTTCTTGCTGCTTTCACTTCTTTGTATGAGAAATGTCTGTTCATTTCGGATGCCCATTTTTGGATCGGGTCTTTATATTTGGGGGGACTGATTGTTTTGAGTTCTTTATATATCCTTGATAATAGTCCTTTGTCTGAGGTACAGCTGGTAAAAATTTTTTCCCACATTGTAGATTGTCTCTTAGTTCTGCTAATGGTTTCTTTTGAAGTACAGAAGCTTTTTAGTAAGATGAGATCCCAGTTGTTGATTCTTTCTGCTAGTTCCCGTGCTACTGAGGATTTGTTCATAAAGTCTTTTCCTATACCAATGTCTTCCAGAGTTCTGCCTAACTTACTTTCCAGCAAGTTTAATGTTTCTGTTTTAATATTTAGATCTTTAATCCATTTGGATTTTAATTTAGTGCATGGCGAAAGATAAGGGTCTAATTTTAATCTGTGACAGGTTGATATCCAGTTTTTCCAACACCATTTATTAAAGAGGCTATCTTTCCTCCACTGAGGATGGTGAGCTCCTTTGTCGAAGATGAGGTAGCTGAGTACATCTGCATTTGTTTTTGTGTCTTCCAGTCTGTTCCATTGATCCTCAGGCCTATTTCTTTGCCAGTACCATGCTGATTTTATCACAGTGGCTTTGTAGTATAGTTTCAAATTGGGAATTGTTACACCTGGTGCCATGTGACTGTTGCCTATAATGGCTTTTGCTATTCTAGGTCTCTTGTGGTTCCAAATGAATTTTTGGATTCTTTTTTCTAGTTCTGTGAAATATAGTGTTGGAATTTCAATTGGCATTGCATTGAATGTATATAGCAGTTTCGGTAGTATGGCCATTTTCACTATGTTGATTCTTCCTACCCAGGAGCAGGGGATATCTTTCCATTTTTTTATATCCTCTTCGATTTCTTTTTTCAGAGTGCTGTAGTTTTCAGTGTAGAGATCTTTTGTTTCTTTTGTTAGATTGATTCCTAGATACTTCATTTTTTTGGATGCTATTGTAAAAGGAATTTTTTCCCTTATTTCTCTTTCTGTCTGTCTGTTATTTGTGTATAGAAAGGCTATTGATTTTTGGGTATTCACCTTGTATCCAGATACTTTACTGAATCTGTCAATTAAGTCTAGAAGTTTTTTGGTGGAGTTTTTTGGATCTTCAATGTAGAGTATCATATCATCAGCAAATAATGATAGTTTAACTTCTTCCTTTCCTATCTTTATTGCTTTAATTTCTTTCTCTTGTCTAATTGCTGTGGCTAATGTTTCCAGAACTATATTGAAGAGAAGTGGCGATAGTGGGCATCCTTGTCTTGTTCCTGATTTTAACATGAAGGTTTTCAGTTTTTGGCCATTCAATATGATGTTGGCTGATGGTTTTTCATAAATAGCCTTTATTAAATTGAGGTATAGACCATCTATTCCAATTTTTTGCAGGGTTTTTATCATGAATGGGTGTTGAATTTTATCAAATGCTTTTTCTGCATCTATTGAGAGGATCATATGGTTTTTGTCCTTGACTTTGTTAATATAATGTATTACATTCACTGACTTTCGTATGTTGAACCACCCTTGCATCTCTGGAATAAATCCGACTTGGTCATGATGGATGATCTTCTTAATAATCCTCTGTATTCTGTTTGCTAGTATCTTATTAAGGATTTTTGCATCTATATTCATTAAGGAGATTGGTCTGTAGTTCTCCTTTTTGGTTGTATCTTTCTCTGGTTTGGGAATCAGAGTGATACTTGCTTCCAGGAATGAATTTGGAAGTATAGCTTCTCTTTCAATTTCATTGAAAAGTTTGAAGAGTAATGGTAGTAGTTCTTCTCTAAATGTCTTGTAAAATTCAGCAGTGAATCCATCAGGGCCTGGGCTTTTCTTTGTTGGTAAGTTTTTAATTACATTTTCAATTTCACTGATTGTGATTGGGGTGTTTAAAATGTTTTTATCTTCTTCGTTCAACTTTGGTAATTCATAAGTATCTAGAAATCTGTCCATTTCTTCTGTGTTTTCCATTTTATTAGAGTACAGGTTCTCAAAGTAGGTGTTCATGATCCTCTGGATTTCTTTCGGATCTGTTGTGACTTCGCCTTTTTCATTCCTAATTGCATGGATCTGAGCCTTTTCTTTCCTTTTTTTGATAAGATTAGCTAAGGGTTTGTCAATTTTATTTATTCTTTCAAAAAACCAGCTCTTTGTTTCATTTATTTTTTGTATCGTTTTCTTAATTTCAATTGCATTGATTTCTGCTCGGATCTTTATAATTTCCTCTCTTGTTCGAGCTTTGGGTTTTTCTTGCTCTTGTTTTTCTAGGAGTCTAAGTTTCATCGTTAAGTTGTTTATTTGAGCCCGCTCTGTTTTCCTAGTGTGGGCATTCAATGTTATGAATTTTCCACGTAGAACTGCTTTCATTGTGTCCCAAAGATTCCTGTATGTTGTATTGGCATTCTCATTTATTTGTAAAAACTGTCTAATTTCTTCTTTAATTTCCTCTGTAATCCATTGATTGTTTAGGAGAGTGTTGTTCAGTTTCCATGTGCTTGTGAAGTTTCTATAGTTTCTTGTGCTATTGATGTCTAGTTTGATTGCACTATGATCTGATAATAAACAGGGGATGACTTCAATTTTTTTGCATTTATTTAGACCTGTTTTGTGAGCCAGTATGTGGTCTATTTTGGAGAATGATCCATGTGCAGCCGAAAAGAATGTATATTCTGGTTTTTGGGGGTGGAATACTCTATAAACATCTATTAAGTCCATGTGTTCCAAAGCTTGGTTCAGTTCTATTATTTCATTGTTGATTTTCTGCCTAGTAGATCTGTCAATTTGTGATAGTGGGGTATTTAAATCCCCCACTACAATTGTATTAGTGCTTATTTGGTTTTTCATGTTACTTAATATTTGTTTTATATAGTTGGGGGCATTTATATTTGGTGCATATATGTTTATGATTGTCAGCTCTTCCTCTTGAATTGTTCCCTTTACAAGGATGTAGTGTCCTTCTTTGTCTCTCTTAATGAGTTTTGGTTTGAAATTTACTTTATCTGAGAATAAGATTGCTACCCCTGCTTTTTTCTGGACTCCTGACGCATGGAGAATTGTTTTCCATCCTTTCACTTTCAGTCTATGGACTTCCTTTTGCACTAGGTGTGTTTCTTGTATACAACATATTGTTGGATTTTGCTTCTTAATCCATTCTGCCAATCTGTTTCTCTTGATTGGTGAATTGAGGCCATTAACATTGATGGTTACAACTGATATATTTTGACTTATTCTTGTCATGTTTTTGTCCATTTGTTGACTCTTTTTACTTTTTCTCCCATCTCCTTTTAGTTTCTTGCCTTGCCTATTTGATTTGGTCTGTTGGGCCTCATGTTATTGTGAATTTCGTTGTCCTTTTCTAGGATATTGTTTAGAATTCCTTGCAGTGCTGGTTTGGTGTTCATGAAATTTCTCAGGTGCTCTTTGTCGTGGAAGTATTTTATTTCCCCATCTATTTTGAAAGAGAGTTTTGCAGGATACAAAAGTCTAGGTTGGAGATTCTTTTCTTTTAGGACTTGGAATACCTCACTCCAGGCTCTCCTTGACCTAAGGGTTTGTGTTGAAAAGTCTGCTGTGATTCTAATGGGCTTCCCTTTGCATGTGATTTGTTTCTTTTCTCTTACTGCTTGTAGTATTTTGTTTTTCTGTTGGATTTCTGGAATCTTGATTATTATATGTCTAGGTGTAGATTTTTTTTGATCGTGGCTAGTTGGGGTTCTATATGCCTCACTTATCTGTATGTCTAATTCTTCCCTTCTGTTTGGGAAGTTTTCTGTCATTAATTCTGTGAAGAGCTTTTTTATATCATTTGTGTTTTCTCCTGTTTTTTCATGAATTCCTATCAGTCTTATGTTATTTTTCTTTGTATCGTCTAGGAGTTGTTGGATTGATTTCTCATGATCCCTTACTGTTTTTAATAGACCTCTTTTTTCACGGTCACTGACTGCTATCCTATCTTCTATATCTGAAATTCTATCTTCGCAATCTTTTATTCTGTTTCGTACACTTTCAATAGAGTTTTTAATCTCCTGGATATCTGTTTGAATCTGTTTTATGGATTCCATTTCTTTCCTCTGTTGGGCATTCATTGTTTCCATGTCTTTCTTATGCTGAGTCTTCATGGCTTCTATCACAGTCTTGAGCTCATCTATTTTTTTCTCAGTTTCTGCTCTAGAGTCTCGAATCATGACTTCTATTTTGCTCATCATCTCTCTGGCTAGCTGGGAAATTATTTCTGATTTGAATTTTTCTAGAGCCTGATTGATCAATTTTGTTACCTCCTGTGCTATGGGTCCAGGGAGTCCTGTTGGTTCACTATCAGACTTTTCATCCTCATTTGTCCTACTATTTGCTATTGGTGAACTGGATATTTGTTTTTGTGTCTTGCTTAAGTGTTTTCTCATTTTTATTTTTATTGTTGGGTTGTCCTTCTTTAATTTCTGGGTATTACTTAAATCTTCCTAATATAGTTGCGTTTTAGCTTTTGAGTTTCTAATGACTCATAGACATTCTCGTTTTCATAATATCAGAGAAAACAACTCTTTAAATCAATCACCACTCTTTGTCCCAATTGATACATTCAGCAGCCCAATAGGATCAGGCACAGCTTGCCAACTGACCACTTATGGTAGTCATTAATGTATCACCTTTAACTCATGTGAATTAGATTAATTTCAAGAAGCAGCTCATAGTATGTTTGCAGTGAATATTCTTTTCAATATGGCATCTTTACCATTTAGGATGGGGGGTTCGACTTAGAACAAGAGGATTAGATAAGTGAAAGAATTAGAGCAGGTTTGAAGTGAATCCAGAGGTTGTAGAATTACCTTACTATCTTTACAAAGCTATTAAGTTCAGGGGGGATAGAGAGAGTGCAGGAATAAGGACAGGAATATATCCCCTTAACAGTAACAGGCGCTTGCCTTCCCTTGAAGGTACAGAGCCATGAGTGAGGTAAAATGACTGGAGAAAAGAACATAAAGAGAAACCCGTCCTAAAAACAAAAAATAAAAAAAGAAGTCTGAGTTCTTCAGGAACTGGAATAAAAAGGGAGATGAGGGACACTATGGTGGAGCAAGAGACTGAGTTGGAGAGACAGGACAGAAAAAAGAAAGAAATTTTAGGGTGGAAAGAGGAAAAAAGAGACAAGAGAGAGGGAAAGAAAAAGAATTTGAAGGTCCTCTTTCAGGCTATCTCTGATCTCATATTATACCACATGCACAGTCATATGCGGAACCCAATCCCCTGGTTATAGCTAGCCAATGGCTGTTCCTCACGACTGAGACTGAACACAATCTACAAAGCCTAACTTTAGTTTCCTTACCCTCAGGGTTGAACTCCACTCCGTTCTATTACAGGTTTCCCCTGCCCTTTCTTTAAAGATGATCAAAGTTCGGAGCTCAGAAAACTACCCTTCATGGGAACCTATGCCTCTGCAGAGTTGGTCTAAGGACTGGCCCGATCAGGAGTTTTGAGAACGGGGGGGGGGGTCGTGTGGGTGTTTCAAGGGCGCCCGCGCGGCTACCTTCCTTCCTGGGTCTGTTGTCGCGCAGGCCGGGAGCTCACGCGCACGCCGCCGGGTGATCGCAGACAGGCAGGTAGGCAGGCAGCTGAAAAAAACCCCCTCTGGGGTCCTTGGGTCCTTCCTGGGTCTGTTGTCGCGCAGGCCGGGAGCTCACGCGCACGCCGCCGGGTGATCGCAGACAGGCAGGTAGGCAGGCAGCTGAAAAAAACCCCCTCTGGGGTCCTTGGGTCCTTCCTGGGTCTGTTGTCGCGCAGGCCGGGAGCTCACGCGCACGCCGCCGGGTGATCGCAGACAGGCAGGTAGGCAGGCAGCTGAAAAAAACCCCCTCTGGGGTCCTTGGGTCCTTCCTGGGTCTGTTGTCGCGCAGGCCGGGAGCTCACGCGCACGCCGCCGGGTGATCGCAGACAGGCAGGTAGGCAGGCAGCTGAAAAAAACCCCCTCTGGGGTCCTTGGGTCCTTCCTGGGTCTGTTGTCGCGCAGGCCGGGAGCTCACGCGCACGCCGCCGGGTGATCGCAGACAGGCAGGTAGGCAGGCAGCTGAAAAAAACCCCCTCTGGGGTCCTTGGGTCCTTCCTGGGTCTGTTGTCGCGCAGGCCGGGAGCTCACGCGCACGCCGCCGGGTGATCGCAGACAGGCAGGTAGGCAGGCAGCTGAAAAAAACCCCCTCTGGGGTCCTTGGGTCCTTCCTGGGTCTGTTGTCGCGCAGGCCGGGAGCTCACGCGCACGCCGCCGGGTGATCGCAGACAGGCAGGTAGGCAGGCAGCTGAAAAAAACCCCCTCTGGGGTCCTTGGGTCCTTCCTGGGTCTGTTGTCGCGCAGGCCGGGAGCTCACGCGCACGCCGCCGGGTGATCGCAGACAGGCAGGTAGGCAGGCAGCTGAAAAAAACCCCCTCTGGGGTCCTTGGGTCCTTCCTGGGTCTGTTGTCGCGCAGGCCGGGAGCTCACGCGCACGCCGCCGGGTGATCGCAGACAGGCAGGTAGGCAGGCAGCTGAAAAAAACCCCCTCTGGGGTCCTTGGGTCCTTCCTGGGTCTGTTGTCGCGCAGGCCGGGAGCTCACGCGCACGCCGCCGGGTGATCGCAGACAGGCAGGTAGGCAGGCAGCTGAAAAAAACCCCCTCTGGGGTCCTTGGGTCCTTCCTGGGTCTGTTGTCGCGCAGGCCGGGAGCTCACGCGCACGCCGCCGGGTGATCGCAGACAGGCAGGTAGGCAGGCAGCTGAAAAAAACCCCCTCTGGGGTCCTTGGGTCCTTCCTGGGTCTGTTGTCGCGCAGGCCGGGAGCTCACGCGCACGCCGCCGGGTGATCGCAGACAGGCAGGTAGGCAGGCAGCTGAAAAAAACCCCCTCTGGGGTCCTTGGGTCCTTCCTGGGTCTGTTGTCGCGCAGGCCGGGAGCTCACGCGCACGCCGCCGGGTGATCGCAGACAGGCAGGTAGGCAGGCAGCTGAAAAAAACCCCCTCTGGGGTCCTTGGGTCCTTCCTGGGTCTGTTGTCGCGCAGGCCGGGAGCTCACGCGCACGCCGCCGGGTGATCGCAGACAGGCAGGTAGGCAGGCAGCTGAAAAAAACCCCCTCTGGGGTCCTTGGGTCCTTCCTGGGTCTGTTGTCGCGCAGGCCGGGAGCTCACGCGCACGCCGCCGGGTGATCGCAGACAGGCAGGTAGGCAGGCAGCTGAAAAAAACCCCCTCTGGGGTCCTTGGGTCCTTCCTGGGTCTGTTGTCGCGCAGGCCGGGAGCTCACGCGCACGCCGCCGGGTGATCGCAGACAGGCAGGTAGGCAGGCAGCTGAAAAAAACCCCCTCTGGGGTCCTTGGGTCCTTCCTGGGTCTGTTGTCGCGCAGGCCGGGAGCTCACGCGCACGCCGCCGGGTGATCGCAGACAGGCAGGTAGGCAGGCAGCTGAAAAAAACCCCCTCTGGGGTCCTTGGGTCCTTCCTGGGTCTGTTGTCGCGCAGGCCGGGAGCTCCCACGCAGGCCGGGAGCTCGCGCGCACGCCGCCGGGTCCTGTTGCATTTTTTAAAATCTCTATTTGCTTTAGGGTCACTAACCATGTCTTTCATTGTGGTCACTATCTGAAATTATTTCTGATTTGAGTTTTTCTAGAGCCTCTTTCATCTGCTTTGTTACTTCTGCTGCTACCACTTCAGAGTCCAGGTGGGTGGCTTTCAAATTGTTCCACCTCATTGTCCCCTGGGTTTTCCTTTAGTGAGCTGGACATCTGGGGTTGCATCTTACTTAGGTGTCTTCTTGTCTTCTATTTTTTTTATCTTAATTCCTGGGGTGATGTTTGTAAATTGCTAATGGGAGCTAGCTTTATTGCTAGCATTGAGAACCCTTAGGAAATCACTACTTCTCAGAAGTGTCTTCCAGGTGTAGCTGGCATTTAGCCTTTGAGTCTGTTGCAAGATCCTACCTTTTCAATTTATTGGGGATGAGAAGTTGTTGCCTATTTGGCCTAACCCTGGTTCTTTGGCACTGACCTACAGTATTGTTTATGACCCTTATGAGACTGCAATCTCAGTGTTAGCATACCAGGAAGAACAACTGATTAGAACAATCAGGTCACCTTGGCTAAAGTAGTACAATGGGCAATAACAATAACATCAAATGCAGCCTGGAAAAATGACAAACTACAGTAACTAATTTGTAATATAATAATTAATTAATGAACTATATTTGTAGTTATATAAGAAAATCTAAAATGAACCAGAAAATTGTATAAGTAAATATACCCCCAATATGGTGATTTTTACCTTTAGGGGAGAAAAATTAAAAGATATTGGGGGAAATAGAGAAATAGAAGAAGAGGAAGCAATTAGAAGCAAGGCTGGAGGAGAAAGGAAGATTACATGAACTTTGGGAAACTGGTGAAGAAGACAGGAGGGAATGAGAGAAGGAAAAAATAAAAACAAGAAGAGAACAACACACACACAAAAGAAACACCCTAGAAACAATGTTCATAATCAAGAGCAAACAAAAAACAAAGACCAAGAAAAGAAAAAAGTTGCCAGATCAGGACGTGTGTGTCTCTGCTATCACTGGTAGACAGAGTAGGCAGACAGAGCCCCGATCTGTGTTAATTAATCCCCAGCAAGCCAACTATCAGTTTATGGTGGGGTACTAGATAATCCTAGCAAGCCTGTAACTTTAGCTCCACTGAAATTCAGGCTGGTTTCTCTGTGTGAGGCTGAAACTCAATTTATTCAGCCTGCAACACTCTGTATGACTCCTGCCAGTTTGAACTTGGCTCCTTGACCTCCTCATGACTTGAATTCAGTTCTGCCTCATCCTGACCCTGGGAGCTGCTAGATGAAGCCAGCCCACAGCTAGTCTGAGTTCCAAGATCAGTTGGCCTCTCTCCAAGGTGGCTACCAAACACCCTCTCCTGGAGGACATCTGAACTGGAAAAACTCACCAGCCTGCATCCACTGTTCTGTTCATTTTTCCATGGAGGCCTCTGGGATTGCTAATAGGTGTCTTCAGGCTCAAGCCACCCCTCCCATGCAGTGAGGCAGGGCTCAGGGAGAAAGCACCACTTGCCATCTTCCTCTTCTTTATTGAAGTCTCTCTCTTTGTTCTCCCTATGGGCTTTAATTCTTGCTTCAGATCCTTGCTGGGTCCTGGCATCCCACTTTCTTCCTTCTGTTCCTCATGTTGCTATTCTCAGAGAGGCTTTCTCTGCTGTTCACCACTTTGACATCTTCCTGGAAGTCTCTGAGCCCAATTTATAGACTGAAGAACTTTTTTGTGGGGTGGGTGATTGTCTTGGAAAGGAAAAAGACATTGTAAACTTAGATAACTTTTGTATTCTTAAGCTACAGTTTTTCCTAAATGTACAATTATAAAATTATAGTTTTCCTTGTCTCCTTTCTACTTATTTCTCCTACCTCACCCATCTCATCTCCATTTTATAGGTGAGGAAACCAAGGCCTCAGAGCCAGTTCCTACAGCCTGACAGCAGGATTCAGCCTGGAAGACGGGTCTCCCAACCCTGAGCATAAACCACTAACTTCCCTGCTTCCACCATCCTGAAGCCTTAAGAAGCCTTGCTTTCAGTTCAGCCCCTGGTTCTTGAAAGTCTCCTATTCACCAAGTCCTAGACTTGCTAATGGTGTAGAAACAGACACAGTCCTCACCTTCCAGGAGTGACAGGATGGTGGAGTCATGGATGGGTGAACAGAGACAGTGGGCCAGGGAAATGTGCTACTAGGTCAGCTGAGTGACAGCTGATGAAGAACTAAGCTGCCCTGGAGACCCAGGCATGAAGAGTCAGAGAGAGCTTCCAGGAGGGGATGGCACTGAAATGAGTGGGATGCTTCTAACTCACAGCCATTCAAATGTGGGTATGAATAACATACACATAAATATTACTGCTTTCTGACTACATCCTTTGGCTCTGTCTATGAGATCCTCCTAATTTATTTACAAACATAACTCCAGTCTTGGGTAAGAATGGCTGGGTGGGCTTTCCGGGACCTCAACCCTTCTGTTTCATGGCTCAAGCATTTGTTTCATCTTAAGTTCTGGCAGACACTGGAGTAAAGATGGCCTCCATAAACCTCAGAGGAGGTCAGTGGCCAGCAGCACTCTCCCCAAGCCACCTCAGCAGGAAGTAAACCTGGGTGTTATTTCTCTCTTCTACTGCCTCACCACACTGGAGGGATGACCCTCATTCTCCCTCGTGCACCCATAGTAGTTGTTTCCATGAAGAAGTCCCAGATCACATATCTGCTCCTTTGGACAACATGGGCTTAAACTGAAAAAAGTAAAGCATTTGCTCTATTGTTGATAGCTTTACAGGAGTTCTCACATGGAAGTGTCTATGCCTATATTCGTTCACCTAAATGTTCTCTCTTTCTTTCTGTTTCTCTTTCTCTTTCTCTCTCCTCTTCCC
>NW_022900947.1:39301688-39312443 GCF_012274545.1 Fukomys damarensis | reverse complement strand
TCCTTCTTCTTCTTCCTCTCTCTCTCTCTCTCTCTCTCTCTCTGAAAAATCTGGGCTTCCTGCTGGTTACAAGGCAGGAATGTCCAGAAAGGCCAGGGGAGCAGGGCATGACAGCCCAGGGGCCAGGCTTCCTGAAGGCCCACCATTTTGGATACTCAGTCTTTACTCTGGACATGGGGCTGGCACAGGACTTCCCTAAAAGATTGCTTGGGTGTCCCAGGCTGATACAAGGCTGTAATGAGGCAGCAAGTACTAGGTACTCGTACTTAACCTCTGATAGAGAGAAACTACAGTTATCCATATCAGAGATATAGATGGCTGTAGAGGAAGGAGGTAATGGAGGCTAAAGCTTTCCTTAAGATTGGAAAGAAGAAAAGATAAAGAAGGAGAGAAGAATAGGGGGAGGAAAAGAATGGATGCACAGAAGGAATTAAGAACTGGGGCTTATAAAACCAGATTTTGTCAAGAATGCTTGCCATCATTTAGTAAAGGTTTATAATCCACATTTCATGAAAAAAAAAAAGTATGTTCTTGCCATTTGTATTAGAATTGGTTGTGGTTTTGTGGTATAATTTTAAAAAAGAATCTGAGTGTTGGAGAAAAGCAGAAGTGATTTTAAATCCGATTGCTGCTACATTTACAGAAATGGGTATGCTGGGACCTGAGCAAGGAGGAGAAATGCTTACTCTGGTGGGCTCTTGACACTGATCTCTGAGAGGCTGTCACAGTCTCCCTTCCCTTGAGGGCTCAGCCAACCAATGATCTGTCCTGACCTCTCCTGCAGGTCATGATTCTGTGAGAGGGGTCTGCAGGAGTGTGTTTCTACCACTGTTGAAAAGATGGAGTAGGCAGAGCCAAAGGAGCCAACAGCTAAGGTCCTGGCAGTGCTGGAACCAAATGTGAGAGGTGCTGTTGGCCTCCAGCTCTGACCGGGTGTTGTGCTGATAATCACTGGTCCCCAGTGCCTCACATATACATGTGTTGTCTTATCCCTGTGCCACTGCCCTGTGATACCTAGAAATCAAGGTGCCCTCCACCATTTCAGTCCCATATGGCAGACACGAAGCAGGCGGCTGCTCATACTCAGACTCTCAGAATGGGGCCCTTTCCTCTGCTGGGCTGCAGTCCAGTCCAGTGGGTGTACATGCATGTTGTGATCCATGTATGTGTGACACATGCTGTTTCCCTCAAGTGTGGCACTTTTTGTCAGCTCCTCCCTTCTCTTTCACAAACTCTGAATAAATTCATTCCCAACCCTTTAAAATATTTTACCTTTAAATCCACAAGAATGTTAAATTTCTATCTGGCCTTCAGGAATTATATATTTTTAAAGTCACTTCAGATTGCATGACTACTAATCTAGGAACTTTAACCACTTGGAGTCTTTCAAGTTGTTCCATGAGCAAATCTGTGTCCTGTTCCTCTACTGTTTAGCAAGGAAAGTAATCATTCTGGCATCATCCTTATTGTGAATGTTAAGAAACCCCACAATACATATTTGTACCTTGTAGGTTTCTAACAGTTCACAGAATTGCTTGTAATCAGAAAAATAAATAATGTTTTCAAAGTAAAGAAGATAGCTCTCCAGGAATGGAGTTAAAAGAATACATATGTGAGTAATTGCTTCAGAATGTGCTATTTAACACAGCAATTTCTTATTATGAAAGCACAATGTAAATGCATCTTACAAGGTTCTTTTTTTTTTTAAGAGTAGGAGAAATTTATTGAGGGAACTAAAGCTTCTGTCTAAGAGAGACAGATGGGGACCAGAAAGTGGGCTGCCCTCTTACAAGGTTCTTAAAAGAACTTCTTGAGTCTCTGTCCTGTGGAATAAAATACTGCTCTCTCATTAGGAGAACCAAGTCCTTCAAAGGGAAGTAGAATTTAACAATTACTTTGGGCGTATCTCCAAAAAAAGGAAAAGGAAAGCTAAACCTTGTTAAAACTGAAAACCTACTGGGCTTAAATGAAATGGTTCAGTATAGTTTATCTAGATAAAAATATTGCAGCACAATGAAACTCTTTTTAGCCTTGGGTGTATGAAATACAATTGCTACATTTTCCTTAAAATCCATTTGGTGTTTCACCAGGACCTAGTCTTTCATATCAGGCATATGAAATATGCATATCTGCATATCAGGCAAATATTAAGGCATATTTGATTTTGTCATAAATATATTAATCTGATTGATAAAAGGAAAAACATTTTAATATTGAGACAGATTCCTTTAAAAATACTTTTCATTAGAAGAAGTTACACAGAAATATATAGAGGAGAGAATAAGAATCACTCATATCACAATACCAGGAGAAAGCATTATTAGCTTTTTGGTATCATCCTTCTTTTCCTTGTTATGCATAAAGAATGTGTAGAGGAGAGTGAGGATTTTCAAGAATTTAAGGGGATGCAGTGCAGAATTTTAAGAAGGGCAATCAGAATAGGTGTGAATGAGAGGGTGACAGGGATCAAAGACCTGAAGGGATGAAGAAGTGGGACACAAGATAACAGAGGACTGGCTGTAAGCAGCAGGAAGCCGGGACTTCAGAGCTAGGCAGTGTAGCAAGGCCGGAGCCAAGCATGGGGGTGGGGGAGGTGAAGTTGGAGAGGTAGTGGCCCTGGTGGGATGACATGGGACCCTGCACACTTGGGGAAGAAGACACATGGCAGGAGGCAGATCACGTAGGACCGTTTGCTCATATGCAGTGAGGAGCTATGCTGGGACTCTGAGCAGGGGAGCAATTTGCACTGACTTATAGTTTATAGAAATCCCTCCAGCTGCTGGGCATGGTGGCATGGACAAGTTAGAGGCCAGCCTGAGCAATTTAATGAGACTCTGTCTCAAAATTTTAAAAAGCTGGCATGTAGCTCAATGACAGAGCATTTGCCTAGCATGCCAAAGGCCTTGGGTTCTATTCCCATCACTTCAAGAGAAGAGAAAAGCCCCTTTGGCTGATTGACTACTATATTGAGTGGGCTATAGGAATAGAGGGTGGAACTGGGAGCCCATCAAGGGTCCTCTGCAAAAGGTGATGGCAACTCTTGCTAGGGTGGAAGCAGGCAAGGTGATTCTTGGATATGTTTTGAAAGTGACACTGATAGGAACAGTATGTTTTTAACATGCAAATTTGGGAGGACACAAACATTCAGACAAGTAGAACTATAAGATTAAGTTAAATCTCCAAGAAAATTCACTTAAATAGAGCAGAGGAAAGAGTCAATAGTTGATCTTGGGATGTTCCAACTTTATTTATTTATTTTTTTTATTTTTTTCGCATTTCACAAATAATTATGAATGTTTTGTTAGTAGTAAGGTATAAATATTGATGATGGTGATAATGATGAAAGTAACAATATAATAGCTAATATTTTATTTTTCCAAATGAACCTACAATAAAAATGCGTGGGGCTTATTTTGGGTGTACAATTCTGTGAACTGTAAATCACACAAATTCATGTAACTACCATCACAGTCAGGAGAGAGAACAGCTCCATCACCCTGAAAACTCCCTCATACTGGGTTATTCCACATTTAAAAGGCTGGAGGGTGTCTTAGTTACTTTTTTCATTGCTGAGACAAAATACCTGGCACAGAAAGTTGAGAGGAAAGGTTTATTTGGCTTACAGTTTGTGGAGGTTTCAGTCCGTAGTCACCTGGCTCCAGGGCAGGGTGCTACCGGCAGAGGGACACTGCAGAGGAGAAATAGCCCATAGCAAGCAGGCCAGCAAGCAGAACATTAGCCCTGCTTCGGTTCCTTGTATTTTATGTAGGCTTCCTGCCCTACAGCTGGTGAAGAACTGCTAGGCATAACTGTGCCAAACCAATCAGTGGGCTGATTTAATAATCACACTCCCTGCACCCCAGCATCACACACTGTAGATCCAGCCGCCTCTGAAAAGCCCCCCTCCCAAGTGCGTGAGGATTTGGGGGACATCTAGACACAAGACATAACAGAGGGAGAGGAAGAAAGAGCCAAAAAGAGTGAAAAACAAAAGCTAAAGCAGATGGAAACCAAGGAAATTCTAATGTCCCAGAGACCAAGGGAAGAAGACAGAAGATGAGGAGGGAGTTACCCAAGGAGTCCAGTGCTACCAAGAGATTATGATGAGGACCCAGGACTGGTGAGTGGAATCCGCAGGCAAGAACAAATTTGATGGAGTGGGCAGAACTAGAAGGCTGATCAGAGAAGATCGAAGAGGAAATGAGAGGAGTCAGCCAGGAGTGGTGGGTACAGACAAATCTTGGAGGTGTTCTAAAACAAGTGTGGCAGCAGTTAGCCAAGGAAGGTTCAGTGTGCGTGTGTATCCACATGTGTGTGTGCACAATGAAGACTGGGAGACCAAGAGGCATATATGTCTGCTTGAGGTAAGAGTCCTTGAAGAAAGAGAGAGAACTTTCCAGTGTGGGAGAGGGGACAACTGTTGGGACAATGTCCTAAGTGACAAGAGGGGAGGGACTGCAATGCAAAGCAGAAGGGTTGGTTTGGACAGGAAAGTCAACTATCTTGACCAGTGGCTTTAGCTGCTGGACAGTGGGCAGCCATGGCAGAAGGAGTCTGGGAGCATTCTCTTCTGATTGCCAGTGTTTCTCACACACTTACTGAGCCCTACTGGATGCTCAGCTCCAGCTATTGTGGCTTCTCCTATCAGCATGTCCTGTCCTGTCTGGCATAGCTGTAACTCAGGACTGTTTGTAGGACTTACTGGGCTTTGAGTGACAGGGGAAATGGAACCTGTAGAATCCTGGAAGGACAAGGAGCTTTCTGAACCCCTCTTGAACAGTTGGGCCCTTCCTGAGGTCAGGAATTTGAAGCAGTTACCCTATCATCACTGCTAAACATTGGCAGACTGTTGTACTAAAAATAACTGTACTAAAAATAAAAAGCTGGGTACTTATCTGAGTTTTGTCAACTTAACTGATGACATCTACATCTACATATTTGGAAACATCTGTACAAACACTTGGATATTTGAAAACATCAGAAACCTTGGCATCATTCTTGCATTTTTGTGGCTTTGTACCCCTTATCTAGACATTTTGGTTTTGTGTGGACACTGCCAGACAGTCTTTAAAGTGATCCATTTGAAATAATGTCTTTATCTGGAAAGATCTGGCTCTGTCCTCACACAAGGGGAAGAACAAAGTAATCACTGACCCATGAGGAACAAAATATGATCACTATTTTACCTTCATACTGCCCATGAAAAGAAGCATTCCCCTATATTTATTGCTAAGCTCTCTCACCAACTTTTCATCATGTGCTTTAATTCCCCTCCCAAGCAATTAAACCATTTTAATTTCTTTTGTTACCTCAAGCAATTACAAGTCTTTCTTTCATCTTCCTGTTAATTTTTGATGGAACCTTAAGCCTATTAAAATCCTTCCACAATGTGGCCAGAGTGTACTCTTCAGGGATCTGTCCACGCCTCGCAGTTCAGTCAGCTGGCCATTCACTGCCTTTGGATTCTGTTCATGGCGCTTCATTATGAGCTTTGGATGAGATGTTGCCCCATAACTCACTAGAAATTAAACCCAGGGTGCCATCCAGCTCTTCTACAAATCTGTGATTCTTGGAGCTAATGAGAGATTAAATCCAGCTTCCTTTATTTATATAAGGTATCATAATAAGGCTAGACAGATTATTTACACATTTTTATGCCCTTAGAACACTTTTAAATCTGTCACCCCATGTTTATATATAATTATTGTAAATAAAATGCCATTCAATTAAGGCAAAAGCAATATTCTTGGTAGCAGGTCCCCCAATTCTTGAAGGTGCTTTGTCTCTCTGGAGCAGAAATAATTTAGGGGTGCTTAGCTGACTATATATGGTCAGACTGCAACATGGAAGGAAATGTGCAGATGTGGTGAGTCAGTCTGCCAACATTTCAGTCCTTTCTGGAGCTCTGCAGGTTTCTGTAGATTATGTGAGTTCTGAGAGTTAAAAACCAGTAAGGATGCTCCTTCCTATAACAAGAACTTTGAGTCTTACAAATGTTATTTGAATTATTTTGATAAGTCATACAGCTTTTAAAAGAAGAAAAACTTTACAGTGTTACTTCTTGGTGCTTATTGTTCATATTAGGAGGGGTCACACTAGCTGCCATACCAACCCTTGGATTCCCATGACACCACACAACAGAAGCTCATTTCTTACTCATGTAATGGTTCAAGTAGATGTCCTTAGCACGTGGTTGTTCATCCACTTTGTCACTTAGGGACCTAGGCCCTTTCCAGTTTGTAGCTCCCACTGTCCCTGCTTCCTTGGAGTTGTCTGTACCTGGCTGTATGGTGGGAAGCACAAAAAATGCACCTCTCATTTCTTAAAAGTCTCTCCCCAGAAATGACACATCAGTCGTGTTCACTTTCCATGGGTGAGAATTAGCCACGTGTCCTGATCTGGAGGCTGGTAAATGTAGTCCCTGATCGGGCCACTGTGTTCAGTGGCATCTTTAAGCTTAGGGAAGGGGAAACATGAGTTCCAGCAAACCATCATCACACTAAAAATTTATATTCTAAGGCTGGGGATTTAGCTCAGTGCTTCTGCCACCTGCCTTGCAAGTGCAAAGTCACAAGTTTGAACCCCAGTACCAAAAAAAAAAAATTCTATAAGGTCTCCTAGTATTAACATTTTGGAAATATAGCTAATGAATGGAATCATGCTGTATACGCTATTTTATTAACTGAAATTTAAAAATTAAATATTCATTAAATCACACATATGTCACATTTGTTTTATTTTATTTTGGTTTTTTGAGACAGAGTCTTGCCATGTAGTTCAGACTAGCCCTAAACTCACTATGTAGCCCAGGTTGGCCTGGAACTTGTGGCAATCCTCCTACCTCAGCCTCCCGAGTACTGGGATTACAGGCGTGTGTCACAATGCCTACCACATACATTTTAAATGTACATGATTTGTGTGGACAGGGTGGTCATAGTGGCAGCTGGGAGCATTACTGTGGTGTATCTGTTTGCTTCCCAATAAATATCATGAAGATCGAGAACAGAGTGACCCAGGACAATGGGATAAAGAGGGCCAGGTTTGGGGGTCAAACCAGTTCAGGGTAGAGTCCCAGGTGTTGCCCAACTGTAGAATAGGGGATGACAGCTTATTTTATTTGGCTGCTGTGAGGGTAAATAAAATAATTTATGTCAAGAGCTCAAATAAGAAGAGAAGTAAAACTTTATTTCTAAAAATGTAGAAGTCATTTTTAGAAGAAAGCTTGTGTATTATTAGCATTATATAGCCTCACGATGTGTCCAAACAAGTAAAGCGAAGCATGCACTGTTCAGGCTCTCCTGGAGGTCCTGACGCTGATTTGGGAGGCTTTAGGTAGGTCCAGGAATCTGAATTTTCAGCAGTTCCCCAAGATGACTCTAATGCACGTTATCCTTGGGTCCCAACGTGAGAAACATTAATACATAGGTTCTATGTAGGCAGTCAAATAAAGGCTAGTAGATGGGACAAGGCATGAGATCAGAAACCAAAGGATGCCTAGAGTCATGAGAAAAATAAGAAGAACAGCTTATTCAAGAAGCATTTTAAGTGGGGCAAATTTTCATGGTATGGGGCCATTTCAAGCATTGTAAAGAATTTCCACTAGACATCAGTCATATTTCTACGTTTATTGTGATAATAAAAGTAGCCCACACTTTCCCAAATATCAGTCATGGAAGTAGAATGCCCACACTTGTAGACCACTGATCTGGTCCACAGCTTCAGTTTTTTAGATGAGGAATGTAAGGCCCAGAGTGACAAAGTGACTTGCTTATGATCATATAGCCAACTGATAGCAAGGTAGCAAGTAGAATCTAATTATCCTAAATTGTTGGCTGATTCCCACCCATGTGGCCATATCAGTTTAGGATGTTTTTTATCAGTTTAGGGTGCAAGTCGTGGAAAATCCAATTCAATCTCACTTAAATGACAAAGAAATCAATTGGCTCGCCTCACAAGCAGTCCTTGACTTGGAAGCTGCTTCCAAATTCTTGTGCTCAATGGTTGTGTGACTCCATATGTTTGTGACTTAATTGGTCTGCTGCTCAGTGTGTCAACTTCATAATGGTTTCAGGACTTGGATTCCGACAGTGAGCACCAGGCAAAGTGAGAAAGAGTATCATTCAGAAAGTCTCCAAATGCCAGGCATGGCGGTCTGTGCCTTGTAATCCCAGTACTCAGGAGGCTGAGGCAGGAGGATTGCCATGAGTTTAAAGCCAGCCTGAGCTACATACTGAGCTCAAGGCCATGCTGAACCACATAATGAGACACTGGCTCAAATAAAACACGAAAAAAAAAAAAAAAAAAAAAAAAAAAAAAAAAAAAAAAGTCTCCAAAGAAACTGGTGAGAATTTCCCCTCAGGAACTACTGAAAGCTGTTCTCACATCTCAGTGCTCCAACTTGGGTCATATAACTGATCCTTATCAAGAACACTTAGATCACCAGGCCTCCCTGAGAGCTAGTTGGGGCCAGCTTCCCCTGCGCTGGGCTGGATGGAGTGTGAGGGTGGATATGTGAGTGATACTCACTTTTCTGTTAGCAGAGCAGCCATCCTGCATTTAGCATTTCAACCGTCAGTGCTAACAACAATACTTTCCACCTTTGCAGCTTAGGCTCCTAAATAGTTACCCAGTTACTCAGTCTGCAGCTGAGATGCCACATTCTTTGAGGTTCCCAGGAACTAAAGAATGTGCATAACAAACAAACAAGCAGAAAGTAAATAAATAAAGTGACTTGTTTTGGCATATCAAACAATACGTGTTTTCAGATTGGATATCTGGCACATATATCATTTAGGGCTACATTTGGGATACAGATGATGCAAGGCCCAAACTGCAACAGTGGCTTAAAAGAAATCCATTTTTTTTTTAATACATGTACAAGTCCGCAGGGATCTGGGTGGCTGATACGGTGATGCTGATAGAGGAAATAATGTCAGAAGTGAAATTGAAATATTATATCTCCCAACCTGTTAAATGTCTGATACATCAAGCTCTTTTTCTCTAAAAATCAAAGAATGAATTCTAAGAACAACACAGGTTAAGAGTAGGAAGATATTTATTGATAGGAAAGCTCCTGAGAGGTAGGTGGGGTCCTGAAGAGGTGGCCAGGGACCCTACTCTATAGAGGAGTTGCATAGAGCAGAACTCACCTGAGTGCATGGTGGGCCACAGCCATGATTATTCAGTAAGGTTACAAGTGTAGTCATTTAGGTAATGGTGGTCCAATTGAGAAACAAGTCACATGACAAGTGCGGATGGAAGAACAAAAACTTCTCCTAGGAAATTGTAGGTCCAGAGGTCTCTGCTCACTCACCAGGTGGCTAATATCTATCTAGACTTCATTAAACCCAGTGTTTGCTCTTTAAGGACACATGTGGGTCTGGTCATCTTGTCCTTATCTTGAGGCCAGCCTCCAACAGATGTGTCTCCAACAGCAGTGGTGTGTTTCACCTTTGTCCCGACTCTCTGGAGGACCTAGCCCTATCTGACTGCCTGCAATATTTCTACCTAACTTTGCTTTCTAAAATAATGCCATCAAGGACCCAGGTTACTATCTCATTCATACGCCTTCCTCAAACTAAGGTCCAAGTAGGCTACGCGGCTCCAATCAGTGAGTATACATTCAACTGGCAGAAAGATGGGAAGACCTAAAGGAGTATATGTATTTCTTTTAAAGACACTTCCAGGAAGGTTAACTCACACATTCTGTTAGTGGCCACTTAGGTTCATACTTTAGTTTGCTCCCTGCTGACCAAATCAATGGAGGCCATATATTTTGGTAAAAAAGAAAAACAAAAAAAAAAAGAAGGATTAGTCAAAGCTAGCTCTGAGGGGATGGCCGGCCCCCCGCATACAGGTGGCCAAGGGTCTTTTATAGTGAGGAACAGAGGGGAGGAGCACAGAGAGACAGCGCTGATCTCCACCCTTGCTTTATCACTTCTGGCCATCTTCAGCTCATCCTCCACTTCTGTGGAAAGGAAACCAGGCTCCAGACTCCTGGTTCTGGCATCTGCATATTACGTCACTTCTTTTGGGTGTGAGGAGAGGAGGGGGTGTCGGCTATGCGCTCATCTCTAAAGAAAAATCTAACTTTTAAAATTCTAGTTTTCAAGGCTGGGGATTTAGCTCAGTGGTTCGGTGGCCTGCCTCACAAGCGCAAGGACCCGAGTTCGATCCCCGTGAAAAAAAAAAAAAAAAAAAAAAAAAGAAAAAAATTTCTAGTTTTCAGGGCTGGTTACAATTTCACTTAAATATCATTGCCAATATTAGGCACTAGGCCACATCTAGCTATAAGGGGAGCTGGGAAATGTGTTCCTTGTTCTGGATCAACAGGACAATTAAAACATTAGTTTTTCTTGGTGAGGTGGCACACACCTGCAGTCCCAGCCACTAAGGAGGCTGAGGAAGGAGGGTTGCTTGAGCCTAGGAGTTTGGGGTCAACCTGGGCAACATAGTAAAACTCACAGTAACACATAGTAGGCAAAATAGAGAGGGAGAGAGACAGAGAGAGAGAGAAAGAGAGAGAGAGAGAGAGGAGGTAGAGTATTAAGGAAAAGGGGGAGGGGGAAAGGGAGGGGGAACTTAGGAATCAATACCACATTTCCATAAATTATGGAATAATGAAATGTAAGTACAGAAATTCCCCATTACCACTGATAAAAATATGCAATTGGCCCTTCCGGTCTGTGGTTTCAGCATCCTCAGATTCAACTAATCCTGACTTAAAAATAGCAAAAACAAAAAAAAAACAAAAAA
>NW_022900947.1:39285277-39301618 GCF_012274545.1 Fukomys damarensis | reverse complement strand
AAAAAAAAAAAAAAAAAAAAAAAAAAAAAATCTGACTTCACCAAAGAGTTCCAGATTTCTTTTTCTTGTCGTTATTCTCTAAATGATACAATATAACATGTACATTGTAGGAGCTATGGTAAGTAATACAGAGTGATTTAAAACAGCATGTCCAACCTTTAGGGCAATGAGGAAAGGTTTCACAGAAGACAATTTTTCCACAGCCAAGAGTGGGGAGGCGGGGAACAGTCTTGAGGTGAATCAAAGGAGCCGGTAACCTATATTCCTGGCACACACAACTCGTAGCAGGGCTTGGGTGCTTTTGAGAACCAACTGCACAGCTGATCTGATAGGGTGTGGAGCTCAGGCAGCAACGTAGACCTGGGAGCAGCTGTGAATACAGAGGGCACTTTGTTGGACCACCTGCTGCTCAGCTTCTGCTTTGTGTCCAGTTCTTCACAGGTCATGATGTTGGGGACCCCCGAGGATATGCACAGGTTACACACAGGCACCGTGCCATTATGCATAAGGGTCTTGGGCCTTTGCACACTTTAGTAGCCACAAAGGTCTGGAACCAATCCTCTTGGGAAACCAAGGGACAACAACTGTGTTGTGTGAATTACACAATAATAGTATTTATAATGATGTGTGTGTGTGTGTGCGTGTGTGTGTGTGTGTGTGTGTGTGGTGGCATCAGGGATGGAATGAATCCAGGGCCTTGCACATGCCAGGCTAGTGCTCTACCACTGAACACATCCCCTGGTGCCTGTGTTTAGAATTCTTACATCTCACTGCAAAGTCCAGCACAATTTAAAGATAAAAAATGTCAACCAAATAAGGAGAATCCAATCTACTCTCAGTTCCTGAAAGGTGTTTTCTTCACCCTAAAACAAATAAGTAATTCCAAGCACTTCCCCTGTGTGGGAAAGGGAATAAATTCAACTGCTCGTAGGTAAGAGTCACAGACCCAACAAATGAAGAGGTGGTTATCCAAGTACACCCTGGAGCGCATAATACTGAATTAAACATTAAGCACATTCAAAGAAAAAGTCAAGAAAGCAGGTAGTTAAAAAGTAATTCAAGTTATTAATTCTATTTTGAAAGGCCCATAAAAAAATCAGATGTCTACCCCATGCAATATTTCCTGAAATCCCAGGCATCCAATGGCTCCCATTCTGATAATACTTCAGAAGCACTCCTCTCTTTCTTGGAAGCCTGTTTTTGTTTTTTGTTTTTTTCTTTTTCCTCTCTTGTACCCTGCTCCATTATTCACACTCATTCCTTCTTTTGGAATCTCAGAAATCGGCAAGCCAAGACAGCTCCTTGGAGTGCGTAAGGGGAAAAGTTGATCAGACACAGCAAAATAAGCATAGAAGAGAACAAGGAAAGGGTGAGAACTTTCCTCTGGGTTAGAGCCTCTGTGACAATCACAGTTCCAGCCACGTGGCCAATCAAGGACCCTGGGTCACCACCCAGATAAGATCGCTGTAGTCCTCTCTGCGCTCCATTAGAATCTCTCTGCTCTTCAAGTCTAAGTTTTTCTTCTATTGAGTTTATTGGTACATTCTAGGTACACAGTACCATTACGTTCATCATTGGGATCTTGTACCTTTACATGACAGGTCTTGGTTCTCATTTTTTCCCCTTGTCCCTTCCCTCCCTTCATCCCCTCATCCCCTCCCCATTTACAAACACTTTATTTCCATTTTCTCATATTTTTCCTCTTATTTCTTTTCCTCTATCCTTCCCACTTCCCCTACACCTTTAGCTCTTTTCTTCCCATTTCACAATGTCAGTTATCTCATTAGGATCTTATGTACTATTATAATTTATTCACACCAGAGAAACTATTCGGTATTTACACATGTGTGACTTATAGGAATGGTTTTTTAAAAATCAATTTAATTCTGAAAAAATGAGAGCAAAGGTAAGAACTCAGTATACTAGCAACACACACACACACACACACACACACACACACTCTCTCTCTCTCTCTCTCTCTCTCTCTCTCTCTCTCAGATGCCCTCAAAGTCAAGATGACAGATGGAAAAAAACCCAGAATCCCGATTCTACTTTAAACAAACGGAGATGATGAGCAAAATGTCTTCTGAAAAGTATTTAAAATACCTACTCATACCAAAGATAGGAAAAGAGTATCTCCAGGAGCTAAACATGAACAGGTAACTCCTAGGTACAGAGATAAGCAGAGGTTAAACTGGTGCAGCCTGCAGACTGAAGAGACTGGGTTAGAGACTTTGTGCTGCTTGTTTATCACCCCTGACAGGCTCAGCACCAGAGTGGACCCCATGCAGGGCACACAGCTGGAGTTAAGCTCCCTGCCTGTTCTAGAGGCAGAAAACTGCTAAACTGTTGGTCCACAAAGAGATGAGGTTTGGCAGGTATGGCAGGTATTAAGGTTACAGCAGGAAGAAGGCATCTGTCCCAGCCATGAAACTAACAAACTGTAAGACAAAAGAGTAGAGATAATCAACTAAACCCAGAGCTCTTTCTTGAAAATACCAGTAGGATGAATCTGGCCGTGCTGAACTTTTTAGAAAGCATATATAAGCAATATTAGGGCAGGGCTGGGGATTTAGCTCAGTGGTTCCAGCGCTGCCTTGCAAGTGCAAGGGCCTGAGTTCGATCCCCAGTACCAAAAAAACACAACCCCCCCAAAAAAAAATTAGGGCAGAGCAGAAATCAAAACTGCAGATACACTAGGGAAGGAAAAAGAGTAGTCTCTGAACAAAGTTATATCAATGCAACAGAAACTGGTGTCACACTGGATGATTTTCTAGAAAATGTAAAACACTAGATAAATATTAAATGGCTGCAAGGTGCTTGGGGCAGCTGTGGAGCACCAGTCCCTTTTGTGGAGCATCAAACCCTTCTCTCTCGTCTCATCTGCCTTCTGCCAGCTTATGATGAAACAAGAAGACCCTTGCCACGTACTTGTGGCATTCTGTTAGACTTTTTTGTGTTTGTTTGTGATACCAGGGATCTAACTCAGGACCTTGCTGGCCAGGGATTTAGCTCTGTGGTTCCGCTGCCTGCCTTGCAAGCACAAGGCCCTGAGTTCGATCCCCCATAGCAAAAAAACAAACCAACATTCAGGACCTTGTGCTTGTGAGGCAGGTGCAGTGTCACTGAACTAAATCCCTGTCCCCTCTTAGACTTCTTAATCTCAAGCCATGAGTCAAATAAACTTTTATGGCTTATAAATTAGCCAGGCTGCTGTATGCTGCTATCATGGCTGAAAATGCACAAAGAGAACAATCTCCCTTATGAATCTATATGCAAGTAGCCAAAACAAAATATTAGCTCACTGAACATAACCTGTAATTCCAGCACTTGGGAGGCTGAGGCAGGAGGATCTCTGTGAGTTCGAGGCCAGCCTGGGCTACACAGTGAGTTCCAGGTCAGTCTCACTACATAAATGAGACCCTGTCTCAAAAAACACAAAACAAAATCCCCCCCAAAAAAATATCCAATGGCAAAATTATACTGTAATTGAAGAGGACACCATGATACTGATATAGAAGGTAAGGCATGGCAAAGCCAGCTGGGAAAATAAATGGGACCTGTCAATTACAATATCCCAGGGCAATGCCAAATAATTCTCTGGATCCCATATGTGGAACTTCTCCCGGGCTCCCAGAAGATGTGGACTGCATAGGACACAGATGCCACGAGAAGCCCATGATGACTCCTCACGGTAGCCCACTCTTCGTGACACAGAGTGCACTTTCATCCTTTCCTCTCTTTGTTCAGCCCAGGTTCTCTCTAAAGAGCTAGTTCTTCTTCGCCCCTCACTTTTCAAATGAACTTTTGGCACCACTTTTGGCTTGTCTTGTCCAGTTCTTTGTTGGAGGCAAAAAGGACCTGGAATACATTTATTTGGTGAGCCATTTCTAAAGGAAGTACCCAGTAATAACACCACCAGACAATACTTGTCCTTACATGTTTGATGCTGCTTCTTATAACACTGCCCTCCCACAACGTGAGTCTATAATGTTCTTGATTCTTTGCTAATATATTTCAGACTTAAACTTCTAGGTGAGAGCTCACATTAGCTAAGCCTACAGCATATTTTCATGTCTTAGGTGCATGCTGGAAGAGGAAAGCCTATGTTTGATCGCTTCAACTATTATAATGGAAGACAGGCCCTGCTTTGGGCCAAGATTTGTATAATGGGAAATTTCCCAAACAAAAAGTTAGTTTACATGCTGCTCTACAGTAAAGAAAAAATAAATAAATAATTCACCAGAACTAATAAATATTAAAGAAATATTTAAAATATCTCCCTCTCCATAAAAGGTGTTATGTTCAAAAGAAAACTTTTATGAGCAATTTAGCCAAATTATCAATTCTAAAATTGTTCCAAAGATTTCCATTCTTTCCACATTAAACTATACACTCAGTGCCAACCCAATCTAATTATCAAAACAATTTTCTGGGAAATTTGACAGAGTAATTTTAACACGTAGATGGGAAGATCATTCTTTGAATATAAAGATATATTAGGAACTAATATTAAAACAGTGCAATCCCTGACAAAAATATCAACAGAAAAAATAAGTCTGCTAAAGAGACACTCATTTCTGTAGAAAGTTTGACTATAATTGATAGGCTGCCTGTCTTTTTCTGGTCACTCCAAGAAGAAGCTATTTGATAATTCTGGGGCATTAAATTAAAAGGAAATTGAACCAGTTTTTTACAGTGCTCAAAAGTCTAAAGTCACCTCTACAAGAAAGAAGAATTCCCTAAAGCTGGATGGTAAATTCTTAAAATATTATATATACACATGTGTATATAATGTATTTATATATTATGAAATAATTCTTTTGATCTGTTTAAATAACTAAAGTTTCATGCACACCAATGACTAAAAATATATTTAAGTAGGCTCTACCACATTGTAAAATAAAAACACACCAAAGTGAAAATGAAGAGTGACCAAACGAAACCCTTGGTAGACGTGATAGGTACACTGACCTGTGAGTACATGAGGACAGTTAACAGATTTTAAAGGAATTAATTGTTGCAAATAAAACAAGGAAACTCAGAATGAGTGCCATGCTCTTAAAATGGAGACAGGGAAGACAGTATGCTAATCAGAGCTCTAATAGAAATCAGGAACACCTAGAGATTGCCTGGGAAAAGTCTATTCAGCAAATTTTGACTTTGGGAAGTATTCAATAAACGATGGTCATTGTTCTATAGAAGAGGTAGAGTCAAACTTAGAAGAACACTGTAAAAAGGCATTTCTCAGCTTGGATATTCACATATTTTACCATAATAGATAGATACTACACAAAAATCCATTTTCACATTATCCCAGTCTGACTTGAAGTCAGGAGTCCTTTCTTACACCTTTTTCTATTGCGTCTAAAGCAATATTTTATTAATTATCAATTCCTTAAAAAGCCAACATCAATAAAGATGGCTATGTCTAAAATTGTCTAACAAATGCTGATATCCCGAGGATGACATTTTGTGGCATATTTAACCTATGTGACCTAATTTCCCAAGACCCTTAGCTATTATCTGCATCACAACTGTTCCTCTAACCCACCACCAAATCAATGGTACTCACTGCTTCTTGGGAACGGCAGAACCCAACATAGAACAGAAGTTCTCAGTTTGCTGTTCAAAAGGACTTTTAAAAAATACTTCTTACCGTTTTTTTCAATTTAAAAAGTCAATATTTAATTAAGATATATCATGTAAAGGTGCAAGAACCCAATGATAAATGTAACTGTATTGTTTGCTTTAAATGTACCAATAAAGTTAATGGAAAAAAGAATAAAACGTCAATATTTAATCAATGATAATTATATTCTAGATATTTTCCCAAGTGCTTTACATGTAATCCCTACCTTAGTACTGCCAAATTTCCTATTCATAGGTGCTACTGTTATTTAAGGGAGGAAGCAGAGGCCCAGAAGGTTTAGAGAAAACTGCCATAAAGATTATTATAAAAGGGAGCTGGAATTAGCACAGTTTATGGCTTTAATTAGAAGGCCATTAGGCTGAGATACCTCTTGAGTTTTAGATTATTGTTGAAGCAAACCAAGCCTAACTCAACATAAACACTAAAATAAAACTTAATCACAACCAATTAGAAATATTCAACTGACCTTTAACCAGAGATTTTCCACTTTAACCAGTTAAATGGTTTCTTCCTCTTGCTTCCACAGATACCTTACAAAAGTTGCTGCCTCACCTCTTCATGTACCCCTCTCCCAGGGAGCACTGAACCCTTATGTCAGGGGCTGCCCAGCCCATGAATCTATGTTTGCTCAAATAAACTAATTTTTAATAAAGCCCAGCCAATCTGATCTCTGAGCTAACAGATGCCATTCCATGCTCCAAGACATAAGTATGGAGGAAACACAAAAAGGGCATTTAAAAATAGCCATGGTCAAAAGAAAAAAAATTTCCAAAACAAAGAAGGAATTTGGAGTATGAATAACAACCATGAAGTAGCCTCCTTTGCCTCCTGCTTCAGCCCAGCGTTTAGCTGACTTTGTGTATCCCATCAGAGGCCCTGTACTCCTCCTCTCTTGAGAACTGCAATGTTCTAGATTAGTGTTTCTCAAAAGGCCATCCATCAACCACCCTTGGTCTGTATATTCTTGGTCCAATAAGGAATAAAAGGCCGTCCATCAACCACCCTTGGTCTGTATATTCTTGGTCACCAATAAGGAAATTGAGAGGAAAGAACATAGGAACTTTTTAACAGTTGACATTGCTGAGACCTGTGGGTATGTGGTTAGCAGGCACAGCTCATCAAACAGGTTTCCAAACGGGTTCAGGAGTTGTCAGACTTGCTTGCTACATGTGAAATCAATGGCCAGGTACACACAGGAGGAATATGTGACAGACAATATGCAATATTTTAAGATTTGTCAAATGGAATAAGAATATGTCTAACATTCTAAGAAAATGTGAGCTTTCATTTGTTTTGATAATTCATTATTTTCATAATTACTTTACTTTCTAATCATCTGTTTCTCAAATTTATATTTTGCATGCTTAATTAAATTGGGAAAGTAAAATCTGCATTTTTAAAAAGTGTTTCGCCTTACTAGTAAATGATAAAGCAAGTTTCCATCTACACTTTTCTGTCAAGAAAAGGCACAACTGTTCCAAACCTACTGGTACGAGGAAAACAAACACTGACGGAAATGAGAAACCAAATGATGATGGTTTTCCCAAAGAAAAGAACAATACAGAAATAGAGTTCATTTATTTTTATTAGGAAGTATCAGTAAGCAAAGTGCATCAGGCAGCTTTCCATCACTGCAACAAAATGCCTGAGAAAAACAATTTAATAAAGAAAAGGTTTTTTTGGCTCATAGTTGCAGAGGTTTTGGGCCCTGATCGCTTTGCTCCATTGTTTCTGGGCCTGCAGTGAGGCAGCACGTTAGGGTGTTCACGATAGTGATGGGTGTATCATCTGCATGAATATTGACATATTATGAATTAAGAGAGAAGCAGTACTAGAAAGGATATCAATGAATCAGATGGTAAAATATTTTTTTTAAAGAATGAAGGAGAATAATCTGGGAATCACTAGAAAACAGCATATGGTCAATTATCTATTGCTGTGACAAAATACCTGAGGCTGGGAAACATAAAGAAAGTAGATTTATTTAGCTCATAGGTTTTGGAGGCTGAAAGCTTAACCTTTAGGCACAGACTGGGAAGGAGGAACTCCAGTTCCCAGCTGTGTCAAATCACAGTGGATCACAGCAGGAATGTAAATAGATCACATGGAAAGGAAGCTAGAGAGCAGGGAGGACTATGCTCACTCATTTTGTTTTGTTTTGTTGTAGTGTTGGGGATCAAACCGATGGTCTTGCATTAGGCAAGCTACATCCCAGCCCCAAGATCATTTTTTAAAAAAAATAATACTTCCTTCTCTGAAGAAATAACTCAGTGTCTAGTGAGAACTACTTTAGTCCTCTCCCAGGGTGATACACTCAATAACCTAAACACTTTGCACTAGTATGCCCCTTAAGGGTCACACTACCTCAAAACTTCACATTGAGGAAGGAACTTCCAACACACAAAGCCTCAGGGCACAGCTTCAAGCCATATCCAAACCATAGCAGATGCTAACCACCTAGGGCAGTAAGGTGGCAAATGCGAATGACATAAAAAAGGAGAAAGAGTGACAGTGAGGAGCAAAGAGGACACCTGAGCACAACTCAAGCTCAGAGGAAGAAAAACCCATGGGAGCAAAAACACAGCCAACTTCTGCATTGGTTGTAGGTAGTGTCCTTAAGGAAGAGTCCAGTTTCCCTCAGAAGAGGGAGGAAAAAAAAAACCTTAGGGAAGAGATTAGGCATAATTTCAATTTTTATATTTTTTCTGGAAGTTCTGATTGGTTCTTTCTGAAACAAGTTTATTCTTTCCAATTTTCTGTTTCTTTCTCTATTTTTACTCCCATTTTGCAGGCAGCGGAACCACTGAGCTAAATCCCCAGCCCTTTACTCCCATTTTTATTTCTTTAAAACTTAACTGCATAGTTTATGTTCTGTACTTAATAATTCTAGTAAACTAAATGTCAATCTAATTTTTGTTAACCTTTTTTTTCACTGACTTTCATTTATAATGAGTCATTTTCCTGTGCTTGCTAATAGTTTATTGTAAGCCTCTGCTCCACTGCACTTTATTTCCGGGACCGGAGAGATCTGAGTTGAGGGTGCTTTCTTCTGGAGTAGCTTTGCAATTGTCTTGGCCACGTGTCAGAGGTATTTCCAAACTGTAACCAGCATGTATCATTTTAAGTGCTGAGCCTGGGGTTTTCCCTGATTGCATTGGTAACACAAATTTATACCCCAGAGCTGTGCATTGGGGTGTTGAAATTTTCATGTCCAAAACAAAAATTTATTTTCATACCTGAGGTACTGATAGAAAAAATAATTTTCTTTATAGCCTCAAATGCCAACAGCAACCTTATTAGTCTACATTTTCACAGAACTGCAGCCTTTCACACGCCCAGCTTTGCTTTATATGGGGTTTTATTCCTGGGGGAAATAAGACAGGGACATCAGAACTTTACCTATTGCATAAAATAGGTTTTAAAATGTACAACAAAAGACATTTAATCATGGTAAGCTACTTGTTTCAGCAGGTAGTGTCTAATCATTATAAATGAGTATGTAATTGGCTATATAGATACAGTAATTAAAATAAATATTGAATCTTTATGTAAACAAAGTTGTGATGGAACTTTATTGGAAGAGGAAGAACAGACATGGAGATAGAAAATGTATTTGCTGATAGCCTATCATCTATCATGGTTTCAACAGATAATGCCTAATGCACCAGGAAATAGAGAAAAGATATCAGTCCAAGAGCCATGGGCCCCATTGCTCAGGGTCTGAGGCAGTACATCATGACCAGGACATGTGCTGAAACCAAACCACTCACTGCATAGCTGACGCTGGAATCTGGATCTGGAATGCCCCCGAAGGCTCGTGTGTGTGAGGCTTAGTCTTCGGCTGGTGGCACTATGGGGAAGTAGCAGAAACTTGAGGCGAGACCTGGCTGGAGGAAGTAAGTTACTGAGCAAATGCTTCTGTCCGCTCACTGTCACTTGTCACTCTCGTGGTGAGGTAAGCTGTTCTGCTGTGTCACATGCTCCTGCCGTGCTGTTCTGCCTCACCATCCGCCCACAAGCAAAGGAGCCAGGTGGACCTTGACCGAGGCACCTGTGAGCCAAAGTAAACCCTTCTTCCTCGAGGTTATTTGTCTCAGGTATTTGGTCACAGTGATGGAAAGCTGGCTAACATAGATGGAAAGTGGCAGGAGGAAGAGGCCAGGGAAGCACTATCGTGTCCAAGTGTGTACCCCCAGGACCTGAAGACCTCTCACCGGGCCCCACCACCTTAAGGTCCCACCAGCTTCCAGCAGCACCACTTTACCTCATGGGCTTCTGGGGACAATTAAGTCTCAAACTGTAGCAAGGCACCTGAAGAAGTTGGCTCTAAAATGAACCGCCAGCAATGACTTCCAAAGAATCACTGCTGAACTCAGCACCAGAGACATTGCTCTCTTTTCACTTTTATGTGGAAGAGTGTAATGAGATGCCACTTATGTAAAAATAATATGCATTTATATATACACATACACATATATATATATAATGTGGGTACACACTGTGATTCTCATTGTATATATGTTGTGCATGTGTATGGTACATCTGATTACATGTGCACAAGGAAAATGATGGAAAGTTACGTACCAGATTGTCACCAGCAAAGCTGGGGGAGTATGGATAGTGCCTTAGTCACTTTCCTGTCCCTGGGACGCAATGCCAAACACCCACAATTAAAGGAGGACAAGTTTACTTTTGCTCAGAGTTGTTACAGGCTTTGGTCCATAACTGGCTGGTTCCAAGGCAGAATGGCCTAGTGAAAGGGCCACAGTAACTAGGAAGCAGAGAGAGCAGAGGGAGGAGCCCGAGAGGGAGGTGCACCCTCCCAGTCACACACCCAGAGAACGGCATCATCTGGTCACACTGGCCTTCTGCCTGCACATTCAGCTCTGAACGCGGCGGTGGTTAATCCGCTGATGAGCATAGTGCTTCCATGGTCCAATCACCTTGAACACATGAGGCTTTGGGAGGACATTATAGACGTAAATCGTAACAGCTGGAAATGGGGGCTTGAGACGCCGTAAAGGACAACGATAAGAAGGAACGAGAGAGGTGCGCAGAAAGGAAAGGAAAAAGAGAAACACTTAAAATTGTTCATTATTTTCAGCAGTGCTCACTCAAAGTCACCCTTTCAAACTTAAAGTTTAAAAAGCTTGTGTCCAAACACTGACCTGTGAAAAAACACCATTGTTTGGCCATGTGCACCATTGTGATATACATTCATACATATACATATGTACGTAACATACAGTATATGTACGTAACATACAGTGAGCACTGTATGGTTCAGTAAACACTGAACCAAACTGTTATTTAAATTATCCAAATGTTCTGGAATATTTTCCATTCAAAAAGGTATTTAGCAGCTGGGTGTGGTGATGCACACCTGTAACCCTTATCTCAGGAGGCTGAGGCAGGAGGATAGCTATGAGTTTGAGGCCATCTGGGCTGCACAGTGAGTTCAAGGCCAGCCTGAATTATATAGTGAGGCACTGTCTCAAAAACAACAATAACAAAAAAGAAATTTGGAAAAAGCCAAAAACTTTAATACCATTGACCCAAAAATTAACACTTCTAAAAATCTATCCTAAGAAAAATTGGAGATTTGGGCACAGTATTTGGCTTAAACATGTTATTGTAGTATTATTATTTATATATGTATGTTACAGCTTGTGTTTAGATATCCACACAAAGCCTCATTCAGTCATGAGCTTTTTCAGTGTCTGGATCTAGAGTGTGTGATACTGAGACTGATTTATACTGCAGTGCTAGTAGGCTCAAGGGCACTAGGACTAAGGGTGTGAGTGCTACCCACACTCAGTAGCCTGAATATGATATAAGTGATAGAAAGAGCTGTGGTGGTCCCTTGTTGCTTTGCTGTCTTCTGCCCACCATGAACTGTTTCTCCCCTACAATGACCCTCTGCCATGCCACCCTGCCTTGGAGCCAGCTTATTATGGACTGAAACCTCTACATACTGTGAGCTAAATAAAGCTTTCCTCCTTTAACTATGGGTATTGGTTATTTTGTCTCAGCAATGAGAAAGGTAACTAAGATAAAATATTACCCAGTTATAAGTTGAGAAGAGGATAATATTTCTAAGAGAGCTGGTAGTAACCACAGATATCATTTATGCACTTGGAAACTTACATACAGAATAATTGGTATGCATGGAATTCCTAGGTTGGGTCCTTGGGTTCTCTACCTAGCCTTTTCCATGTACTTTGATGAGTCATATTTTAGTACTTTAGCTTTCTGTGGCAAACAGGAAAGACAGAAGTCAGTATCATACCAGAAACAGCTGGAAAAGCTAAGGTATCTGGGGTATTTTCATACATGTAAAACACATGTTTTATCATTTGCGACTTCAGGGTAAAACAATTTTATGAAATGACTCCTTTGCTCAAGATCAATAAATCATTTTAAGCACTTATTTATATATTAGATACCTTAAATGTGTAATACACTTAATCTTAACAACATTATTGCCCTCTTTTTATTGATGAAGAACCTGGAGAAGGATAAAATTTGCTGGATGGCCCACAGCTCATAAATGACAGAGCCAGACACACACTAAGCCTCTGGCTTAGTCCAATACACATAGCAGTCAAATTCAGCCCGATTCCCTCCTACTCCAACTGTACTAAAGCCAGTCCTTTCCCTGCCACTTAGGTGCATATGCTTGCAGTCAGTTAAACTAGTTTTGAAATCAACTTTTTTAATGGATGTTAATGTTTTCCTTTTGGACCTAGCTTTCCCTTCAGGATGCCTGGGAACATTTCAAAGTCACAATTGAGCAGTAACAAATCATGATCTCCTTAACAAATTTCCCACCTAATCATAAAATGATTGTGGTTGTGGCAAGCGCATATTGGTACATACATCCCAGCTGTCTCACGAAAACATCAAAGTTTTGTGGAAGACAGAAAATCACCTCTGATCTTCACTTCAAAGACAACCAAACAAAAACAAATTCCCAGGCTGGGGATTTAGCTCAGTAGTTCCACCGCCTGCCTGGCAAGCCCAAGATCCCCAGTTCAATCCCTGGTACCAAAAATGAAACAAAATAAAAACACCTTTCCAGCCATACACTTGAGATTAATGTCAATCAGGCTTTTTCCTGACTTGTCTATACAAGCACATGCTGTATGACGATGGAAGCTTGTTAGGAAACCAGAGACCTCCTCTAAGATGGCAATTTCAAAAGTACTTACAGTACATACACTCAGCTTTTTTCTGATCTGTTATAAAGAATATTAGTTAATGGGACTTTCTTCCCCAAATATAATTCCCTAAAACTAATTTTAAAAGAATGCCAGCAACTCCCTACCACAGGGATGTGATGATGTTCTAAGCCGAGTAATCTAAATACTCAACATTTCCTGAAATGTCTTTCTTTCTTTCCAGAGCCCACATCTAACTCTTCCTCTCCCAGGAATACAGGCAGCTTCCCAAAGCCTTTTGTTCAGTCTAGGACTTACTCAAGATTTTCAATGCTACCTTCCTAAATAGACACTCTTAGCCCGGCATGGTGGCACACACCTGTGATCCTAGCACTCAGGAGGCTAAGGTAGGAGGATTGCCTCAAGTTCAAGTCCAGCCTGGGTTACACAGTGAGTTCAGGACCAGCCTGAACTACATAGCAAGACTCTGTCTCAACAACAAAACAAACAAACAACAAAAAAAACCTATATAGATACTCTTCTGGGACAAGGAAAACTGAGGAAAGTAGCTTGCTCCTGGGATCCTCCACAGCCCTCATTTTCCCACAGAGTATCTGGGGCTATTTTGCCCAACATCGCTTACTGTGCAGGTCTCATTCTTGAACTCCCTGAGTGTTAAGAATGTGTTCTGATCGTCTTTGTACCCCAGGTATGTAGCACAGTGCCCAGCACACAGTTGCTGCTCACTAAATGACCCTTCTGTTGTCTGACTAAGTATGTGAAGGGATGTGCAGAGCATTCTCCACCCGTGTGGTTGAAAATAAGAGCCCTCAAGGGTCTGAGAAAGGGGGTGGAGCACAACTGGGGCAAGGGACAGGTAACTGGAGCCAGGATGGGCAGTTACAGTTTGTCATGAGAAAAGCTCCAAGAAATCGGAGGAAGTGTATTTAGCAGAAAAGGGTTTTGGGGCATAAGCCAAATGGACGGTAATATGTCAGCCATTAGTGGATACACATTAAAGTGTGAGCTGATATCATGTTTCTTCCTAATCAGTGTCCAGCATGAAGCAGAAACAAGTCAGGTGTGCTATTCTACTGGACATTCCTCCACTGGGAATCTACGAGCATGGGGAATAAATGTCCACTAACCAGCTCAATATTTTGAAGTGGTTGATTTTATTCCTTGTGATCTTGACTTGGATTCTGTCTTTCAAACACAAGTGAAATCACAATGTCTGTCTCATCCAATTGGCAAAATAAGGCTAAGGCTCTCCTATAGTGACACAGGTCAGTAAGAGTCACCTGGGGTGATTCCATGTTTGGATATGGTTTGTCCCTATCAAATCTCTTCTTGAAATTGGATTGCCAATATGGTGGTGATGGAATTTGGGACCTTTGGGAAGCAAGTAAGTCCTGGGGCACCATCCTCAGGAACACATTGATGTCTTCCTCAAGAGACTGGGTTATCTCAAGAACAGGTTGTCACACAGCAAGCCTCTCATAGAATTTTGGTCTCTGTTGCATGTGTGCTCTTCCACTCAGACACACTTCCCATCTGCTTTTCTACTATAAAAGGAAAAACACACAGCTCTCACCAGAACCCAAACACCAATACCTTTCTGGCCAGAACCATGCACCAAAATAAGCCTCTTTTCTTTATAAATTACCCAGTATCATGTATCTTGTTATAGCAACAGAAAACCAATTGGTTCAGATGGATAAGGCAATCTTCTGAATAGCTGGAACTCTGTAAAATCAACAAGTTTAAGAGCATTCTTTTCTTTTTTCTTCATATACCATTAATCTTGGGCCTCAGCATCAGTATTGGGACTGATGGAAAGATCTGAGATCAAAGTCATTCTAAAGTATATCACCACAAACTTCTCACCTGGCTTTCCATGCAAATTCCCATGAACACAGCAATTTACTTGTGACATTATTTTTCCCAGTAAGCCAACCTCATTCAAGATAATATTTAATAATGTATTTCAAACACTGTTACTAATCTTACTGAAAATAAAGAGTCCCTTCTCAGAAAAACAAATAGCCTTTGATTTATAAGGCAATCCTTTCATTTCCTTCTTACTGTTTTGATTATCTTTTGAAAGATTTATCTTATTCTCCTCTTGTTTAAATTTGGAAACTGGAATTTTAAAGAGCAGCTGATCTACTACATATTCCAGATTTTAAAGTTTTCACCTCATGTTAACTCATCAGAAAAAAAACCTAGCAGGTTTACTTTCTCATGAAAGTATAGAAATAAAGACACATTTGCAGTTACAAAATGGGTCAAGGTCACTTGTGGTACTCATTAATCCTGCTACTCTTGTGAAAAAAGCTAAAAGCATTGCCTACATTTTGCAGATGGAAAAAAAGTAACAGGTTCCATCTTGCTGTAGGTATAATAGCAAAGCCTGTGGTAGAGCCAGAAATAGAACCTCAAGGGATGTGTGTTCCTTTTTGATGTAGAACAGTACTTAACTTAAGCAATCTCACTAAAATCATATTATAAAAGAATCAGGCTTATCTCTTCACTCAATTTCTTTTTTTGTTTGTTTGTTTTTCGTACCGGGGATCGAACTGAGGTCCCTCAATTTCTCTAATAGAATTAAATAGTTTATTTTATCTGTACTTTCCACTGTATGCCTTTTGCTAATTAGTTTACCTGATCAACCAAATATGATTTAAATTGTGGCTTCACAGAATACATTGGATGCTAAGCACAATTATAACATGTAATCATTTTAAGGAGCTTTTTTTAAAAAAAAGAAAATAAAAAGCAATATTGGCCTGGGAGAGAAACTCTGTGGTAGAACACTTGCCTAGCATGTGTGAGGCCCTGGATGTAATCCTTAGCACACCCCTCCTGCATACACAAAGGGAAATTTTTTGTTGTTGTTTATTTTTTAGGGAAAGATCTTGCTATGAGTTCAGGCTAGCCTTGAACTTATGATATAGCTGAGGCTGGCCTCAAATTTACACCAGTCCTCTGGCCTCAGTCTCCTAAGTGCTGGCATTACAGGTGAGCACCACACCTGGTGAAACAGCAATATTTAAAATTCAGTATAACCAAATGCTTTGAGAGAGGAAGTTCTATTAAGTTCATTCTCAATTCTATTCCATAATCACTTTTAAAGAAAAGCACCTTAAAAGTTACAGAAATTGAGAAGTCCATGTAATTATCCTGTGTCAACATCTTACAATTGAAGATATCCTAAATCTGTTTGTGTACCTAAGTGTAGAAATGTTAGGGTGGAACTGGAGACACTAGCTGCCACATTGATTGGTTGTGCTTAGAATTGGTGATTTGCTCACTAGCCATCTATATGATAGCTCTCATAAAATATTAGCAATGTGGCCAGGGATTTAGCTCAGCAGTGCTGCTGCCCACCTTGCAAGTGCGCCAGATCCTGAGTTCAATCCCTGCTACCAAAAAAGAACAAGGAATATATATATATATATATATATATATATGTGTGTGTGTGTGTGTGTGTGTGTGTGTGTGTGTGTGTGTGTGTGTGTGGATTCT
>NW_022900947.1:39270221-39285128 GCF_012274545.1 Fukomys damarensis | reverse complement strand
TATATAATACGATCTGAGGATGTAACTCAGTGGTGGAGCACTTGCTTAGCATGAACAGTCCTTAGGTTTGATCCTTGGCACTACATCAGAAAATTATATAGTCAAGTAATTTATAGGCAGTGATAAATAGACAAAAAATTAAGAAGACAATGGACAAAACCAACAGTTCACATGGAAAAAGAGTCACATTTAACATCAGTGTGTGTGTGTGTGTGTGTGTGTGTGTGTGTGTGTGTGTGTGTGTGTGTGTGTGTGGATTCTCAGATGTAAAATAAGGAATTTAATGATAGCTACTAGGTAGAGTAGCTGGAGGATATAGCTGGAGATCATCTATACAGAGCTACTAGAGAAGGGCAGAGGATGTAATAAGTGTGCAGTGAAGATTAGCTATTACTGTCTAGCATGCTTACCTCCATGCGTGCTGCTCTTGCAAGCATCAGTTTTTTACTAACACATGTTTATACAACACATTATTAATAAGCATCATTTATGGGCACTTTTAACATGGTCAGCACCCAGTGTCCCCAGTCACACCCTCTTGAACCTGTTTATAATGTACATCACCCTGTAACTCCTGCATGCCCTGCAGTAGGCTGTCATGCAGAAGTCTCAGCAGCTGTCCCACACCCCTGCGAATGCACTGAGCTCCTGCCTGGAGCTCCCGCTCCATAACCGCTCTGCCTTCTACCTGGAGCCAGACCCCAAGAACCTCTTCTTTGCCTTGTAGAATCATCTTCAGTGTTCTGCCTTGTCATCTTTCGCCAACCTTGACCACTCCGTTTTAGTTAAGCAATAATTCTATATATTTTAAATGATCTTTTTATCAATATCTGTTACATCCACAAGGTTGAAAGTTCCACAAGAGCAGGGTCTATGTTTGAGATTTTTGTTTATCTGTTTACTCCAAGCTCTATTTACAGTGCTTTGGTATATGGTAGTTTCTCAATATGTATTGATTCCAGGGTTGAGGATTTAGCTCAGTGGTTCCATGCCTGCCTAGCAAGTGCAAGGTCCCAACTTTGATCTGGTACCAAAAAAAAAAAATTACTTTAACATATCACAACATGAGGTTTATGCTCCCAAGGAATGGGCATGTCTTTTACTTTATTTCACAATCACTGTTTCCCCTTATTTCTGACTGTATTCAATTATACTCTGAAAAATATACACATTTCACTAATTAAGAATATGGGGATTTAGCTCGGTGTTCCACCACCTGCCTTGCAAGCACAAGGTCCTGAGTTCAATCCCCAGTACCAAAAAACAAAACAAAACAAAAAGAATATGTGTGGGGAAAATGTGAATTTAATCAGCAGGGAAAGGGACAGGGAGGACTAGAGAAGTGAATCAGGGGAGCAGAGTGAGAGATGGCATGATCAGTGTGATACAGTTAAATGTGTCCACAGAAACACATATAAAGCATTTTTAGATTATTACTTGCTTGTATGGTTGAAAACTGCTTTGCTGTTGTTCAGTTCATGGATGTGTTCAACGTACTGCGGATATATATTGTGTTTAAAGACATACATCTATAAAGGGCATACAACCGAGTGTCGAGAAACATTAAAATAAAGATATTTCAGGGTGCTACTCCAAGAGGAGGTTGAGGAGGCAAGGCAGAGGAGGTAAATTAACATTAGCAAGGGACAATGTGAAGAGCGGTTAGAGCCATGTCTTGAACTAGACAGAAGAGCAAAAGACAGAGAGAGGAAGTAGGTGAAGAGATAGGAGACAAAAAAATACAGGAAGGGGTAAGGGTAGTGGCTATGATATGGCTGGTGGAGGTCCCCCGGCAGAGGGCAGAATGGTAGGAAGAACTAAGAAAGCATCAGGCCTGTTCAGAGGTTGGCAGAAGAGAGCTGAGAGCCAAAGGGCTGCTGATACTACTCTACTCACCTATCTAGGGAGTCTTTTCTCCTAGGTGACTGCCGCCCACACTGCGGCCCATGCTCCTATAGGCCAGGGTGATGGCCTTGCCCACCTCGGTCTCTTTTCTGCATTATCAAATATGAACCCAAATAGGGCCCTACTCTGGGCTGAAGGGTGACAAGCAGCCAGCCATCGCTTTGGTAAAGAGCATTTCGTGTATTTTTACTCATTTCTGCACTGAAGTGTATTTTTCAAAGCATTAGTGCCACACCATTCACGATGGGTTTTGTTTCTTTGTTTCTTAGTGTCAGAAGGGCATTTGTTCACAGGAAAGATAATTCACTGTTACTAGTTTTTCAAACTGCAATAAATGCTTTTCCCCAATCCATCGCACTGATTACACTAAGACATATGATTCTTTTTATTGTCCACTAGAATATCAGCCTGAGGAGGGCCTTTGTTTCGTCCATTTAAGGCTTGGAAGGTTATGCGGAGCACATAGAAGGCACTCAATGAACCTATGCTGACAACAAAAGTAAGACTGTAGCCACAAGAAACAGCAGCTCAGGATTCCACTAGCTTGTGTGACGCAAAGCTACAGCTAGGCGCTAGGTGGGAGGGAGACTAGCTGCAGGGCCTCCCCAGGACAGAACCGAGGAAGGCACTCTGGCCTGAGAGAACCAGATCTATCACTGCCAGAGACTGGTGGGGGGGCTGAGAATCCGCTTCCAGAAGGATGCTCCACTACGGGGTAGCTCCCTCTGCTGCCGCAACTGGAGTCCGGAAGACCAAGACCTGTATCAAGCCAATAGTCCGCCGGTGCTGCTTCTTTCCCGAGAACTCAGGGCGATTGGCTGCCCCTCCCGCCCCACCCTTGCCCAGAGTCTCCTTGGGATTGGCTACGCGTCCTGAGGCCCGCCTCTCCACCAGCATGATTTGCTTGCCCGCCCCGTCTTGCCTCCTAGGTTTTTTTGTTTTGTTTTGTTTTGTTTTTGTTTTTGTCTTTTGCTATCGGGGATCGAACTCAGGACCTTGCGCCTACAAGGCGCAGTGCCTCTGAGCTAAACCCCCGGCCCTAGCTTCCTCCTAGTTTTATGGGAATTGGCTGGCTACCCCGCTCTGCTCCCTCCTAGTCTTCCCGGGGATTGGCTGAGCGTCCTACTCGCTCCCTCCGGCGCTGAGGCTTCTAGATGATTGACACAGCCTAGACCCGCGTCAAGTCGCAGGAAGATCCGACACTACGTTATAGCGGCTACCCGGCTCAGCTTCAAGAACTCGGACGAGGGCTGCAGCCCCTGGAGTTTGTCTGCAGCACGTGTGGAGGTCAGCTGCCTGAGTTCTAAGTGCAGGTGTAGCACTGATTTGTGGTGAATAAAGTCACCCAGGCCATGAGCATCAGGCCAGTAGCGTTGGAATGATTCTCAAGCGCTTGGTTTGTGCAGGGTCCTCCCCTTTCATCGTTTCTAGGTGCTCTTTTAAGGCAGTGCTTTAAATGCCTATGTTCCATATAACTTTACTGTACTGCATCCTGTATTAACAATTTTTTATTACTTCTCTACTAGTTATGCTATTTTGATGTACAAAGAAAATACTGAAATTATTATTGTTGCATTAATTATGGGTTTTACATATGCATAATCCATTTTTGGAACTCTAGGCAAAACCACTATCAGTAAGACTAATGAAACGTGTTTTTTCTTTTAGTGTCGAGAAGCCTTGAACTCTTACGTTTGCACGAAATAACTATCTGACCTTTTAGACACAGATGACAGCATGGAAAGGAGCGCTATAGGGATACAACCACCTGGAAATTGCACAGCACCTCTTTCGGATGAGGACTCAGAGGAAGAAGGTAGAACAGTAAATAATCTACCAGGTTCACTGTTGCACACAACTGCATATCATACCCAAGATGGTGCTGATGCTGAATCTGAGACGATCCCTCATACACGTCTAAAGATGACCCTCCTGACCAAGGCCTATCTGTGTCTGCTGTGCAACAATCTCTACCATCAAGGAAGAAAGTGACAAAAATTGTTTGCAAACAGAAAAAAGCTGAACTGATTGCACAACCCATAGCAGGAAAGTTACAGGACCACCAAATGATTTCTTCACCAAAATGAGAACTCCTACAGAATTCTTGAACTTTTCCTCGATGGTAAGGTCATTGAACTCATTGTCAAGTATTCCAACTTACACACTCAAAGTAAAAGCGTATTATCTTGGTTTGACAAGCTCTGAATTCAAATGTTTTCTGGAAATTATTTTTTGAGTAGTTATGTCTTAGTTACTAGAAGGCTCATATTTGGGGAGCAAAGAACAGATGCACATAATATACTAGTTAGTGCTGCCATCAGGTGTGGCTGCCTTGAAACTATCTCTTTTAATTTGCATGTTGCTGACAATGCAAATTTGGATCCGATGAACAAATTTTCCAAGTTGTGGCCTCTCATAAGCAAACTCGAGAGATATATGAAATTTGTTACAAATGAAACGTATTCCAGCTTTGATGAACCCATGGCTCCTTATTTTGGTCATCATGGGTGCAAACCATTTATTTGAGGAAAGCCCATCCAGTTTAAAGATAAGCTTTGGTGTGGTACCACAGGTCTGGGCTACCTTTGCTGGTTCACCCATGTCAGAATAAAAACCCAAACAGTACACATTAGGAATATGGCGTTGATGCATCACTTGACTTTCAGTTTGTTGGGGCACTTACAGGGGCACATCTGGGATAATACCATTTTGTATTCAGTAACTTTTTCACCAGTATTACACTTCTTGTTAAGCTCAGTTCAATTGGACATCAGGCAACAGGTACAATGAGAAAGGGTCGCATTGACAAAATTCCATTGGAATCAAATATTTCTCTAAAGAAGAAAGGCACATTTGATTATCAAACTGAAGCCATAGGCAATATTGCGTGCAGATGGAATAATAACTGTTGTCACTGTTGCCTCATCTGGTATTGGTATTGATCCCATGTTTTGTCAGTTGTTATTCCCAGAAACTAATAAAGAAGATCCAAGTTTTGCAGCCAAATATGATCAAAGTGTATATAACAAGTTCATGGGAAGCACAGACAAAGCTGATGAAAACATTGATAAGTAGTGGGCATCAATGTGCGGAAATAAATGATATTCAAACCCTGTCTCGTTTGGTTTTGATTTTAAGCAGAACCCTACTGATATTTATTTATAATATTTTCCTTTTTTAATGATCAGAAATTTGTGAGGAGTATCCATGTCCACATGCCTTTGTCAATGAGTCCTGAGATAAATTCAGAACACTGAGGTAGAATTTTCAAGTCAGGGTCTTGATGAGTTTTGATGCGTACTGAGCTCCAAAAATGTTCTATGAATTTACATTTCCACTAACAATAGGAGATAGCATCCATCCCATCACACTCTCTAATACCTTTAATCGTCTCCACCCTAGCAATTTTTCTTTTTTGTTCTTTCAGTTTTTCTTTGCTTTTTTTGGCACTGGGGATCAAACCCAGGACCTTGCACTTACCAGGCAGGTGCAGTGGCACTGAGCTAAATCCCGACCCCTCTCAGTTTTTCTTTTCTTAGGTCAAATCAATCTCTTCCGTGTAGTAAAGATAATAAAATACTATATCATTTGGAGTTGCCAGTGGAATAGGACAACAACAGAACTGCTCAGGAACAGATAATGACAAACAGAATCTGATTAAATTGCTGCAGCACTATTGTTTTAGCACCTGGTAGGCTACTAATAGTGATTACATTTCTTTTCATTCATTTCTATTTGTTTTTCTTTATTCTTTCAGATAAACATTCATTTTGTTAAATGTTGAGAAAAAAGCCTGTATTTCAGCAAGAATTACTGGAGAAATGAAGCGAGAAAATGATATTTTCATGTTTAATCTCACATTCAGAACATTGTCCTCATTTTAAAGTTAATAAATTTTATTATCCTTAGTATTGTTGTTATAAATGTAAAATTCCTATAAAAATTTTATCGGTTATGGCTTGTATACAAGAACTATCGATATTATATATTTTTCTTCTTTGTTGAATTGGTAATTCTAATAGTTTCTCAGCTGATAACTTTAGGTGTATAGGTATACAATGATCACATGTGCAAGGGTGATTTATATTTTTATTTATCTGTTTTAATTTTGTCTTTGTTATTGGGGCTTAAACTCAGCCCCTAAATTACCTCCGCAGGCCTTTGTATTATTTATTTATTTTTAGTTATTTGAGGAGAGGTTTATGTAGTTTAGGCTGGCCTTGAACTCACTATGTAGCCCAGGCTGGCCTCAAACTCACAGAGATCCTCTTGCCTCAGCCTCTTGAGTACTGGGATTATGGATATTCAGCAACTTTTTTTTTTACTTGCCCTTTTTATTTTATTTCTTTGTTTATTTTGAGACAAGTTCTTGCTAAATTGCTAAACACCCTGGCTGGACTCGAATTTGTGATCCTCTTGCCTCAATCTCCCAAATGGGTACACCACCATGCCCGGTTTTGTTCTATTTTTTTGTATTCATTTTAATTTTCTAAAATTTATAACTTATTTACTCTCTATATTTTGCACTAGACAGAACTATGACTTCCCCAGTCCTGGTTGGTGTCTTTGGATTTTTCTAACTTTCCAGAACCAAAGTCCAGTGGATACAAGCAGTTAAAATATCTGAACCAAAAATAACTTAAATCAATATTCTTTTTTTCTGAAGACAAATAATTATGCAGACTTTTAGTGGATGGGTAGTTATTATGAACAATGGATTCTGGTGAGTAAGAGATCCTAATATAAGGGCAATGCTCCCTCTTAGGTTTTATATGGCCTTCCAGGTACAACCACAGAAGCCTTTACTGGGTTATTGGCCTCCTTTGAAGCACTGAAATTAGCATTGCCAGCCCTCAACCCCTACATAAATGTGCTCTTAATTCACCCAGTTTTGACACACCTTTTCATCAAAGTTTTGCATGAAAATAATGAAATAATGGTTTTCTAAAACAATTTTTCTTCACAAGTCCCAAACCATATAGCTCACATTAATTGGACACTATGGTATAAGATATGTCCCAGTGAACATGCAGCAGCCTCAGTTGCCCCCCTAATTGACAAAGACATCCTTATACTGCACCTCCTATTCACCTTGCATTTTCTCTGCTGGGTCAGCTCCTGCAAGCTGATGAGATAGCACCTCTACTCAATGACAAACCAAATCCATCATATTGTACCTCTGTAATGTTCTAAACCCGGTTACGCTATTGCTGTTCTCTGGTGGTAGAGATGATAGAGAACTCTCCTCCATTCCACGCAGTTATAGATCAACCATAGAGGTAGTTTCTGGCCACATAAAGACCTCGTAGACATTCCCTTGAACAATCCAGCATTATGCTTGTTCTATCTTAGCTCTTAAAGACAAATTCTCACAGAAGTATAACTGGCTTTCTGTATGTGAGTTTATACATTGGTAAAATAGAAAACTGCCACTAGTTACCCTGACTACATGTACTTTGGGATCTGCCATGACATTGTCACAGTTTGGAAGTCACAAAGATGCTTGAATTCTACAGGTACGCTTATCATTAATGGCCATATAATTCTACCCTATTTCAGGGTATTTATCTTCCTAGAGAAATTGGTGTTCATTCCCCAGCACTTACTATGGAAACTGGTATGGAATCTTTATGAAATGATAAGGGTGTCAAAGCTCCTAAATGAGCAGCCAAAAATGAGTTCCTGAGGCATCAGTTAGATGAGGCTACAAAGAAAAGATGGAGGAAAGACTGGGTGGAGGGATTCCACAATTTATTGAGATCACAGATCTTAGAACTATGAGTCATTCCATATCACAAAGACCCATGTGGGAAAGATAGAGGGTTTCCAAGAGCTAGAAGACCAGAGTAATGTAGAAGTTTAGGACTGGTTACTTTGAATAATTCTAGTAGTCTTGGACTGTAGGGGTAATCCTTAGTTGCCTAGCACCTAGCCCAGAATGATTTAAGTATAGTAGTACATACTGAATCCTGGATGTATGGCCCCAATAAAGGAAGTATCAATCTAGATTGATTGGTTGGCATATACAGTGGATCCTCAAGTTATGACTGGCCTGATACATGAACAACTTGTGTTATGACCAGAATTTTAGTTTTAACTTAGACCAAAGTCTTGAGTTAGGGCCCAAATGCCAGACATTTGTGTTTCCAGATGGTCTCAGATACAGATTTAACCCTTAAAGAGTTCTGGAAGAAGCATCACAACATCTTTTCCTGTGTGAAGTTAATTGAGAGATCCTGGACCAGTGTCTCTAAGATCTGACTGGAAGAAAGTGTGGCCTAAAATCATACAGGAGAGACACTGAAGGCAACTGAGCAACTTGAGTTACAACCAGCCCTCAGGAACAAATTGAGTTCATAAGTCAAGGGTCCACTGTTTCAAACACAATCTTTTGTCTGGGCCTCTGTTAGCTATAAGAATTGGCTTGCTCCAGGGTGGCCAGTCTCTGTCAGCCAAAAAAGTTTTTAATGTGCTAAAACATTCTCATACAGACAATTCACACACAAGGATTATTTTAAGTGGAACCATGTGTTACTATTGCAATACAATAACCCTTAGCACACAAACATTATTGTTGTTAAAACAAGAGTGAACAATGAATTATACTGAAGCTTTGTGTACAAGTGGTGTCACGTTTAGTCTTGTAACTGCTTGGAACAAAGCAATATGACAATCACACACAGACTATTATGCTGATACATGGAAACAGTAAGTGTGCAATGGAATATAATGACAAGTTATATGCATGCTTGTCCTGGGCATCAAATATGAATACAATACCATCACCCATTGTATATAGGTAGTTATCCAGTTGGGCTCAAATTTGTGGTCTTCCTACCTCAGCCTCCCAAAGTATATGTACATAGAGTGTACGTGGAATATTATACTAGAAACAAATGACAGCAATATAATACAGTGATCATTCAATACAAGGATTATTATGCTTGTAGTGAATTTTTTTATGGAGAATTGAACTCAGGACCTTGCATTTGTGCAGCAGGCAGCTGTACCTCTCAACTAAATCCCTGGCTATTATACTTGAAGTAAATGAGTTAGCTATACAGTCTGTGTCTCAGAGTAAAGATTGTATACTTGGAACCAATGAATGAACAATTATATACAGTTATATACAAGAATTATACTTGGGACATGTCTTGCAGTGCTGCAAAAAAAGTTTGGACTTCTCTGGCACCCCTTACCATCTTTTCAACCTGGTGGTCACTAGACATCAAAAGTTTTTTAAAGAAAATATGCAGTTGTCACCTCTGAGAGAGGTCTTACAAGGTGCTGCAAACCATCTATACTGCCATCAAAAGAACATTCATGGCTTCATCAAGCTAGATGTAAATCATCACACGATGAATGGTAGGTCACCCCTATGGATTACTATAACATAATTTCTAGAACCATCCCGCAGGCACCAGGAGGAGATGACATCACGAAGTAGGAAGTTTTATGTGTTATCTTGAGCCAAGAACTTCATCTATTTGAAACTTCTTTCTTTCTTCTTCACCTGGAAATTTTTCTGCCCTAGATATTTTAACGAAACTTTTGTTTCTGCCAATGCAAGCACATGGTAGACCCATTTTGGACAATGGATTTATGAAAGGGGATAATATTTCTGAGTAGGAGAAACCACTTCCTCCCATAGTAAAGTGGTTTGGCACTGGAAAACCTACATGGGAGCTATGTTCCTTTCTGTGCTGCTCATTCATCCTAGTCTACTCTCTATTCTTGGTTTTCACAGATCTTTAACCCCTGACCTTCAACCCAGAGCAAAAGAGCCAGCTCCTTGCCTATGAAATTTCATGCCAGTTTTCAGATGGGATAGTAGAGGACTAAGAAACTATTACCATGGGCTAAGGACTACGTAGTTTGAGAACATCTGAACAAACAGCATCTTCAGGGGGAAAAAAACCTTATGGAAACTTCCCTTTGATGAGCAGTATAAATCTTTCTGAAAATTCAGCTGCCCTAACCCCACTTCAAGGAAATTTGAAAGGGAGGAGATGAAGCACTGGGGCCTCCAGAGGAACTTAATTGTATAAATAAGCCTTCCCTTCTTTTCCTCTGAACCTTAACACACACCAATACCCACAACCTCTGGCTGTTCAGAAAGCTGCTCTTTGTAAAGTGTTCTCACATGTACGTTTAATAAACATTTTTCTCACTAATACGTTAATTTATTTTCAGGACCCAAACCACTGTAACCTAGGTGGGTAGAGGAAAGGTTTCCTCTTAGAAATACTTTCTAGACTTTTTTTTTCCTCTAGCCAAGGCAGTGTGTTAATATATAAGGGAATTTGGAAACCTTGTTTTTGTTTGAAGGTGGAGGAACCTAATGTATGCATATACATAAGGCTTTCTCCTTTTTAATTTGTCTTAAATAATAAACTTTGAGTAGTCATTCTGTGTGCATAAGAACTGAATGAAAGCTTTTTATCTCCCTCAGGAAGAAAGTTACAAACCAATGAACAGGGATCTGTGTTTGTCTCGCTTTTTGTGGACATTTGAACCTGCAGTCTGGTGAGGCATTTGTCTAGTACAGCTACAGCCCTCTTACCTCCTAGGCAGCAGGTGGGAATGGGACTACAGGGACCAGGGAAAGGAAGCATTATTGCTTTGAGCACTTAATTCTACCTGGTCTCGTGGTAAGCTCATGAAAAGAGGAGGAAACGTGTGTGTGTGTGTGTGTGTGTGTGTGTGTGTGTGTGTTTGCAAGTGAACGTGGAAGGGAAAGGTATGTCAGAAGCTAATGAAAGGGGTTACACGTAAATGGGGTTAGGCAGGGAGATGCCTGGCTCCTTTTTAAAAGTAGGATATAAGCTAATGTTATAGCAATTTGATCATTCACTGAAAATTATTTCTCCAGGGATTTAGCTCAGTGGTTCCGCTGCCTGCCTCACAAGAGCAAGGTCCTGAGTTCGATCTCCAGTACCAAAACAAAAAATTATATCAATATACATACAAAACAGTACTCTGGGTACATCCTTGGGGGTAGGTTTATTCATTCTAATGTTAATTCTGAAAAGAGGGAATACTCAACTTTTCCAGCAGTATAGGAATAAAAGAAAAGCACATTTAGCTGAAAAATATAGTGCTATACATGAAGTGCATATGAAATTCTTGCACTGAAACTGGAGAAGCCTTTAGAAGATGATTCACCTATTCAGTACTTAGCCCCATTTTTCGCAATGTCAAGTATTAGCAAAGTGCGGAGAGCAAACGTAAAATGAAGTTTAGAAAATGTCTATTGGAAAGATGAGTTTGCATTCATCAAGTGGACTGAGTGGTTTTGAGCCAAGAAAAGCAGTGCTGGTTTGAAAGACATGAAACTTTACTACTTCCTCCATATGTAAGGCTTGTAGGTCATGGAAAGTCATAGAAAATAGTTGAAAATTGCTAAAGTTGAACACAAATATTTTTGATATTTGTCTTATACCTGAAAAAAAAATCCTCTTTCCATCATTATGCTTCAAATGGAGCTCAGAATGTGTTGATTGACAAAATTTCATTAGGTAGATCAAAGGCCAACAGATCCTTTTGTGTTTTATTTCCTTCTACATATGTCAATTAGAATCCTGTTTACAGGAGACTTTATCCAATAACCTGTATCAGTATGAATTTATTGCTATATATTTTATTTTTTGAACTCCAATCCAGTACTTTTGTACTGTTGCTCAGATTATTCCAGATTTGGCATTTAAGAACTCTTTGAACTTGATTTTTTATCTTATTTTTAGTTTGTTGTGTTTTGACATGCCCTCATCCTTTTCTTGCTTTGAATTTGTAGCACTGCCTAGCCCTCTGGTGCATATGGTTCAAGTTGATCCTGCTATTTTTTCCTAACAAGCACTACAGCCAATTATTTTTCCATGGAACCATGTGTGCTTCTACTGAGAAATGAGTTTTTATTTTTTCCCTCCTCTGTAATGGGATTGAACTCAAGGGCATTCTACCACTGAGTTGTGTCCCAGCCCACCCACTTTATAGTATTTATCTATTCATTTATTTATCTATTTATCTAGAGATTAAATTGCCCAGCCTTGAGAGACTCAAGCTGTCTCAATCTTGCTGCCTCACTCAATTTCTTTGAATGTTGGAATTACAGGCATGTGACACCACATCTGGATTAGAAATGGTTTTAGAAAGTAAGATCTGGGCATGCAATGTGCTCATTATTACTGCTACTCTACAAGGTGCCATTGCACCTGCCCACTTGTTGGACAAAGCTAGCCGGTAATATGTATATTAATCAATAAATACACAGATACTGTATATCTAGACTTTATTTTAAAAATAAATGCGTTTATGCTGATATCTCTCTCAAGTCACCACTACAGGTCTTGTTCTCATCTTAACCCTTTTTATTTTTAACTTTTTCCTGACAGTGAGAATCCTGTACCCTATTATGTATCTACAGTTTCATTTCTTTGTTAAACTCTATGTCTATAGTTAGGTAGAGTATAGATTGCTAACCAGTACTCCATAGGAATCAAATTTCCTGACCACAATACAGTATTTTCCTTTGTATCTTTAGCTTTATAGTATCCAGCCCAAACATTGTTTTCAAAAATTAAATCAAGGGGGCTGGGGATTTAGCTGAGTGATGCCACTGCCTGCCTCTCAAGCAGAAGGTCCCTAGTTCTATCCCTGGTCCAAATATAAATTAAATCAAGGTCCAAGGGTACAGCTCAGTAGTAGAGCATTTGCTTAGCATATATGAGGCCCTGGATTCAGTCACTAGCACTATAAAAAAGGAAAAAAAGTTAAATCAACTGTTAGGGATGTGTGTCTATGAATGCGAGTGTACGGTCACTTTTTTAAAAAGTTGGTCCATTGTTATTGGAGTTTAGAGAATCCACATTCAAAATGGAAACAAATTATTTCACTTTAATTAAGATAGGGTCTTCATTCAATTCTTATGTTACATAGATGGAATACTAGAGAATACTTTTTATTCTTCTGACTATCCTCATGATTATACAGAAAATTGAATATGTACTTAGTTTTATTGAGTACGATTTACAAATCATTTGAGCTATTCAGCATCATGTTTTGAGATACATACACATTGTGAAATGAGTACGGCATTTATTATCATGTACATCACCTCACATTCTTATAGCAATTCTTTTTTTTTGGTACCGGGGATTGAACTCGGGTCCTTGCTCTTGCAAGGCAGGCCACCGAACTGCTGAGCTAAATCCTCAGCCCCTTATAGCAATTCTTAATTTCTATGGCTTAGAAACATTTTATAACAGCACAAGACAAAAAAATACTGTTAAACAAAAAAGCACTCAGCATTTCCCAGAGATACACATTTAAGTGAACACCATCCTAGATTATTTCTTAATATTGTTGTATATTAATGCATTTTTGAAAATTAAAAATTGGCAATGCCGCATATACTGTTTATAACAAGTTTCACCTAATCGAATGCAGTGGACTACTTTATCCATCAGTAAATTCATGTCAACATCATGATCTCTTAATTTTATAAACACTTTTCCCCATGCCCCTCATCACCTCCTTTGACACTTTCTCCCTGTCTTCCTTATTCCCTTCTCTTGTCTAATAATAGTCTCCCTTCTACTTCCATGTCATCATTTTTACATTCCATAATTCAGGACAAATGTTTTCCATGTCTGTAGGAGTCTGGCTCATTTTGTTTAACATCATGATCAGTGGTTTGACCCAGTTTCTTGCAGATGACATAATTTTGTTTTGTTATGGCTGAACGATATTCCATTGCGTAGATACACCATTATTTCTTTATCCATTCATCTGCTGATGGGCACCTAGGCTGGTTCCATGTTTTCGCTATTGTGAATTGTGCTGCAATAAGCACGGTTGTTCAGGGATCCCTATATATGCTGAATTTAATTTCTTCAACTAGATACCAAGGAATAGTATATATAGCTGGATCCAGTGCTAGCTCTGTTTTTAGTTTTCTGGCCAACTCTGTCCTGACTTCCACAGTGGCAGTACCAATTTGTTGCCACCAGTAGTGTAGAAAGATTTCTTTTTTCCCCCCTGAATTCTCACCAGTATTTATTATTTTTTGTGTTCGTGATGGTATTCATTCTGACTAGGTAAGGGGGAGTGTCAATGCAGTTTTTATTTGCATTTCCCTAATGACTAAAAATGTTAAACATTTTCTTCATATAGTTATTGGCCATTTGTACTTCTTCTGAGAGGTTTTTGTTCAATTCATTTGCCTATTTATTGATTTGGGAGGGGTGGTGTTAGATAAAAATGATATATAAAGTAGTCTCAAGCTTCAGAACTGCTCAGGCACACAGCCATCCAATGTTTATTTCTATCTCCACGCATCTTTTATGACTATAGTCTCACTCTTAAAAATATACTATAGCTCTCCATATATTCATTTCCTTCCTCAAAAGACTTCAAGTAATAAACCTAAAAAGTAGCACTGGAAATAGTGTTTGCTTTTAATCACCTTACACTTGTAACGCATGTAATCTCTTTAACACTCTTTAACAGGTATGTACTATTATTTTCCTACTAGAGAAACTGGTCAAATAGGTCAGGTAACTTTCTCAAGATCCCACAGCTGTTCAGTGCTGCAAGGCAGGGTGATTCTCCAAGTGGCTCTATAGATCATTCTCAGAAGCTCTGTGCAATATGATTTACAACTAAATAAAAGTATATTACATCTTTTTTGGTAAGTGTTTACATTTTTATGGCTGTTATAGGTTAGACCTCATTTTAAGTTGTTTATACTTACTTATTCATGTATGTTATTATCAAATTTTATTTTTTTCTTTCTTCTTTTGGTACCAGGGATTAAATCTTTTGGATTTTTTAAAGCCCATCAATTACATCACCTACATATGTTGCTTTTTCTCACTTTATACACCAGCATGGACTTTCCAAAGCACTATTAAATAGTATTTAGAATTTTTAGTCCTTAAATAAAAGAAAATGTCTACAGTTTCATGATTAAAAATCTTTTACATTTTTGAATATATATATATA
>NW_022900947.1:39267090-39270201 GCF_012274545.1 Fukomys damarensis | reverse complement strand
ATATATATATATCAGTATCTTACCTGTGAGAAGAACAAATATTTTTCTTTAAACTGGTAGGCAGATCTGAGGTTTTTTTCCATAATCTTAAATTAAAAATGCTTTAGCTAGAAGAGCTTTTAAAAATAAATTTGATTCAGATAACTTGGACTTGAAGGTATGGGAAACTTATATATGATTTAGAGACAGTAGGAAAGGGAAATGAACCTTGAATGAAATGGTGTTTACTAGGCATTGGTCAGGGCACTAATTCTCAAATTTGACTGTACGTTGCAATCTCCCGGTAAGATTTCCAAACTGTACTGATGCCTGGATACTCTGATGCATGGAAATTGGTCTGGAGTGTAGCAAGGGTACTGGGAATTTTGAAAAAACTGCAGGTAATTCTAATGTATGACTGGATTTTGTAACTACTAATTTAAGGAAAACTTCAAACCTATTTCCCATAGTTAGTATAACTTTCTAATAGAATGCACCTGATATTCATGATCTTCGCCGCATTATTCACAATAGCCAAAAGGAGGAAAGAACCCACAAGGCCATCAATAGATGGCTGGATAAACAAAATGTGATAGAATGGAATATTATTTTGGCCTTAAAAAGAAATGGTATCCTGACATACGCACATAGACAAACCTCAAAAATGTCACATTGAGTGAAATAAGCCAGACACAAATGGACTGGTATAATTTCCTTTATAATCAAATTCACAGACAGGGAGTAAACTAGTTGGGGGAGAAGGGAGTAGAAAGTTTTTATTTAATGGGAAGAGTTTCACCTTGAGATGATGAAAGAATCCTGGAAATGCAGAGGCAGTGTCGGCACAACAGTTTAGTGCCAAGGAATAGTATAACCAAAATGGTAAAGGGATAACTTTTACATTATATGTATTTTATATGTATTTAAACAAAAAATGCCTGGGAGTGGGCTGCAAACCTCCTTTCCCAGCTAGTTTTAAAGTGTTAAGGAGAACGACACGGAATGTTTTAGTAATGACTGTAACTGTTTTTCCTCCTAGCATTTTCAAGAAAGGCAGCACTTACCTCATCCACTTTTCTAACAGCTGTGAGCCTCTGTAACACCCACACTGTGTGTGGACAAGTAGGGCATGAGGCTGAAATCTGCAGCGCACTGCTGTGAAGGCTATTGTGTGTGGAGCCTTTTGAAGCAAAGATTAGAGGTGAATCTATTCACCCTCACAGCTGGCCTTTGATGCACCCCTGCCTGACCTGCACATATACCCACCAAACAGAGCTAAGACGTCAACATCTTCCTTACTAAGTAACACATCTACCAAGAGAAGTATGATTTTCATCTAACTTGATAATGTTGCTAAGAGAAAGATGAACCAAAATATCTCTTTGGTATCAATTTTCATAGATTTAAAAACAATGAGGCTATTTATAAGCAGTCTTGACTGGTGAAAAATAATGGAGCATAATATCAAATTATGAATTACTCTAGCCCTCATACTCTGCTTTAGAAGATAGGTGTGCTTTCATGTGTTGATTGTCCTGGGCAAAACAATTATATGATAAATTCATGTTGGGTAGGTGTAGCAAATCTTATTCAGAAGCCTAAATTCCAAAAGATCTACAGATCAAGGGATCTACCAGTGTGCTTCTTAGGCAAGCAGAAGACCCTAGACCTGCAGTTTCTGGAAGCCTGCCCTTCAAATGGGGCTAGTGCCACCCTGTACTCATTTCCTAAGCTGATGGAACAAATTAATATAAACATTGTGCCTTTACAGCAATACATGTTTATTCTTTTACAATTCTGGAGGCCAGAAGTTCAAGACCAGTTTCACAAGGCCAAATCAAAGTGTTAGCAGGGCTACTGCCTCTGGACTATCTACAGGAGGTGATCTTTGCCTTTCCCAGCTGCATTTTTTCCATGCATTCCTTGGCTAAGGCCTCTTCCTCCATCCTAAAAGCCAGCACCATTGTCTCCTGTTTCACATGTCCCTTTTGCTGCCTTCTTCTGTTCTATGGTCATCTTTTCTATGGTCTTCTGTTCTTCTGTCTCTCTCCTGTTATAACATGAAACAGAAACTGTAGAGCTCACCCAAATAATCCAGGAGAATCTTTTCATTTTAAGATACACAGTTTAGAGGCTGGGGATTTAGCTCAGTGGTGCTGTCACCTGCCTTGCAAGTGCAAGGTCCCGAGTTTGATCCCTGGTAAAAAAGAAAGAAAGAAAAAAGATACACAGTTGAATCACATCTACACAATGCTTTTTACCATATAAGGTTTCAGGGATTAGGGTATGGACACATTTAGAGGTCATTATTTAGTTCGTCTCACCAAGAACTGAAAATCTATTTAGCTCTATGGCTAGTTGGCTGCTCTATTTGTATGTTTCCTTTTTTTGACTTTTATTAGGACATGTGTGCAGTACATAATAATTACATTCACTGTAGGGGATTGGTATATGTACATATTTCAATTCCTTTCTTTTTATTTTTCCATTATTAGATTCATTTATTTTTAAAACCTTATAAAGTTAATTATCATATATACAAAATTGAAACCCAGATTAATAGATCAAAGAATATATAAAATATCTGAGACATTTGTACTGCTGTAATCTAGCAGGAGCCTTTTCCTATGGAGTTACATATTTCACTGTCTGATCAAAAAAAAAAAAAAAACGTTTCCCAAAGCACTAAGCTTTCCTGCACCTTTGAAATAACATTTTCAAGTTGGTCTGAAGGTTGTGGGTTATTGTTAAACTGAAATAACATTTTCATTGCTAAAATTGGCAAGCTCCAAAAACTGAGTATCTTAACTATCTATGAGAAGCATTATATTTCATTTCTTTTTTAAAGGTTCGGTACATAGCTAATTCAAGACCAGTCTGAACTATAACAAGACCTTATCTTTAAAAATGAATAAATAAATAAAATAAAAACTCTGTACTTAAAACTTTGCTAAGAGGGCAGATCTCAAGTGTTCTTATAAAAAATAATAGTAAACAGGGCTAGAGTTAACTTTTGGAGGGGATGAATATGTTTATGGAATAGATTGTATGGATGGTTCACAGGGTATAAATTTATCAATCTATGTATACTGAGTACAGAATACAACATTTTTAATGTGGAAACTATATATA
>NW_022900947.1:39220860-39267079 GCF_012274545.1 Fukomys damarensis | reverse complement strand
ATATATATAAATAAAATTATTTTTTAAAAAACATGCCATGGAAAGCCAGGCGTGGTGGCCCATGCCTGTAATCCCAGCACTCCTGAGGCTGAGGCAGGAGAATTGCTGTGAGTTCAAGAACAGCCTGGGTTACTCGTCAAATAAGGAGTGGATTACTGACCCATGAAAGAACATGGATAAATCTCACATGCAGTGCCACTGATAGAAGCCTTACACAAAAGAACATACTGGTGATTCCCATTATAGAAAACTCTGAAATAGACAAAGCTGATCTACACTGTAGAAAAAAAAAATCAGCATACTGTATTAGCTGCCCTGGGGAAAGTGGAAATGGGAGGCAAAATGAAGAACTTTCCAAGGAGATATTATGGAATATATTTGATAAAGACTTGGGTAATATAAGTGAATGCATTTGTCAAAACTCAGCAAATGGCCCTCCCTGCAGCGTTCCCGCCATCTTCAGCGCGAGAGGGTCTTCTCCACCGGGCCCTCCCCTGCTAGTGCTGCTGCTGCCATCTTCAGCGCTAGAAAGGTAGCCACGCAGGCACGCGCGAACCACCCCCCAACCTTCCCCCTCACGCTTTTAGACCTCCTGATTGTGCCAGTCTTTGGACCTACTCTGTAGAGGCAGAGGTGGTCATACAGAGTATTTTCTGGCACTTTCAACTTTGAACATCTTTAAAGAAGTGGTGGGGGAAACTTATAGTAGAAATGAATGGAGTTCAACCCTTTAGGAGGTTGGGGAACTCAGTCTGGGCTTTGCAGCCCGAGCTCAGTCTGCTTTGTGGGGTTCTGCCACCAGCAAGCTGAGATCAGGGGACTCGGCTCTGCAAATGGCAGCACATATTGTATATTATGACAGCAGTGATATAGTCTGAAAAAGACCCTTTAAACTCATTTTTGTTTCCTTCTTTTTTCATCCTACTCTGCAAATTCTTTTTTTTTCTTTTTGTTTTCTTTCTCTAACTCAGTCTCTTACTCCACTATAGTATCCCTCATCTCCCTTTTTGTTTCTGCTCTTGTCCTAATTCAGTTTTCTTCTTTTATTATTTTTTTCTCCTTTCTTTATGTTCTTTTCTTAGGTTATTCTACCTCACTCAACGGTTACTATATTTCTATTTTGCTTGTTCTTTTTGAATTTAACAATTTCCTGACAATTGTCTGGTCATTCTACTGTCTTTTGGCTTCATATGAAATCTTCTCTAATTCTTATACTTATCTACTCCTCTTAACTTTTTTTAAGCTCCCATTGTAAAAGGTAAATATCCTCATTGAAAAGTTTATTTACTGTAAGCATATTTTGGATTGCTTCTTGATTTTAATTAAATTCACATGGTTTGAAAGTTATAGATTGATGACTACCATAAGTGGTCATTTTGCAAATTGTGCTTCATTATATTGTGGTGCTGATTGTATCAATTAGGATAAAGGATTGTGATTGATTCAATGAGCTGTTTTCTTCAGTATTATGAAAATGAGAATGTCTATGAGTCATTAGAGACCTATGGGCTGCAGCCCAACTATATCAGGAAGATTTAAGTAATAACCTAGAGGTGAAAATAAGGATAACCCAATAACAACAGTAAAAATGAGAAAATGCTTAAGCAAGATACAGGGACAGACTTCCAGTTCACCAATGGCAAATAGTGGGGCAAATGAGGATGAAAAGTCTGACAGTGAATCATCAGGACACCCTGAACTCAAAGCACAGGAAGTAACAAAACTGATCAATCAGGCTCTAGAGAAATATAAAGCCGAAATAATTTTCCAGATAATCATAGAGATGACAAGCAAAATGAAAGTTATAATTCGTGACTCTAGAACAGAAACTGAGAGGAAAATAGATGAGCTCAGGACCATGATAGAAGCCATGAATGTCCAGCATAAGAAAGAATTTGAAACAATAAATGCCCAATACAAGAAAGAAATGGAATCCATAGGACAGATTCAAACAGATATCCATTGAGAGTGTTCACAAAAGAATAAAAGAGTCCGAAGATAGAATCTCAGATATAGAAGATAAAATTAGTCAGTGACCGTGAAAAGAGAGGTCTCTTAAAAACAGTAGGGGATCATGAGAAATTGATTCAACAACTCTTAGATGATACTAAGAAGAATAACATAAGATTGATAGGAATTCAAGAAGTAGTAGGACAAAATGCAAATGACTTAAAAAAGCTTTTCACAGAATTAATTATAGAAAACTTTCCAAACAGAGGGGAAGAATTTGACATACAGATAAGTGAGGCATATAGGACCCCAACTAGCCACAATAAAAAAAATCTATACCTAGACATATAATAATCAAGATCCCAGAAACCCAACAGAAGAACAAAATACTACAAGCAGTAAGAGACAAGAAACAAATCACATGCAAAGTAAAGCCCATCAGAATCACAGCAGACTTTTCAACAGAAACCCTCAGGTCAAGGAGAGCCTGGAGTGAGGTATTTCAAGTACTAAAAGAAAACAACCTCCAACCTAGACTGATGTATCCTGCAAAACTCTCTTTCAAAATGGATGGGGAAATAAGATACTTCCACGACAAAGAACACCTGAGAAACTTTATGAATACCAAACCAGCACTACAATGAATTCTAAACAATATCCTAGAAAAAGACAATGAAGGTAACAACACAATGAGGCCCAACAGAGCAAATCAAATAGGCAAGCCAAGAAACTAAAAGGAGACGGAGAAAAAAACACCCATGATAATAATAAGTTAGTACATATCGGTTATAACCATCAATATTAACGGCCTCAATTCACCAATCAAGAGAAATAGACCAGCAGAATGGATTAAGAAGAAAGATCCAATAATATGTTGTATACAAGACACATCTAGTGTAAAAAGAAGCCCATAGACTGAAAGTGAAAGGACAGAAAACTTCTTCATGTAACAGGAGCTCCGAGCCCCCACCAAAAAAGCAGGGGTAGCAATCTTATTCACAAAGTAAGTTTCAAACTTAAACTGATTGAAAGAGACAAAGAAGCTCACTACATCCTTGTGAAGGGAACAATTCAAGAGGAAGAGATAACAAATCATTTATTTTTAATTTATTGAGTATGTCAGAAAGCATATATGCTTTTTTTTCCCTCTTCTTTTTTTCCTTTTTCTTTTTCTTCCTCTGATGCTGGGGATTAAACTTGGCACATTGTTCTGCCTAGGCAGGTGCAGCACTATTGAGCTAAATCTCAGGTTTTACATTTCATATTTTTAAAATTTATCAATACATTAATCCTTGTCTCTATATATTGGTCTACCAAGTTGATGAGTTATTTTGGTTCTCATTTTCTTTGCTTTTTTATTTGAGAATTTATGAAATCTGTATATATGAGTAGCATGAAAAGTATTAAGGTCCATCTGTCATTTTCCTCTTTCATTTCTGCTTTCTACAAACTTCCATTTCTGTCACTACAGCTTGTTTGGTTGGAAATTTGTTAAAATAAATGTTATGTTATCAATATATCTTTGTACCTATTTTCTACTGATGATGAATATTAATTTTTAAGTAAATTTTATTATAACTATACTTAATCATTAATATCATTTTGTATCTGGTACATATTACAAATTCTCCAACTCCCTCAAAGATGATATTTGTTTTTCTCAAATTATACAAATCATCAACATTCTACACATCACTGCACTGTTTTATTATACTTAAGTATATATTGTATTGTAGAAAATATGCATTGTGTATATGTGTGGGGGGTATGTTTTTACATATATGTGTGCACTATTAAATGAGAAACATGGGCATGAATGTGGTAGGATTGTGCACATTTGGCATATTGATAGTTTCTCTGGCAACCTTATGATTTCTTTAAATTACATACTTGACTTAATTCATAGTCATTTGTTTGGGTAGAATATTACATATCTATTGGTGTTAAATTCTATCATTATGCTTATAAAAATATAAAAAAATAGGTATGGGATATAATAAAATAGAAACAGAAAAATCTGATCTTAAAAATGTGAATTTTTTTAGTTGTTTTTGGATTTCAAATATAAGTATATTTTTTTCTGTGGGAAGTTTTGTTAGAAAATGTAAGTGGTACAATCAACAAGCATATGATATTCATCAATTAATAAAATCAAAGGAGTTTATAAATCATAAAATTTTGAGGACAGTTTCTCAACTATAATATGTAACTTTGTTTTATTTATAATTACATTATTTCAAAAATATAAGAAAATGAGAAAGAACATAATGTTTGAAGATCATATCAAGCTAATGTATTTCGATTAGTCTGTGTTACATAAATTCTTGTTTATTTCATATCTTTTTTTGCTGTCATATATATGTATATTTGAAATTTTTATTTAGTATTTTCATTTCTTGTTATCATGTATCTTTGCAATCTTTAATAAAAAAACTCAGCAAATGTATGCTGAAGATTTGTGCATTTTATTTCATTGTGTTTTACAACAAAAGATGTAAATAGTTAATGAAATACAAGCTGAAATATTTAGAGGGCTGAAAATGTTTGCTATCTGCAATTTACTTTGCAACAATGTTCGAATGGAGAGAAGGAAGGTAGAAATGTCATAAAGCAATTTTATAAAATATTAATATTAAATGTGGTAGGCATAAGTGTTTTTCTGTATAAAATTATTTAAACTTTGTTAAATATTTGAAATATACTCAAGTGTTAGGGGAAAAGGGCATTCAGACATTAAAATGAACAACAATGTTAACAGACATTTGTGGAAACTATTTCTAAATAGCCAATAAACAGATTTTTTAAAAGGTGCTTACCTTCCTTAATCATTAGAAAAATGCAAGTTAAAATCACAGGACACTCAATTTTTACCCACCAAAATGGTTTAAATGAGAAATCACATGCTGATGAGAATTCAGAACCAGAACTCTCCTATGTTGCTGATATGGTAATAGCTCCTACATTTGTATACTGATACAAATACTGTAAATTAGAATGTGGTATAACCTATAAGCCAAGAATTCTATTGTCAGATTTATAACCAAGAGAACTGTATTCATCTTTCATCATGTTCCCCAAAAGATATCTATTACAATGTTAATACTACACTTGATCTTAGCCAAAAGGCTGAGAAGTGATTATATTACAGTGTTAGCAGCAATATTTTTAAAAGTCCAAAATGTATACTAGTAAGCAATCCCTGTCAATATTTGGCTAAACTGTAGTGTATTCACACAATGGATGCAATATAGCATCTCATGAACAAACTAGAGCTCCTCTCAAAGTGTGGATGGACCACATGAATGTAACAGTGATTTAAAGAAACCAAGAGCAAAGGAATATATGCCGAAATGGTTCCTTATAGTGTGCAAACACAAGAGTACGTTCCGTGCTGTTAGGATTCGTGGTCGCCCTGTACTTAAAGGAACGGTTATCACTCAGAAGGAAACTTTCTGGGAATGCTGGTTAAGTCTCGTTGCTCGAGCTGGTTGCTGGTTGCATGAGTGTGACTGATTCATGAAATTTCAGCAGACTACATCATGATTGGTGTTGTACTCACCTGTAGGCATGTTATATTTTAATACAAAGCACTCTGCCAGAACCTATAAGCGAAAGAGACTCTAGAAGGATTTGAGAAACAGGATCAAATTCACATTAGGAAGATTAGTAGAGAATACCAGGGGAAGAATTATCAGGCTGTTTGTAAAAGATATCCAAACAAGTAAAGAGGTTTGAATTAAAGCAAGAGCAACTTAGAAGAAAAGGACAGAGTACTGTCTGCACTTGAATAAACAGCGCAGGGCTTGAGTAGCTCAGTAAATCCCCGTGCCTGTTGCTGGAAAAATTAGAACAACAATACCTACTTCGTTGAGGCTATTTTGGCCATTTATTTAATAAGCTAAGGGAGTTTTGCAGCGACCCTCCATCAGTGCTCACTGTATACTGTACAGAGTGCGATATAAGGTTGAAATTAGAAAGTTTGAAGAGAAATAAATATCTTGATCTGAAAAGGTCTAGACATCCTTGCCCTTCCCCAAGCACAAGTAAAATCACCTTCCTGCTTAGGATTGGGTCAGGATAGAAGGCCAAAATCAGGAATGAGATCATGGGTGCCGGACTAGGACTCTGTTCACATAGCCCGGTCCCGAATCTCAAGGAACCAAACACTAGGGCTGACTCTTTTCAGCGCTTTCTCTGAGCTGTGAGTCCACTGGAGGGGGCGGGACTCAGGCCGAGGGGTGGAGTTGGGGTCAGAATCAGGGCCAATGGAACGCCAGTGTCTCCGGGCTTGACCTATTAGACACCCCGAAAACCGCCCCTTCCCTGTTACTGGCAGATGCATCTCAAGTTTCTCCCCAGCGGTGGGGTGTCAGAACTTTCAAGGGCTATGTGGGACTTCGCCTATACCTGGTCACTTGTTCCTGCTCCCCAAGACCTTTCCTCCCTCACACTCCTGGAGTCCTCCACTGCCCCTGGCATGGCCACAGACGGGTGAGGCACATGCACCTGCTTGTCCTCCTCAGGGGCCACCTGGGGGAAGGAACCAGTGAGCATAATGCAACCTTGCTGATATTGATGCTCACTTAAGCTGTAAAAGAGAGCTAAAGCTACTTTACAATTAAAAATTACAATGGGCTTGAGATCCTGTTGTTTGTTTGTTTTGGTATTAGGAATTGAACACAAGACCTGATATCCTGTTCTTAACACACTCTTTAAGGCCTGCAGCACCTTTGGTATATGCCATTCTTGTGCTGGGTAAGGGTTTATTTCATTGGTGGGTACCTGCTGTTCTTAACGCCTGCCTCACAAGCGCAAGGTCCTGAGTTTGAGCTGCAGTACGAAAAAAAAAAAAAAAACCCAAAAAACAAAAAACAAAAAAACACCTTAATAAGATAGTGGCAAATAGAATGCAGAAGATCATCAAGAAGATCATGCACCCTAACCAAATGGAATGATCCTAGGGATGCACGGATGGTTCAACATACATACATCAATAAATATAATGCAATATATTAATAGAGCCAAGGATGAAAATCATATGATCATCTCAATAGATGCAGAAAAAAGCATTTGACAAAATCCATTCATGATAACAACCCTATAAAGATGGAATAGTCTCTATCTCAATCTGTTAAAAAGCCATCTATGAAAAACCAACAGCCAATATCATACTAAATGGTCAAAACTGAAATACTTCACACTAAAATCAGGAAAAAGACAAGATTGCCCACTCTCATAACTCCTGTTCAATATAGTTTTGGAAACATTAGCCACAGCAATTAAACAAGAGAAAGAAATTAAAAGGAATAAAGAAAGGAGATGAAGAAGTCAAATTGTCATTATTTGCAGATGACATGATACTCTATATAGAAGGGCCCAAGAAATCCACCAAAAAGTCTTCTAGACTTAATAGCCAAATTTGGTAAAGTAGCTGATACAAACTTAACACATAAAAATCAGTAGCTTTCCTGTACACGAACAACACACTCACTGAAAGAGAAATGGAGCAAACAATTCTTTTCACAATAGCATGTAAAAAAGTGAAATTCCTAAGAATCAACCTAACAAAAGAAATGAAAGACCTCTGAAAACTATAGCAGTCTTAAAAAGAGATTTAAGATGAGATTAGAAAATGGAATGATATCCCTTGCTCCTGGGTAGGAAGAATCAACATCATGAAGATGGCCATACTTCCAAAACTGCTCTATAGATATGATGCAATCCCAGTTGAAATCCCAGAAGCATACTTCATGGACCTTGAGAAAACAATCCAAAAATCATTTGGAATAAGAAGAGACCTAGAATAGCAAAAACAATTCTAGGCAATAAAGACGAGGTAGGGGGTATCGCAGTCCCCAAGTTGAAACTATAATACAAAGCTACTGTGATATAAACAAACAAGCAAGCAAGCAAACAAACAAAACAGCATGGTGCTGGCAAAGAAACAAAACTGAAGAACAATGGAACAGATTAGAAGATGCAGGAACAACTTCAGACACGCTCAGCCACCTCATCTTCAATAAAGGAGCCAAATACCCCCCTGGAGAAAGGATAGCCTCTTTAATAAATGGTGCTGCCAAAAGACTTCTAGACTTAATTGACACTTTTAGCAGAGTAGCAGGATACAACACCCAACAATCAATAGCCTTCTTGTACACAAATAACAGACTCACTGAGAGAGAAAGTAGGGAAACAATTCCTTTCACAATAGCATCCAAAAAAATGAAGTATCTAGGAATCAACCTAACAAAAGAAGCAAAAGACCTCTACAATGAAAACTACAGCACTCTGAAAAAAGAGATCAAAGAGGATATAAGAAAATGGAAAGATATCCCCTGCTCCTAGGTAGGAAGAATCAACATAGTGAAAATGGCTATACTACCAAAACTGCTATACAGATTTAATGCAATACCAATTGAAATTCCAACACTACATTTCACAGAACTAGAAAAAAGAATCCAAAAATTCATTTGGAACTATAAGAGACATAGAATAACAAAAGCCATCCTAGGCAACAGAGACATGGCAGTGGGTATCACAATTCCCAATTTGAAACTATACTAGCCACTGTGATAAAAACAGCATGGTACTGGCAAAGAAACAGGCCTGAGGATCAGTGGAACAGATTGGAAGACACAAAAACAACTCCAGATATATTCAGCTACCCCGTCTTTGACAAAGGAGCTGACCATCCCCACTGGAGGAAAGATAGCCTCTTTAATAAATTGTGTTGGAAAAACTGGATATCAACCTGACAAAGATTAAAACTAGACCCTTATCTCTCACCATGCACTAATTAAAATCCAAGTGGATTAAAGATCTAAATATTCAAACAGAAAAACTAAACTTGCTGGAAGATAAGTTAGGAAGAACTCTGGAAGATATTGGCATAGGAAAAGACTTTATGAACAAATCCCCAGTAGCAAGGGAACTAGCAGAAAGAATCAACAACTGGGACCTCATCTTATTAAAAAGCTTCTGCACTGCAAAAGAAACCATCAATAGAATTGAGCTAAAATGTGGGAAAAAATTTTTACCAGCTGCTTCTCAGACAAAGGACTATTATCCAGAATATATAAAAAACTCAAAACAATCAGCCCCCCAAATATAAAGACCCAATTCAAAAATGGGCATCTGATATGAACAGACATATCTCAGGCAAAGAAGAAAAAGCAGCAAGTAAATATATGAAAAAATGTTCCACATCACTGGTCATTCAAGAGATGCAGATGAAAACAACACTGAGATTCCACCTCACCCCACAAAGAATGACTGCTATCAAGAAATCACACAGTAACAAATGTTGGCAGGGTTGTGGGAAGAAAGAAACCCTTCTCCATTGTTGGTGGGAGTGCAGACTGGTGCAACCACTATGGAAATCAGTATGGAGATACCTCAAAGAGCTTGGACTAGAGGTTCCATTTGACCCAGCCATCCCTCTGCTGGGTATCGTTCCAAAAGAATTAAAAGAATCATATCACAGTGACATATGCACACCTATGTTTATAGCAACACAGTTTGCAATAGCTAAAGCTTGGAAACAGCCCATTTGCCCATCAGTTGAAAACTGGATAAAGAAGATGTGGTTTTTCTATAAAATGGAATATTACTCAGCCATAAAGAATGAGAAATTAGATACATTCCTAGGAAAATGGATACATTTTGGGATATACTCCTAAGTGAAAAAATAAGTCACATATGTGTAAATACCTAATAATTTCTCTGGTGTGAACAAACTATAACAGTACACAAGATCCTAATGAGATAACTGACAATATGAAATAGGACGAAAGGGGCTAAAGGTGTAGGGAAAGTGGGAAGGGTGGGGGAAAGGGAATAAGGGAAAAGAAAAAAATATGAGAAAATGGATATAAAGTGTTTGTAAATGGGGAGAAGAGGAGTGGGTGAAGGGAGGGCAGGGACAAGGGGAAAAAATGAGAACCAAGACCTGTCATGTAAAGGTACAGGATCCCAATGATGAATGTAACTGTACCATATACCTAAAATGTACCAATAAACTCAATAAAAAGAAAAAAAAAGGGGTGCTGGAAAAACTGGGTTTCAACTTGCCAAAGATTAAAATAAGACCTATACTTCTAACCATGCATTAAACTGAAATCAAAGTGGATTAAAGATCTAAATATTAAAACAGAAACAGTAAACTGGCTGAAAGAGAAGTTAGGTAGAAGACATTGGATTAGGAAAAGATTTCATTAACAAAACCTCAGTTGCACACAAAGTGGCATGAATGATCAGCAAGTGGGATCTCTTCTTATTAAAAAGCTCCTGCACAGGAAGAGAAACCACCAACAGTGTGAAGAGACAGCCCACACTGTAGGAAACAATTTTCACCAGCTGTTCCTCAAAGGTCTACTATCTAGAATATATAAAGAATGTAAAAAATCAGAACTCCCAAGTTTAAAGACCCAATCCAAAAAATGGGCATCTGAAATGAACAGACATTTCTCAAAGAAATAGAAATAGCAAATAAACATGAAAAAAATGTTCAACATTACTGGTGATTTGAGAGAGACAAATGAAAACAATGCTGAGATTCTACCCATCCCAGAAAGAATGGCTGCTATCATGAAATCAACTAATAACAAATGATGTGGGGAAAGAGGAACCCTGCTCCAGTGCTGGTGGGAGTGTAGACCGATGCAACCACTGTGGAAATCAGTATGGACATACCTCAGGAAACTAGAATTTCAGGTCCCATTTGACCCAGCAATTCCTTTGCTGGGTATTTTCCCCAAATAAAAGAATCATACCACCATAGTATGTGTATACCCATGTTCATAGAGCACAGTTTGTAATAGCTAAAACTTGGTAATAGCCCAATTGCTTATCAACTGGAGACTAGATAAAGAAAATTTATTTCTTTTGGAATACAACTCAGCCACAAAAAATGAGAAATTACAGACATTTATAGCTAAATGGATGCACATTGAGGTTATGCTCTTAAGTGAAATAAATATGATGCATGTGTAAATACTGAATGGTTTCTCTGGTATGAGAAACTGAAAGTGTAAGTAAAGACTAAAAGGTAAAACAGATAATGTGAAATAGTAAGAAAAAGGGCAAAGGGGAAGGGGAGAGGGAGGGGAAAGGAAAGAAGGGAATGGAATTAATAGAGAAAATTTAAAAGTTGTTGTAAATCAGGAGTGCTGGAGGGATTTAAGCGAGGGCAGGGAAATGGGGAAAAAAATAAGAACCAACATGGATTATGTAAAGGTGCAAGTGCCCAATGATGAATGCCATTGTATTGTATACCTAAAATGTACCAATAAAATCAACTATATAAAAAAAAGAAAAAGCATGGAGAAATTGATGTAGATGTAGATGTCCCTAAGTGGCTAGAACTGTATTTGTGAATACGATGTATCTTACAGTGAACAGTGTGGAGGCTGTTCACTTTTCAGTCTGAAGTAAAATTCTTTCAAGGAAAAAATAACATTGGAAAAACCATAATTTCAGACTAGCACATTCTAAACATATAGCCAAGATAAGAGGCAGTTTTCCAGTTCTTGGGATACATTTTTATCATCTGAGGTTCTTTTTGGGGGGAAAGGGATAATGTTGCCTACACATAATGAATGGACTTCAAGTATCATATTCCTGAGCATTTGACAAGTGAGGGAATTGCTGACATGTCCTTCTGAATGTGGGGAAGTAGAAGGCATTCGAGCTGAGGCGCTATGAGGTTGGAATCTTCATCAACATCTCTTACAATTATTTGTATTCTTCTGTTAAAACTTTTACTGATTTCTCAGGTGTGGTTTGTGAAATCAGAAGAGTAACTGCTGCCAGGGTGGCAACAGCTGGTCACAGCAGTGCTTTCAAAGTTGCCAGTTAGGGCTGGGGATTTAGCTCAGTGGTTCCACTGCCAGCCTCATAAGCCCAAGGACCCGGGTTCAATCCCCAGTACCAAAAACAAAAAACAAAGTTTCCAGTTAGCTTTGTTAGTATATGTGAATGGAACTCTCTCTCTCCCTTTTTTAAAAAATATGTCTCTCTATTTTCTTAAAAACGTGTGGTCATTATTTAAAGCAAAGCATTCATATTAAACTTCGAGTAAAGTTAAATAAATCTGCAGATGAGACACTTGAAATATTTGATGCAGGTTCTACTGACAAAGCCGGGAGCGAGTGTTTCCGACTGGCAGGAGGGTTTAAAGAAGGTAGTGCTGATGACCATGGTGACACACAAGGCGTTCATGCAGGCGCCCACAGAGCCTGTGAAAATGCTAAGGGACAAATATTCACTTGAGTGAGAGATTAGATTTGCTCACATAGCCAATTACATGAGAAGATGGCTGGAAAGTTAAATAAATAGGCTCATTCTGAATGAAAACTTAAACATGAATAAAATTTCTGGGGGAGATTATTTCTTATGCTATTGTGGTTGTTGATCTTACAGAGGCCAAACCAAAGCAGAGCTCCAACAGTAATCTACCACTTGGGCAAGCATTCAGGGCACAATCCTGCTGCTTTGTTTCATAGGTCATGGGGAAATTTTAGGCTGAAACTGTGTGGTATGATGAAATAATACAGTTCATGTTTAAATTTTATAACTCTTTGCAGTTTATAAAAAACACCATAGGCCATTAATCCCCCTCAAAATCCCCCTCACTTTGAACACACTTGCCCTATCATTCATTCCTGCCACTTTCTGAAGCAGTTCTGGAGTCCTCTTTTGTGAGTGTCTTTAGTTGCACTGCTGTGGCTGCATTGGTGTCCTGAACCCATTTAAAACCCTTCCTTGGTCATTTTGACTTTGGGGAGAAGCCTTAAGTCAGCTGGTGCCAGATCTAATGAATAAGACAGACGAGAACACACTGGAATGACGTTTATAGGAACTGTCATAAATGTTTGAATTGATTCAGGACACTGAGGCAGCCGTGAAAAGACTTCCAGAACTGCTTCAGAAGGTGGCAGGGGTGAATGATGGGATGAGAGTTCGCAGCAAGGGGAGTATTTGGAGCGGGGCGGTTAATGGCAATATGCTATAATATTTTTTAAAATTTTTATTTGAACTTTCACCACAAGTTTTGACCACACTCCATAAAACACGAATATTTATGTTCTGTTCCGGGGCTCTGCAGGTATGGGATTTAAGCAGCATGAAGCCTGCCATGGAGCCAGGTGTGACAGAACCTGCAGGGGAGTCCTTAGGAGGAGCCTCAGGGTGGGAAGTACTAAAAACAGGAGCACTCCTGTCCTCTTCAAGGTGAGCTCATGGAAATAATCAGCAGTTAAACTCTGAATAGAAAGCTAGAAACTGTAATTCTATGTGTAAAGATCTCAAAAGTTATGTCAGTGGCTGTGTTTAGGCAGACACATGCAGACTTGGAATAATGAAACTTCTTTGTGCAGCAGGAGATTGGGCTCAGGTATTGGAAACCGGCTGTATTTTATCAGCAGGAAATAAAGAGAACTGTAATCCCAGCTACTCAGGAGGCTGAGCGGGAGAACTGTGAGTTTGCAGCCAGCCTGGGCAACACAGTGAGGCACGGTCTCAAGAAGGAGAGGGGATAGGGGGAAGGGGAAGGGAGAGATAGGAATAAAATAGGCTATGGGGCTATGGGGACTGGTCAGCAGTTTAAAGTGAAATTATACTTAAACTCAGCTCTTTATTTTGGTCAGGAGCATACAATACTTGCTATTCTGTATATAATCCAAATTTCAATTTTAAATAGATTTTTACATATAAACTTTTAGGAGTGAGATTTGACGTGAAAGGTAAAAAATTGGGTCAACATTGATTTTATTTTAAGTACTGAAGATTAAACCCAGAGCCTTCTAACTTAGCTCTACCTTTTATTTTTTTGGTTCTGAAGCAGGGTCTCTTCCTAAGTCACTATGTTGCCCAGGCTGAGCTGGAAATTGACATTCTCCAGTCTCAGCATCCCAGCATGCTGGGATCACAGAAGTGTGCCACCATACCCTGCTGATCCAAACTTCTTTCACTATGAGAATAAGATTTCATAGTTGAGGTTCAAAAAGCATTACCACAATTAACACATAAACAATATACATAGTCTTCTTATCCACAACATGGGACTGGTGGTGCTTTTATTTTGAGACAGGATCTTATTATACAGTTCAGGTTGTCCCTGAACTCACCATGTAGGCCATGCTGGCCTCAAACTCACAGCAATCCTCTATCTCAGCCTCCCAAGTGCTGGGATTATAGGTGAGTACTACCTCAGTTAGCTGGAACTAGGTTTTGACCTTCACATTTTTCTTGTGTGTGTGTGTGTGTGTGTGTGTGTGTGTGTGTGTGTGTGTGCGTGTGGCAGTGGGCAGGGTCTTGCTATGTAGTTCAGGCTGTCCTTGAACTCACTGTGTAGCCCAGGCTGGTCTCAAACTCATGGCGATCCTGCCTCTGATACTCTAGGATTACAAGCATGGCATCACAGGTGTTTCTGAGTGTGGCTGATCTTAGCCTAAGCATTAGCCAACAGGTTTCCTTAAATGGAAGGCATTATTTGAAATATTCATGAGTTTTTTTACAGCTTCAAGCCCATTACAATCCAAATGGTACTTTTGCTGAAATGTTTTAATAAAGAAGCATTAGAAATTCATGTCCAAGTTGGTATAGAAAAGGTATTTTTATACAGAATAGATTAAAAATGGTTTTACCAAGATATTCTGGTAAGTACAAAATAATATACACACAAAAAGATTCCAGTATGCTTGTCCCTTACATTTTACTTTGAAGAGCTAATTTAGTCATGTACCACTCCTCCCCAAATGGAGTAAATTTTCCAGTTAGAAAATATGTACTTCCCTTTCAGAAACTTAGGTTCTTTGCCCAGTTTCCTTTCTCCCTAAGGATGATCTTATTTAAATGTGGTCTCCCATCATTCAGCATTAGTATTACTGCAACCTAACTATACCAAAATGACTTTAAAGGACTTAAGTGACTCCTGTGGTAGTTGGCCCTGAGAAGACTAATTTTATTAGTCATACTATCTTAATTTTTTAAAAAGCTTCCCAGAGATTCACGTTTACATTTCTTGGAACATGAGCCAAAACTAACTGTGGTTGCTTATGGAAAAACTGTTTCATTTTAATGGTCTGTTTTACCTCTGGGACTCTGCTGGCCAGAGCTATGTGACCTGCAGGGCAAAAATTATGATAATTAGATTGTTTTTCCTATTACCTTACTTCAGTTACTGAACTTGATGTTTTGTACTGTATGACACCTAAAGTATACATAAGTAGCTGACATTCCAACAAACCATACATTTTTATATTAGTTTTGATGTTTTATTAGATATTTGCTAATATTAAATTTTAGTCATGTGCTCATAATTTTTCTAGAATATAGCTACGAAAGTATTGATACTCAGCCCAGCTATGCATGGTGTGAGGGACATCCCAGCCCATGCAATTGCCTGAATGAACACCCCCTTCACCCAAAAACTTAACCTCAAACCCTCTATTGTGTGGGAAATACATTTCAACAGGACTCAGTTGTCTCCTAATGAGAAATGACCCTCTAATTAGCTGTAAAATAACAGTGTAGCTGTTGAATCAAAGGACTTAATCTTAGAGTTATAATCTCTCTAGAGAAGTCAGATCAACACAATGCTGCGTCTCTCATGTCAGAAAAAAATGCCATCAATCTTGGGACAGACACAGCTTAAGAGATCATGAGCAAAGAATGAAGCCATGGATAAGTCTACTGGTTTTCCATCCTGTACCAATCCCATTACTGCCATCGTGTCATGAGGTCCTACAGGCGTAGGCTCTGGACAGGATGTGTAAGTTACTGCACCAGATGGTGGGTTCTCACCACAATACCTAGCAAATTCTAAAGTTGCCAAAGAGACATCACAGAGTAAATTAACTGCAGTTACACCACGTAAGTCACTGTCTATGACTGCATTAAGCACTTACTTGCACATGAACTTCTGAACTAATAACAACCTTAGTAACAGGGCAGATGTCTAGTACAACTTCAGAGGGTGCAGCCTTAGACACAACTGTGACTTCGACCTCCCTGGTGGCAATAAAGGCCTTTGCATACATTGACATGTGCCAATAATCACTTCTAAGTAGGGACCTAGCCACTGTATGGTGAATGCAACCTTCCCGCACCACATACGACAAGGTATCGTGCTTAGCTGCAGTGCTGTGATGTGCTGAGCTGAGTGGATGAAGCATTCCTAGCACTGAGTCAAGATCAGAAGCAGTCACAGCCTTGGCAAGTTTAGTTGCTTAATAATTCTGGAAACATCCCCATTGACTGACTCAATTCCAATCAAAAACAGTTTTGTTACTAGAGCCTCTCAAAATGGTGTGTCTAGGTGGAGAATGACTATTGTCAGCTTGAGTTTAGAAGCAAGTTGAGATGTTTCATTGACATCTAACAAACTAAAGATTGCTTTAGAAAACCATCCTAGTGAGGGAGATGCTTCAGGGATGTGGGCAGTTCCTCTCAAGGTATCTTGATGCTGACTGAACTTCACTTCCGAATCTGCTTGTTGCATTCCAGAATGATGTGGGTAGTAACAAGGCTATTTGAAGAAGCACAGCATGACTTAGTGATAATTTCTCTAAGTGTTTTGGACAGTGGCTCAAATCAAGTGTTGTGTCAAGTTCTTTTACTTCTTGAGATAATGCTAAGAAAACCTCTTCTCCAAGGCTTAGAACTGCTGCAGTTGCCAGGTCACCATACCAGTTTTGTAACTGGTCAAGCAGAACTACCGTGACTTGCTCAAAGGTGAGACCTGAGTAGCAAGGAGGCTGTGCAAGTGAGAACTCTCTCCACAATCTCCTTTTTACATGTATAGCAACTAAAGGTGAGGCAGTATGTTTGGTGTACTTCATTATAATGGAGCACTGAAGAGAGCAAATTAAATCCATGTATAAAAGTTGCCTAAAAAAGGTAAAGTGTATTTTCATTGTGATTTACCAAAATCAGTCATAAAATCAGCTGTAAATGTGACATGAGCAGAAATTACATTCAAAGAACCTGTATGTCCAGCTCTATCAACTGATGCAGTTGGTAATCTGTGGGTTGAATTGCCTCTTAGCATGGCTGGTAATCAGGTAAAGTAACTTATTTTCCTTTAATCAAATAATTTAGTAGTGCTTTTAAATTAGGGTCTATAAAACCGGATGTGGTGGCACATGCCTGTAATCACAGCTCTCAGGAGGCTGAGGTAGGATTGCCACAAGTTCAAGGATAGCCTGGGCTACATAGTGAGTTTAAGGCTAGCCTGAACTACATAGTGAGGCTCTATCTCAGAAACAAAGGGAGGGGTGCTCTATAACACATGTAACTCAATCCAATCACACACAGCTATTAGGTTCTCTACCATTTTACCTATCATACATTCAAGTAGTCCAGTGATAGCACCTCTGTTGACCTTAATGTCCTCAACCCCAGGTTCCCTAGGATAGTCCAGCAATGCAAGAGTAACTTACCATCACTTTGGCACAGTATACCACAGTGAACCTCCTGGGGTGGCATGGTGTTCTGTAGCTTAAACTGTTCAGCAATAAAGGCAGAGTAACTGCGTGGAGGTGCCTATCCTGTGAATCAACCAAAGGTGCTCAGCACGTAAGACAGTACAACCAGTGAGATAGTTTAAGATGCTAAGACCATGAGTATCAGGAGATAATATGCTTACTACTATGTGATCAAAAAATGATTCGCTCACCTCAGCAATTGTCTGAATCCTGACAGACTGGCTCAGGGCAATAACCATGTGGGACTTCTGAAATCTATCTAACATGGATAAGCATATACTGCCTTGCTCTTTGTAAAGGGATAGCTGAGAAAACATGGCTATAATGGCTCCATAGTAAATAAGTCATCTGTCAAGGTCTCACTCTTTTTGGTACTGTCCATCTGCGTATGTTTCATTATTCTCAAAGAGCCAGTCGTCTCACTGGTTGCAGTTTCAATCAAAATTTTTAGGACAACTTCAGGCCTTCATAAGGGTATAATGTTAATGCTAGTTAGATCAGCACATAGGGCAATGGCACCGGGGCATGTTTATGAAGTTTCCCTACTTGATGAATACATACATGATGAAACCACAATTTTGAGTGCTGCCTGAACCAAAGCCAATTGAAAAGGGTGAGAATCAATCAGGCCTCTAAACATGACCAATAGTTGTGTTGCTGGAGAAGGCAGTCCACCTAAAACTGGACCCGCCAGCGCAGGAGCAGTCACAAGATGAGTATCTTTACAAACATGTTCTGGAAGCAGAATTCTATTTCAATTACATACACTAAGATACTTGCTGCAATGGAGGGCCAGGGAACGTATTGAGACTGAGAAGCATCTAAGCAGCTTGAACCTAGGAAAGAGAGTCTTTAAAAAAAGAAAAAGTTCAGATGAACTTCTCTTGTGCTATTGGTCTTGAGATCGCTAAGAAGTGCATTATCTCTGTGCAGTAGACCGCCGGTGACCTGTGTGTGTATTCACGGAGTTGTTAGGAAGGCCTGACAGCAAGAGATCAAAGGTGATCTACCAGACATGCACTTGCAGTGTCCCAGGCGCTCCCTGCTCCTTGAAGATAAGGAAAGAATGTCTCATTAGTGTGTTTATTCAGACATATGCTTGCCATAGCTTGGCTCCAGAAACAAAATTTACTATTTCTATGTATAACCTCTGTAGTGTTTTAATTTCTGTAATGTTTAATGTAGTCGGTGACTAGTGACATGTAACAGCTCACTGTGTAGGGTACAAAAGGAGGAACAAATAAAGATCTGGGTCTTTGCTCCTCAAAGCTCTGACCTCCTGTGCCTATTTTGTCTTTCATTTCTTAATAAGTCCCTCTCCTAAAGAGACCCCCAACGAAGAAGTTCAGAACAGGTGCTTCAAACAAGTACATCCCTTTCCCATACTTGCCCAGCATTCTTCTGGATTGAATATAAGATATGCTTCTAAAGCCTGCTGCTCCAGGCCCTTTACTAGTGTATCACAGTCTTTTGAGTTAAAATAAATTTTAAATTCATTGTCATACCTGACATTTAAAAACTGAATAATAAATAAGCTCTACTACAACCCACTCATCAGGCACTAATAAAAACCATGGGGGAGGCAGTCTGGTGTGTTGTTTCCAAGGCTAGCTCTTATTTGTGCTCATAAACTTCTCTGTTAGTTCTCTGTGGCCACGATAACAAATCACCAAAACCTTGGTAGCTTCAAACAACAGAAATTCATTCTCACAAGACCAAGTCATTTTCCTAGGCCAATTGAAATTGACTGGAAACTAGGCTAAGGCTAGCTGGGAAAGTAGGCCTAACTCGTTATTTACAAAATCCCAGGAGGGTGTGGCAGACTATCTGGGGAAGTAGGAATGATATGTTAATTATAAAATCCCAGTAGATATGCACAGAGTAATTCCCAGAGCCCTGCACAAGGACTTCTTAGAACTCCAGCAGATTTTCAATAGGTTGACTGCTATTGTCAATCAATGTAAAACTTTGCTACCATTTCTGCTTGTCTTGACACAGAACCTTCAAAACACCTCTAGAAGACTCCAGCATCCCCAAACCCAGTAACAAAATCAAGTGCATACTCCCTCTGGAGGTTATCTTCATGAATGTATTTATCTTCCAGCTTCTGGTGGCTGCTTCACTCTATAACCTTCAGACGTTATCTTCAAATTTCTGCTTTGTCTTCACGTCTACTTCCTGTCTGTGTGGAATCTCCACCTGTCTCTGTTTTATAGGAATCTTTTGATTACAATTAGGCCTAGTGGAATTATCCAGTATAATCATCTTCCCATCTGAAATCTGTTAATCTTGCCTTGTGTGGTGGCTCACACTTCTAACTGCAGCACTCAAGGAGACTTTGGCTACAGGATTGCAGGTGTGAGTTCAGCCTGGGCAATTTAACAAGACCTTGTCTTAAATTTTTTTTTGGTACTGGGGTTGAACTTGGGTCCTTGCACTTGAAGGCAGGCACCTGAACCACTGAGCTAAATCCCCAGCCGCCTTGTCTTAAATTTTAAAAAAATAGAAAAATAAACAAGGTTGGAGATGTAGCTCAGTGAGAAGGCCTTAGGTTCAATCCAGTTTTTTTTAAAAAGCACATGACACTGCCAATAAAATTGCAGACATGGAAATGTCCCATATCTGTGTTGCCCCAGCCTCACACAACTATTGAGCATTTGAAATGTGGCTACTGCCAACTGAAGAACTGAAATTTTAATTTCACTTAAATAGCAACATTACTAATGCTTTTATCATACTGGACAGCTACAGTTCCAGGATCTATAATTCTAAATTCTGAAGTACCCTAAAGTTTTCTCCATTGTTTAATCCCCTGGTTAGAAGACTGTTTTTATCTTTTACCTGCTAACAGTCCAACTTCAAACTTTCTTGTACTAAAAACCTTTTTTACCTACAAAATCTGGAAAAACAAGGTGACTCGGCCTAAGCTGGTTGAAGTAGTGTAGTGGGATAGAAAGGAGGGCCCCAGGCCTCTACTTTCTCAACCAACTCCAGTAACTCCAGGGAAAGAACCACCATGAGGGCTCAATGGAAAGAAGTGATTTGTGAAATCAGCAATTACTCTTGAAAACTATTTGCTAGATCCTTGTCACTTTATACACCCTGTATAGCTTTATACCTTTCATTATGACTATCCCTAGAAAACACTGGCATCCCTTCAGCCTGTTGTCAATTGATCATTGTTCATGTACATGGTATCTTGCACACTCCTTGTTCTACCAGAGCTCAGGGATTTCTCAAATTTGCCTAGCTAGCATTACAAGGAAGACACCTCATGTAGGCCTTTTTTGCCTACCAATACCCTCTTTTTTCCACCTTGCTAACAAGTCAGTTTTGTCATTGCTAAATAGCACTAAGAGAAACTAGTTTACACTGGAGCCTCTATCAGTGAATCACATAGCATTAAAGAAACCTGGTATTCTGCAGTAAATGTTCAGGTCTATGGCACGCCACCCTGAATGCACCTGATCTTGGCTGATCTCCAAAGCTGAGTATCAGGCCTAGTTAGTACTTGGGAGAAATGTTCTGTATCCCTGTGACTAGAGAAATGTGCATCCAACTGTGCTATTTGGTCTACTTTATTCGTAGCTATGTTCATACCTGGAACAGCACAGCTTAACTACATTATACATTTTAGTTAAATGCCTTGTTACTTATGAATACTAAAACTAGTTACATAAATACTAATAGAAACATTAGTGTTTGTTCCAAATCGTATTGACCTTCAGAATTGTAAAAATGATTAAATAGTACTACCACATCTATTGAATACTTGCTATTACGAGGCAGTTACATATCATACTTGATTTTAATCTTGACTATAGTTAAAAGGTCTAAAATCACATGGAAGGGTAGGATGTGGAACTAAGCCTTTACGAAGCAGGCAGCAGACCAGAGCTAAATCTCCAGCCTTTCGAACTAAGTCTTTACTATATGCTACCCCTATGAATAGGTACTGCAAGCCACACAAAAGCTGTATTTCAGTTCAAAGATTGTATGAATCCTGAGACTCAAATATTTGAGAACCTAGAATGTGGTAATCTTTATGGACCAGTACTGTATCAGTAATCCAGGACCAACGGAACGAGGAGCAGGAACTTGGGCAGTGTATTACATAACTGGACAGTGTAGTTTCCCTAAGGCTACAACTGCATGCTATGTAAATTCAGATTTGAAGTACTCACGTATAGGAAGGACTGATGGGGAAGTTGGTTTGAGAATTTCTCTACAGCTTCAATTTTCAAACAAATCTTTGAGATGGCTTCACCATGCAGTCCAGGCTGGCCTTGAACTTGGCAGCCATCTTCCTGCCCCAGGCTCCCAAGTGCTGGAACTCTAGGTGTGCACCACTCACCTGATGGTACAAACCTTTAAACACATCCTTCCTCAGTGCCTTTGTGCTTTTCCTTTCCCCAAACAGTTCCTCAATTACATATTGGCGATCTCGCACACTTACATCCCTTCTGACTGGTTGCATCTCAAACTGTGAACGCCTCCCCACCATTCTGGTCCCGGCAATGACAAAGTTAACATTTACTGAATGAAATCAAGTTTAAATAGAGAAGGACAGAACAATGTGATTAAATAAGCATTAAGGACACCAAATAAATACAAAATATCTTTATTTAAAATTTCTGGAAAATGAGTTACATGCAATTGGCATACAATATAGTGAAAAATAATCTCAAATTGCTAGACATGCAGAGTACAAGGAATGAACCTGTACGTAGCAGGCTTCGAGCATCTTGCCAGGCTTTCATTTCTTCCCATATGAATAACTATCACCTGATACTTACATGTTCTAATCTAGTATCATGTACTTCAGATCCTTTTTACACATTATATCATATACATTTAAAAAATCAACATGCTGACAGATGCTCCTTTTGATACAAATTTTGGTAAACCAGATTAATGCAATTAAAATATTATGAAGTGTTGGGCCAGGGCTTTAGGTCAGTGGCATCACGCCTGCCTTGCAAGTGCAAGAGTCTGAGTTCAACCTGATACCATATTATGAAGTGTTGGGCCAGGGCTTTAGGTCAGTGGCATCACGCCTGCCTTGCAAGTGCAAGAGTCTGAGTTCAATCCCTGATACCAGGAAAAAAATATGAAGTGCTTATAACTTAACAGCTGTGTGGTTTTGCTCCCCCCAAACTGGATTAATCTGCTTAAATAAATATCTACTGTTATACTGAGACATCAAATGTCAAGGCATCACCTTACTCACATAGACACAAAGTCACACGTGAGGCTCCTTGCTCAGAGCTACTCATAGGTAGTGGGATCCCGAGTTCCCTCCTGACCATTTCTTTATCTCTAACACGGGAGAAAAGTACCTACCTCAGAGTCAGTAAGGTAAATGCAAAACGATGCCGTCACCAGCGGCACTGCCTTACTGCTCCAACTCCTGTGGCTGTGTATGGATACATTTCGGACTCACTCGCCTCATGTTCAAATCTGTTGTTAAAATGCTTTGTACAGTACCATAAGAAATGTTCAGATCCTCAGAAATTTTCCTAATAGTCAATCTCTTGTTTGAACGAATCATTTCGCTTACTCTTTCAACATTTTCTCGGGTTTTTGACGTTGAAGGACGTCCGGATCTCTCCTCGTCGTTCACAGATTCACAACCCTTACGAAATCGCTCAAACCACTTGTAAACAGTCTTTCTGGTCACTGCGGCATCGCCATACACTAATTTTAACATTTCATGTGTTTCTTTAGCACTTTTTTGCAGTTTGAAACAAAATTTCATGTTAATACGTTGCTCATGATCCATCATTTATGGGACTTTCAAAAAAACACTCCTCTCAACCGTGGCTCAGACTGACTGCCCCAAGCAAGTTGAAAGGCGTCACACACTATTACTAAGGTTCGACGTACTCTTCTATTGAAGATCCCTGTCCTTTTGGATGGCCGAATGCCATCCAACAACATTCACTGTTTTTTTAGCCACACCTGGTACTTAATGTCTCACCTCATTAGAGGCACTTTTCCCTTTTAACTATAGTGACAACTGGTGTCGGCTGAAATACCAGCACGAGTACCCCCGCTTTAGTGGCTTGTACAGGCAGCATTCACCCTATAAAAAAACGAGAAGTTTTAAAATGACCCTTTGAGAAAGTAGAATACATTGAAGTTTATTTTTTCAGTTTGTCTCAATGCATTTCTAAAAAAAGCCTTTAGTACACGTTCTAGTCTTCTGTATTTTTACATTTTAGAAGACTAAATATACCAGGTTATGAAAACACCTGGTAACCCAGACCAGCCTAGTGCTGGCCAGAAGGTACAGAAACAAAGGTTAGTTTCCAATATATCATGTACTAACATCAGTGATGTTTATAATTAATAATATTTCTTCTGGTTCAGCTGTTACTCCAGACAGGATCCAAAGAGGAGTTTCACGGTCTCTTCTCTGGGTTTTATGGAGGCTTCCTTTACCCTTCTGTGTTAGCCTCTTAAGGCACTGGGTCAACCTTAAAAGGGCACAGGAAAGGGCGACTGAGAGTTGTGTTTCGTTTACAAATCTGAAAACAAACTAAACGCAGTTGTTCCGCAGTTGAGTTCGTGAACATAAATTTCCTTTCCGTTAACAGAGCGCCAGTTTCGGGGCCTCTGCATAAACCATGAGCTTGGGAACCCTCTCCTGGCCAATGGTCATACGCTCAAGGCCTGACTCGCTTTATTTCACCCCAAATTAGTGACATACCTGCACTTGAACTCCTAGCCGCTGATCTCCGCATATGCAGCAGAAAAACTTGGGGGACCCTGGTCCGGGTTCCTGCACCCGCTGGCGAGGCCGACCAGGAACCCGCTAAGATGTAGAAGCGGATCCTCCCTGTGGAAACAAGGCGCAAGCTTTTCACGGCGCCTTGGCAGGCTAGAAGACACTCACCGTCAACCTCCCGGGACAAAAAGGGCGGGCACCCTCTCACTGCGCAGAGACTAGGAAGGCGACACAGGGCGGGGACGGATCAAGGGACGACCAGCCAATCCCTGTGAAGACTCTAGGCAGGGCGGCGGGGCGGGCAAAGCTCGAGGGGACTCGGGGTGAACCCAGACTTCACCGGGGCCCACAGGCCGACCGGGAACCCACCCAGCTGAAGGCTGCAAGGCAGAAGACACTCACCGTCAACCTCCCGGGACAAAAAGGGCGGGCACCCTCTCACTGCGCAGAGACTAGGAAGGCGACACAGGGCGGGGACGGATCAAGGGACGACCAGCCAATCCCTGTGAAGACTCTAGGCAGGGCGGGGCGGGGAGGAGAGCTGCAGGACGGGAAGCCAATCGCCACAAGCGCTCAGGACAGAGGCGGGAACGCCCGGCTATTGGCTGTCATACGTCTTCCGCTGGGGTCCTTGTGGCCCTCGCTGGAGCAGGGGGCGGGGTCGTCCACCCTTCCGGCAGCGGTTTTTTGTGGCTCCGCACGAGTCCCAGTCTGTGGTGACCGTATTCTCTCAGGCCGGAGTGCCTTTCTCGGGCTTAGTCCTGGGAGGTCCTGCGGCTGCGTGTCAGCCCCGAGATTCCCTTTCCTAAAGCTGAACTAGACAAGTGTCTGTGCCGTGCTTCTGCCACGTCTTGTTCGACAAGATCACCCACGTGGCCTCTCCTAAACTTGGAAAGATCAGTCTCTTTCCTCGAGGTCCCAGTTGATTCATACACACTGTTCAACAAGTAGACTAATCATCAGGGGATGAGGTGGGCCACCACAAGCATCCTCAGGGTAACTGAGTCAAACTCGACAAACAGTAAGTAGAGTATGTGCCAAAACGAACAGTTCCACAGTTTGCCATGTTCAATCTTCAAAATATCTTTTCCTTTTTATGGTTTAGATCTAAAATGACCCCCCAAAGCTAGCTATAGCAGACTTGCAGTTAGGTGGGTCCTGTCAGAGAATGTGGGTTGCTGAGTTGTGCCATGGTAGGGTTTATCTCCCTCTCCGGTTCCCTTCCTCCCTTTTTGCTTCCTGGCCGCCATGGCATAAACAGCTCTGCCGTGTGGCAAGCCCTTCCACCGTGCTGTGTTCTGTGTTTGAGCCTGCTGAATATGGACTGCAGGTTCTGAAACAGGAGTCAAAATATACCTCATTTCCTTGCAATTGTGGGTGTCGGACATTCTGTCCCAGCTAGGAGAGAGTGACTAAGACGATCCCCAAATTGTACTTGCAGAGACAGGTACGTTAAGCAATTTGGCCAAAATCATAGAGCAGCTAGCAAGTTCTGGGATTTGAATGCAAACAGTCTGAATGCAGAGCTCCTCAAAACACTATATTGCATTGCTTTTCTCTGATGTGTTGGCTACAGCAGGAAGAGAAACTAAATATTAGCCTACATTTGGTCAAGATAGGTGCCTCTGGTGGGGATGGAGAAGGAACAGTTTGCCTAGAGTCCCGAGGTAGACTACCAAAGTGCTTGAACTGTTTAAAAACCGAAGTGTAAGTAGAATTTAATGTGTGATTTGAGATGGGAGTGGCTTGGGGCCAGATCTTGCAGTTTACATTTTATACCAGTGGTGGCAAACTTTTGGCACAAATGTTACTTGTTTTTATTTTAAGACAACAGATGTTCATGTATGAGTTGTTTTTTCTAAACTACAACGTCAGTCTTCAGGTTGCATTGCAGTTTGGGCACTTTGCCATAAATAGGTGGGTTTGGGGTTGCAGCTTGGGCTCTTGTCTCTAAAAGGTTCACCATTGATGTTTTATACCAAGAATGAGGAAAAACTGCTCATGAGGTTTTGAACAAGAAAATGATAAGATCTGATGTAGGATATGATGAAGAAGAAATTAAATAAAATAATTTCTAGCAACCAGCCATCATTACAGATATTCATAGTATTCTTTTGAAATGGAAGAAAGAACACCCTTTTATAGATCCTTTACCTTTCTTATCTCAGTCTTCCAAGCATGTCTCTAGTCTGAATCTGTTCTTCTGTCGTCCCTTTGGATAGAGGAGACATTATCTTTGTTTTGTTTTTGTTTGTTTGACATTATCTTTGTTTTGATGGTAGTTGCCCAGAATGTCTTCTCCGCAGATCAAGTAAGACAGCGGTAAGAGGTTATGAAAGAACTGTATAGTAATATAACCTGAATTTAGAAGAAATCTACCTGGATCTAAAGGCTTCACTCCTCTAGCCAAATTCTGTATTCAACAGAGATGACAATTCAGTTCCTTTGAAATAGTAAAACTGGGGAGGAGGGGCGAAGGGAGGGCAGGGACAAGGGGAAAAAATGAGAACCAAGACTTGTCATGTAAAGGTACAAGATCCCAGTAATGAATGTAACTGTACTGTAGACCTAAAATATACCAATAAACTCAATAAAAAGAAAAAAAACAGAAATAGTAAAACTGTTTCCTTGGTTTAAAAGAGAAATGTTTTCCCAATATAAGTATCGCTTTAACAATATAGGTAATTAATTAGAATTAAATATGTATCTACTTTTTTGTTTTGTTTTGTTTTTTGTTTTTTGAGACAGGCTCTCACTATGTAGTTGAGACTAACCTGGAACTCACTATGTAGCCCAGGCTGGTCTTGAACTTGCAGAGATCCTCCTGCCTCAGCCTCCCAAGTGCTGGGATTACAGGCATGTAGCACCACGCCCAGCTCGTTAAATATGTATTTACTTTTGACTTAAATTCAGGTAGAGCACTTGCTCAGCATGCAGGAGGCCCTTGGTTTAATCCCTAACACACACACACACAAAGAAGCTTGGAATAGAGTTTAAAAGCAATTATATGAATTGGATTTATTATTGAGTCTGATTACTTAGAGAATTTAGTCTGTTTAAATTTAATCTGCCAGAAAGTAAACAAAGGGACTAGAATAGGAAGGCAGTGGAAAGGCAGGAGAGGAAACAGGTTGACAGTCCTGACGGAAATCTAACATCTTCATAGTCCCTAATATCTTGGTTCAATAAATAGCATCCCTTGATCATTATTAATCCATTTCCTTGGGTTTTATCTCTGCCAATCTCCTCAGATCCCAAATCTATTTGTATTTCTTTCTGGCTATTTCTTTTCCTCACTTCCTCTGTCTGGCTTTTAGCTACTTGTTGACTCTGAACCCGAATAAACCTCCCTCCATCTGATGTCCCCCATTTCCCAGTTAACACCTTTGTTCTTCCCCTTCTTAATCAGCCTTGAGAGAAGCTACACCAATGGGTCTTCATCATCACCTCAGTCTTGTTCATTCCTCATACATTGTCTGACTTCCTTCCTTCCGAGTTCCCTCAGATTGTGCTTTCCAAAGTCATCAGTGGACCCCTAGTGACCAAGAGCAGTGGCTCTTAATTTAGCCAGTTTCTGTGGTGTTTGACACAACTCCTGGCTCCTTTCTTGCCCGAGTGGCTGGTTTCTGCTGTTCTCTAGCTTTCCTCTAATGCCCGTGCCGGCCCTTCTCCCTCTTCCTCACCCCTCAAGTGCTGGTTCTGGCTGCATTTTTTCTCAGCTCCTTTCTCTTCTTACTCTTTACTCTGGCTGACCAGTTTCCCAGGTATGACAGTAATAAAAGTCAAGTACTGAGTGCCAGACAACTTTGTACATGTTATGTCTAATTCTTAAAATAATAATGTAAGGGTGATAAGAATGTTAGCACCATGGAATGGGTAAACGAGCCAATTGTAGCATTTAGCCCTTTACATAAAAATACCACTGCACCAATTTAGAGGTTATAAATGGAGGCCAGGAAAGCCTGTGTGACTTTCTTACTCCATGCAACGTACGGCAGACCTCAAATTCCAATTCTAGGTCTTGGTCTGCCTGTTTACCTCCACTCCACACCATTCTTTGTATCTCCAGGCCCCTTACACTCAATAATCCAGACATGGTCATCTGGATGTCCTAGGGACACCACAAAATCAGCTGTCCCAGATGGAGTTCATTCCGTTCTTCCCACCCTACATATTCTTTTTATGACCTCTGTTAAGCAATAATCATTCCTTAGTCCTAGAGGCAGGAGGACCACTGGAGTTCAGGAGTTCAAGACCAGCCGGGGCAACAGTGGTTTTTATCTAAAAAAACCGAAACAATAAAAATTCCTTAGCTCAGCAGTCCAGGACTCAGTCTAAATGCTTTTCTTCCTTAGATTCCTTACTTATTTCTGAAGCTTCTTCTTTCTCACCCTCTTCTCACCCTCATTTCTTCCAATTGGCCATCCATGGGTTGTCTTCTCTCTGTACCCTGCCCGTTCGCTGGTTCTGGCTCCATCATCTACTTGCTGGCCATTGAATTAGCCCGCACTCAGCTTCCCTGTCACAAAATCTTCCCTGCCCTGGTATTCCTCCATGTTGCTGTTACCTCCATTAAAAAATCCTAAATGGATTTTCAGTGGCGCTAGGAGCGAGACAAATCATCCTACCAATTCCCCATCTGTCTTTCTGTTACCTCTCACTTCTCACACACCTATTATGATCTTCCCATGCTGAATTAATTGCAGTTTCCTAAATGCTGTCCAGCACTGTCCAGAACAACTCTGCAGTGATAGAAATGTCCTACATCTGTGCTGACCACTACGGTAGCCATAAGTGGCTACCGAGTACTTGAAATATGACTAGCACAACAGAACTGGATTTTATTTACTGTCATCTGATTTGAATTTAAATAGTCACATGTGGCTGGTGGATTCTATATTGACTGGCATAGCACCTTACATCCTTGCTTCTCACTGGGAAGTTTGTGAGACATGCAGACTTTCAGTTCTCGTCCTTTATCTGTGTATTCATAATCTGCATTTCAACAAAATTGCCAGGTGACTGGTATGTTTCTTAAAGTTTCAGGAAGCCCTGCTCTGAACTGTGTCTCTGATGTCCTTGCTTTTGTGGTTTCTGTCCTCTTTGTCTGGTCTTCCTGTCACCTCTCTTTTGCTGTTTAACTCCTACTTATTCCTCAAGATCCAGCATTTACAGTCACAGCACACTTATGTGGTTATCTAGAAGGCAAGGGAATAAGGGGAGGTGAATGAGAGAATATGATGAAACCACACGTATCCTATAATCCATACATGTATTCAGTGTTTCTGTATGTATATGATCTCTGTGTGTGTGTGTGTGTGTGTGTGTGTGTGTGTGTGTGTGAAAAGATGGTTACTAAAATGGTAACAGTTGCTCTCTCAACCTAGGGGGATTTTGTATGTTTCTTTATATTTTTGAAATACAGTTGAATTTTTTACAGTGAATATCATTATGTAAGTATTTTCGTTACAGAAAACTTTTGTAAGTACAGATGATTTCCAACTTTAAAATGGTTAGACTTACAAGTTTCAGTTTGGCAGGAAAGTGACATTCATTCAGTAGAAACTATATTTTGTGCACCTATAAACCCATTGTTTTTCCTTTAGTAGTCAATAAATTACATGAGCTACAAAATAGGGTTTCCGTTATATGATTTTGTCTAACTGTAGGCTAATGTAAATGTTCTGAGAACATTTAAAGTAGATTGGGCTAAGCTAGAATGTTAGCAGTGTTAAATGAATTTTAAAATTGCCAATACTGGCTGGATGTGGTGTCACACACCTGTAATCCCAGCACTCTGGAGGCTGAGGCAAGGGGATTGCCCCAAACTCAAGGCCAGCCTGGGCTATATAATGAGTTCAAGGCCAGTTGGAACTAGGACACAAGATCCTGTCTCAAAAATAAATAAAAATAAATAAAAAATTTGTCAATATTTTCAAATTTAAATGATTTTATTTTAGACATAACCCCATCATAAATTCAGGCGCTTATATAATTGCAAGTACATTATATCAAAATAAAGTACAGTGTTTTAGAAAAGCAGAGTCCACCTCTCCCAGAGTTAGAGACACACTTCTGTCTTATCACTCTTCATCTCATCAAGAGCCATCAGGGACAAGTGTGGTGACACATGCCTGTATTCCCATCACTTGGGAGGCTGAGGCAGGAAGATCACTATGAGTTCAAGGCAAGCCTGGGCTACATAGTGAGTTCAAGCCCCACCTGAGCTACATAGCAAGATCTTGTCTCAAACAAAACAAAACAGAATGATGTCATATCTTTCATGTTCTGTCCTGTGTCTATCCTCCCATCCCCTACACGGTTGTAACTTAGGACAGTAATCTCCTCTTTGTCCCTCCTAGTTATGACTGGAGACTGAGGGGGACAATAGGTGTACAGAGTGGGTCACCTGAACCATCAGAGGCACCTGAGAAGTATTTGGGTATGTTCAGTGATGTGGGTGGTACTGTATTTGGCTCTAAGCAACGGATACTCTACTAAGAATCAAACTTTTGTGTTTGACTGTTATTGTTATTACTTTTCTAAATTTTGTTTCACTGAAAAAAAATGGGATAATTACCTAGAGAGGTTACTTTAAATTCATGGCAAAATGTATTTTTGCTGAGTTGAGGGCTGCACTCTGTGCAGAGGTTGGCAGGCTCAGCTGTGGAAGTTGGGGGCTCTGGGTATAGAGAAAGACCACAAAAACTGCAGTATGAACAGAAGAGATGACATAGCCTGAGGCCAAAACATGGTTTGTAGTCAACACAGCAACTAATCTGTAAAAATAACAGGATATTGTGAAATCTGATTAAGCAGCAAGGTGAAGGAAGAATTTTTTATTAGATAGCTAAGGGTGTTATACAAGCATTAATTTAATTCTAAAGAGAAAACAAGAAAATGTACACCCTATATTTTAGAACAAAGATGGTAAAGCTACATGAGGAACTCGGCATTGTAAATGTGTCTTTTGTACATGTATGATCATATTTATAAGTGTAAATCTATTTAGCAGTCTACTGCTATCAGCGCTCACCTAACCACATGTTTGCCTGGCTCCAGGTACAAGTGACTTGGATAGCAAGGTGCACCCAGGTCTCAATTTGGGTGGTCCTTCTTAAGAAAAACAGTGCAAAAACATCATGCTGTTGTGTCTTTTACAAAACTATGCAGTCACATAGCCACACCGGGGGATTTTATCCCCAGGGCCCCAGAGGAGGCCCATGCACATAAAGAATATGAATGTTACATTGGTTGTCTTGGATAAATCCACCTCTGCGGCTCAGATTCTTTAGCAAGAGAAAGCTCTTCTGGATTTCGTTAGCTATAGAGGAAACTCTGAGCCCATGCAAGAAGACCAATGGCCAGGTTTTACTACACACCTTTTATAACGTGGCAGGCACTGTTCTCAGTGTTTGACCCACATTGTCTCTTTGAATCCTCTTATCAAGACAGAAATATGTATTGTATGATATCCATTTTACACAGGAAACTGAGATGTTCTGAGTGCTGAAATTGGAGGTATGTGCACTGGTTTCCAGCTTTTGAATTTCCTGGTGCAGTGTTCTTTCTGACCTTTCGGACCAGGAGCAGAAAGCAGAGCCTGCGCCACCAGGCTTGGATATAACAACGTGCCGTCTGCTGTGGGGAGAACTGCTTGAGTGCAGGCAAGACTGACTCAAGTGATCTTAGAGGGCAAAGGGAGATGGTCCCAATTTCCAGACCTCAACAGAAGGCCTCAGCCAAATTTGGGGAGTGAAGGTGGAGAAGCTTGATTCTGAGCCCCTATGAACCTTTACCACATAAAATCAGACTGCTAAAATAAAATGAGATTGTTTTCAGAGGCTCAGACATGGGGGACTGATTGATGTACCTCAGGGTTAGAGTGTGTGCTAAACATACTTGGGGCTCTGGGATCAATCCCCAGCGCACACACACACGCACACACACACAAACGGAAAGGAAAAAGCAAAAGTTGCATGATGAACCTGTAGAAGCGTACACACACGCACACACACACAAACGGAAAGGAAAAAGCAAAAGTTGCATGATGAACCTGTAGAAAGAAGCGTTTTTCTGACAGTCACACTTTCATACAATCTCTGTGCTTTCTGGATAAAGCTCCTTCTGGGGAGCAATCTGGGAACAGCTTGGCCTTGCCTGTGTCTACCTTCTTGGAATGAATATGCATTACATGCTGCTCTTCACACTTATTATCTTATATGTAGTAATCCCAGTATTTCTTCAGACCTCCTTTGAAGCTTCTTGTTTTGTTTTTCAATATAGGAAAGACCGAGTTACAAAGGTAATGCCTTCATTCCATTTGTGTCCAAAACAACAACAAAAACCCACAACACATTTATAGTTGATAAAGGTCAGAAGGCACTGGAGAGGCACTTGTATGAAAGAAGTGGGGAATAATGCATGCTAAGAGTGAAATGGGGTCCACTTAAAAACAACTTGCATTTGTTTTTGCATTTATGTGTTATTTATAATTTATTGTTTGTTCATTTATTCATTTTCATTTATTTATTCATGTTCCCTTCCCACTTTAGTCCAAAAAAGATTTGAGTATAATTTACAGAAAATATATTGCCATAATGTTTTAAAAAATAGCAAGGAAGTTGGAGTACAGGGAAAATAATATTAAGTTCAGGGCTAGCCCACACAATGTAACCCATGGTGTACTCTTGATAGAAGTAGGCCAGAAATTGCTTTGAGCTGCCTAGAAGTCAGTGTAAAAACCAGGACATAGAAAAAAAAAATCAGACATATTAGGAGAAACACAAACACTCCTGAAAGAAATTTCCTCCCCTGGATCATAATTAAGAAAGCACTACAATAAAGCTCTTCAATGTTAATGATCTAATAAAAATATTTTTAATCTCTGAAACTTTCATTTGTCCAAGATTTTGATGGCTAGGCTAGGTAATTTAGCATGCTCAAGTGCAACTAAATTTTTTTTTCCAAGTTCTATCATATGGCAAAAGTGTTCTCTATTAGGCCAGATGGCATTTATTAAAATAAATTTTTTTCTTTTTTCAGTATTGGGGATCGAATTTAGGGAGTGCTGAGCTATATCCCCAGCCCCTTTTATCTTTTTATGTTGAGATAGGCTCTTGCTAAGTTGCTAAGGTGAGGCTTGAATTTATGATCCTCCTGCCTCAGCCTCCTTTATAGCTGAAATTATACACATGTGCCACTGTGCCTAGCTGTGAACAGGATTTTGAACACAAAGCAAGTAGGTCACACTGTGCTATAATACTGAATCTGGTGATTGAAAACAGATGGTATTCCCATAAGAAAAATGTAGTAGATGCCTAGGGATGTAAGTCAGTGATAGAGCACATATGAAGTCCTAGGTTTGATCCTCAGCACTGGGAAAAAAAAAACCCAAACCACCCCAAAATTTAAAAAGTAATAGTTCCCTGGCCAAAGATTCATATTAGATTGTAGGTGTTTATACACACAATAGCACGTTTTTTAAGGCAAATAAATCAATCTAACAATATTATACGAGTAAAATTAGGTTCTAGAAGCAGTATGTCATCATAGGAAGCACCCCATAATAAAATGTTAAATATAACATCAAGATACCTGCTTTACCTTTTTTTAAATTTTGGTACCAGGGATTGAACTTGGGTCTTTGCACTTGCAAGGCAGGCAGCAGAACCACTGAGCTAAAGCCCCAGCCCCTGTGCTTTATCTTGATGTGAAATAATTAGTAGCTCAGAGTAAGTATCAATTAATATTTATGTAACAATAATATCCTTATAGAATTTCATGTGGCTTTTGAGAGAGAATTTGTATGACATTTCTCTTTTTAAAACATGACTAAGATTCTGGGCTAGATTGCCCACTAGTGTAACATAAAGTGGGTCCCTTCCTGGGTTTCAGACTTCATCCTAAAACAAGAATGAGATAAGGTGAAATCCATGTGAAAAGTGATTCTAGTGCTAATTTTATGTTTATGCAAGGCAGAGCACTATTTAAGGCAAATATTTGATTCCAAAGTGGTTTTTGTCCCTGGGTTGGTAAAGTCCCATATGATGGTGAATTAAGTTTCCCCCCCACTAGACAGTTCAGCTGCAATGCTGAATATTACTTACCAGGAACAATTAGAAGTAGTACCCTGGTGTCACTTTAAATATATATGAACATCAAAACATAAATGTACACGTAGGAAATTCTGTTTTAATTTAGACAGTTTCTAGACCTGGTAAAATGTAGCTGAGATGGTGGTGGGAGATTTAAAAAAAGACCAAGCCCAGTGTCTTTCCTGTTATGTTAATTAATTTGGTGTCATTTATGGAGGTATTCAAAATTCTCTTTCATTTTTTTTCCTCCCAAAAAGTTCAAAAGTAATGACTCATTACTAATATCTGCCCTGCAGCCTCACCCTAACATCGCTGGGTGTTCAGTGATACAGCTGAAATTTTGGGAATAGAACAAATTCAGAGATTGTGAAACCCCAAGTTCCTTTATTAATTTTTTATTTTGAACATTTCAAAACATGCTCAAAAGTAGAGTTCAAAGAGCCCCTGTATATTCAAGTTCTATCATCATCAACCAAAAACATTTTAGATACTCATTTCTCATTTCTATATTTTTGTCAAAATATTTTAAAAACAAATCTCAACTATTGTCTTATTTCACCCCTAAATTTTCAGTATTCATTTCAAAAGGGACAACATAATCATACCTGACAACATCAGCATGATTATTAGGAAAATAAACAATAATTCTAAATATATAATCAAATTCTCTGCTATGGTTTGTGTTTAGATGTCCCCCCAAAGCCTCATGAGGATGACGTGGGACTTTCTTTCTCAGAGGTAGCTGAATCTGGAATGTTTGATTCTGAGATTAAGGGTACATGATTACTAAACAACTACACATGAATTAGTACTTTAGCAGCACCCTAATCCCGGTAGTCTGGATGGGATAAAATAGAAAGATGCAGTGAATCCCCCTTGTTACCTTTGCTGCCTTGTGTGTGCCACGTAGTTTCTGCCCTGCCATGCCTGTTTGTCATCCTGGCCTTGGGGTCAGCTGATTATGGACTGAAACCTCTTATGAACCATAAACCAAACAAATCCCTTCCCTTTTAACTTTGGGTGTTGGGTATTTTGTCCCAGCAATGAGAGAAAAGAAACTAATACAGCCTTCAACCCAGCACAGCAGAGGAGACCAGCAGCAGTTTGCAACCCTCTGGTGGACCCACCTCTTCGGTGTGGAGCAACAAAGGAGCACAGAAGCAGCGCAAGATCCTCTGGTAAGCCCGCCCCTCTGGCCCAGTGCAGCAGAGGAGACCAGCCCCGCAGGTGCCAACACAACAGTGTCCATGCTCACCCTCCTCTACCCCCCCAAAAAGAGAAAGAGGGCCTCAGCCAGGCATGGTGGTGCACATCTGTAATCCCAGCACTCGGGAGACTGAGGCAAGAGGATCGCTGTGAGTTCAAAACCAGCCTGGGCTACATAGTGAGTTCCAGGTCAGTCTCAACTATATAGTGAGACGCTGTCTCAAAAAACCAAAAAAAGGGAGGGCCTCTCTGAGGCTCCCTAGATGAATATTGAAGCCCAGTGGAAAAGTGAAGAAAATCTCTGCAATAATGGCACACCACACCACGAAAGTTGGTAAGTTGGAGGGACCAGCACCTCACATTGGAATGTGGTCTAACTTCAGGGGAGACAACTGGAACCTGCAGTAGAACCTTGCAGAATTCAACCAGCAGGAGATCAGAGATCTCAACGTGGGTCTTGCAGACAGAAATCGGCCTGAACCTCAGGGGACAGCTGTTGGCTTCTTGAGACTAATTAACATAGACCTGCACACTCCCTGCCTACGCTGTCTATTGGGTCAACAGAGGCATTCCCTGAAGGAGGCCCTCTATTTCTATTTGCATTTTTTATTTTGAGAGTAATATTTTTCTCTTATCTTTAATCATTAAAAATTTTTATCTATCTTTTTCTTTTCATAAATTTTTTTCTTTTTTTACTATCTTTTTCTTATCATCTTTCTCTCTCTCATTCTATCTCTCCCACCTTGATCTTGTTCCTGCTCCTATCCTAATTCAAATTTATTTTCTTTCTTTTCCTTTTCTTCTATTTTTCCATCTCTCAATTGCCACTAGTTTTTTTAAAAAGTGATTACAGTCTCTAGCCTCCCTATTGCTGTTAGTTTATTCTGTTCTTGTGTATATTTTTTGTCTTCTCATCTCTTCAACAGCTTCCCAGAGTTTGTGTGATCTTCCTGTGTCCTCTGACTTCACTTCTAACCTTTCTCTATCCTATCTATCTATCCCTCCCTCCCCAACTCCTTCTAAATCCCCATCCTGAAGGGAAAAGTTGCTATATTGAAGAGTTTATTCACTATGAACATATTTTGGGCTGGTCCTCAATTTTGATTTAATTCACATAATTAAAGATGATGGATTAATAACTACCACAAATTATCATTTTCTAAGCTGTGCTTGATGATGTTGTGTTGCTGATTGTATCACTTGGGCTAAGGTGTTGTGATTGTCCTCCCTGGTATAATGAAAATGAGATTGCCTTAGAGTCATTAGAGACTCAAAACCTAAAGGCAAGCTATATCTGGAAGATCGAAGTCTTAACCCAGGAATTAAACCAAGGATAATACCAACAACAAAAATAGAAATCAGAAGACAATTAAATAAGGCAAAAATACAGACTTCCACCTCACCAAAGATAAACTCTTAGGGAAATGAGGTTGAAAAATCTGACAGTCAACCATTGGACACCCTGAATGATAGCACAGAAAGTAACAAAATATAAATGAGGCTCTAAAAAATTCAAAACAATTAATTTTCCAGATAGCTACAGATATGGTGAGCAGAATGAAAGACATGATTAGAGTCTCTAAAACAGAAATAGGTTAAAAAAATAGATGAGCTCAGGATCATGATGTAAACCATGAATGCTCAGCATAGGAAAGAAATGGAGGCCTTGAATGACCAACATAGAAAATAAATGGAATCCATGAAATAGATTCAAACAGACATTCAGGAGATTAAAACCTCTATAGAAAGCATTCTTGGCAGAATGAATGTGAAGATAGAATTTCAGATATAGAAGATAGGATTATCATCAGTGACCATGAAAAGAGAGACCTTTTAAAAACAGTAGGGGATCATGAGAAATCAATCCAGCAACTCTTAGATAATACAAAAAAGAATAATATAAGACTGATAAGAATCCATGAAGTAGCAGGAGAAAGTACAAGTGACATTAAAAAAAACTGATCACAGAATTAATGACAGAAAATGTCCCAAACAGAGGGGAATAATTTGACATACAGATAAATGAGGCATCTAGGACTCCAAATAGCTATGATAAAAACAAATCTACTCCTAGACATATAGTAATCAAGATCCTGGAAACCCAACAAAGAACAAAATACTATAAGCAGTTAGAGAAAAGAAACAAATCACCTAAAAGGAAAGCCCATCAGAATCACAGCAGACATTTCAACACAAACCCTCAAGTCAAGGAGAGCCTGAATGATATTTTAAGCCCTAAAAGAAAACAACCTCTGAACTAGACTGATGTATCCTGCAAGACTATCTTTCAAAATTGATGGTGAAATAGATACTTCCATGACAAAGAACACCTGAGAAACTTCACAAATACAAACCAGCACTCCAAACAATTCTAAACAATAACCTAGAAAAAGACAATAATGATCACAACTCTAGGAGTCCCAACAGAGCAAATCCATCAGACAAGGCAAGAAATTAAAGGGAGAGGGGGAAAAATAAAAAATAAAATAGCCAACAACAGGAAAATAACATGACAATGAAAAGTCAACACATAACAGTTATAATCATCAATGTTAGTGGCCTCAATTCACCAATCAGAAAAGATAGGCTGGCAGAATGGATTAAGAAGCAAAATCCAACAATATGCGGTATACAACAAACCCACTTACTCAACAAAGACATTCATAGACTGAGAGTAAAAGGATGGAAAACAGTTCTCCATGTGACAGGACCTCGGAAAACAGTGGGAATAGCTATCTTATTTGTAGACAGAGTGGATTTCAAACCCAAACTACTTAAGAGAGACTTACTGTTGTAAGAGAGAGACTACTTCCTTGTAAAGGGAACAATCCAAGAGGAAGAGATGACAATCATAAATATATATGCACGGAATACTAATGCCCCCAACTATACAAAACATATTAATGGATATGAAAAACAAAATAAGCACTAATACAATTGCAGTAGGGGACCTCGGTACTCCATTGACACAAATAGACAGATCATCTAGACAAAAAATCAACAATGAAACAACAGAACTGAACCAAGTCTTAGAACAAATGGACTCAGTAGATGTCTACAGAGTGCCCCACCCCACAAAATCAAAGTATTTATTCTTTTTGGCTGCACACAGGTCATTCTGCAAAACAGACCACATGCTAGCTTATAGAACATACTTAAGCAAATGCAAAGGAATTGAAGTTATCCCCTGTATATTATCAGACCATAGTGAAATTAAACTGGAGATCAATAGAATATGAAACCACAAGAAATTCACAAACACATGAAAATTAAATAACACCCTGCTGAACAACTGTTGGGTTACAGAGAAAATTAAAGAAGAAATTAGACAGTTTCTACAATTAAATGATGATGCCAATATAACATACAGGAATCTATAGGACACAATGAAAGCAGTTCTATGAGGGATATTCATGGCAGTAAATGCCCACACTAGGAAAACAGAGCAAGCTCAAATAAACAACCTAATGCTTAAATTTAAGCTCCTAGAAAGAGAAAAGCAAGACAAACCAAAAGCTCATACAAGGGAGGAAATTCTAAAGATCAGAGAAGAAATTAATGCCATGGAGACTAAGAGAATGATACAAAAAAATCAATGAATCAAAGAGTTGGTTTTTGAAAGAATAAATAAAATTGATAAACCAACCCTTATCCAACCTTATCAAAAAAGGGAAAGAAAAGTCTCAAATTCAGGCAATGAGGAATGAAAAAGGTGAAGTCACAACAGATTCACCAGAAATCCAGAGGATCATCGATACCTACTTCAAAAACCTGTACTCTAATGGAAAACACAGAAGAAATGGACAGATTCCTAGATACATATGAACTTCCAAAGTTGAACGAAGAAGATATAAAATGTCTAAACACCCCAGTTACATTCAGAGAAATTGAAAATGTAATTAAAACATTACCAACAAAGAAAAGCCCATGTCCTGATGGCTTCAGTGTGAATTCTACAAGATATTTAGAAGAACTATCACCACTACAATTTAAACTCTTTAGTGAAATTGAAAGGGAAGTAATACTTCGAAATTCATTCCTGGAAGCAAGTATTACTTTGATTTGAAAACCAGGGAAAGACCCAACCAAAAAAGAGAATGACAGGCCAATTTCCCTGATGAAAATATATGCAAAAATCCTCAATAAGATATTGGCAAACAGAATACAGAAGATCATCAAGAAGGTCATACACTCTGACCAAGTCAGATTTATCCCAGTGATGCAAGGATGGTTCAACATACATAAATCAATACATGTAATACACTATATTAACAGAGTCAAGGACCAAAACCACATGATCATCTCAATAGATGCAGAAAAACCATTTGACAAAATCTGACATCTATTCATGATAAAAACCCTTCAGAAAATTGGAATAGATGGTCTTTGTCTCAACCTGATAAAGGTTATCTATGAAAAACCAACAGTCAATGTCACACTAAAAGGTAAAAAACTGAAAACCTTCACACTAAAATTAGGAACAGGACAAAGATGTCCACTATCACCACTCCTGTTCAATATAGTGCTAGAAGAGGTGCGTGGTGGCACATGCCTATAATCCCAGCACTCGGGAGGCTGAGGCAGGAGGATTGCTATGAGTTTGAAACCAGCCTGGGCTACATTGTGAGTTCCAGGTCAGTCTCAACTACATAGTAAGACCCTGTCTCAAAAAACAAACAAACAAACAAACACACACCCCAATATAGTGCTAGAAACAGCCACAGCAATTAGACAAGAGAAAGAAAAGGTATAAAGACAGGAAAGGAAGAAGTTAAACTGTCACTATTTTCCAATGATATTATACTCTACATGGAAGACCCAAAAAACTCTGCAAAAATACTTTTAGACTTAATTGACAGATTCAGTAGAATAGCTGGATACAAGGTCAATAGCCAAAAATCAATAGCCTTCTTATACACAAATAACGGACTCACTGAGAGAGAAATTAGGGAAACAATTCCTTTCACAATAACATAAAAAAAAAGAAATATCTAGGAATCAGTCTAATGAAGAAGACCAAAGACCACTACATTGAAAACTACAGCACTCTGAAAAAAAGAGTTAGAAAAGCATATAAGAAAATGGAAAGACTTCCCTTGCTCCTGGGTAGGAAGAATCAACATACTGAAAATGGCCATACTCCCAAAATGGCTGTATAGATTCAATGCTATCCAATTGAAAGCCCAAAAGTATATTTCCTAGAACTTGAGAAAACAATCCAGAAATTCATTTGGAACCTGAAGAGACCTAGAATAGCAAAAGCAATTCTAGCCAACAGAGACACAGCAGGGGGTATTACAATCCCCAAGTTGAAACTACTACAAAGCCACTGTGATAAAAACAGCATGGTACCAGCAAAGAAACAGAGCTGAGGATCAGTGGAATAGATTAGAAGATGCAGAAACACTCCTGATATACTCAGCTAGCTCATCTTTGACAAAGGAGCCAACCACCCTCCCTGCAGGAAAGACAGCCTCTTTAATAAATGGTGTTGGAAAAACTATTTCAGCTTACCAAAGATTAAAACTAGACCCCTATCTTTTACCATGCACTAAACTAAAATCCAAGTGGATTAAAGATTTAAATATCAAAACAGAAATTTACTGGGCAATAAATGAGGTAGAACTCCCGAAGACATTGGCATAGGAGAAGACTTAATGAACAAATCCTCAGCAGCATGAGAACTTACACAAAGAATCAACAACTGGGATCTCATTGTATTAAAGAGTTTTTGCAGTGCAAGAGAAGCCAAGATAGCTAAGAGATAACCTTAATGTTGGAAAAAAATTTTACCAGCTACTCCTCAGACAAAGGGATATTATCTAGAATATATAAAGAACTCAAAAAAAAAATATCAGACTCCCCAAATACAAAGACCCAATTAAAAAATGGGCATCTGAAATGAAAGACATTTCTCAGACAAAGTAAAAGCATCAAATAAATATATGAAAAAATGTTCAACATCACTGGTCATTCAAGAGCTGCAGATGAAAACAACACTGAGATTCTTCCACCTTACCCCAGAAAGAATAACTGCTGTCAAGAAATCAACCAATAACAAAAGCTGGCAGGGCTGTGGGGAGAAAGGAACCCTTCTCCATTGATGGTTGGAGTGCAGACTGGTGCAACCACTATGGAAATCAATATGGAGATACCTCAAAGAACTAGGATTAGAGGTCCCATTTGACCCCTCTATCTCTCTGCTGGGTATCATTCCAAAAGAATTAAAAGAATCATACCACTGTGATATATGCACACCCATGTTTATAGTGGCAGTTTGTAATAGCTAAAATTTGGAAACAATGCAAATGCCTATCAACTGGAGACTGGATAAAGATGTGATTTTTTTAATAAAATGGAGTAAAACTCCACCATAAAGAATGAGAAACTAAAGACATTTATAGCTAAATGTACACACATTAAGGTCATTCTCTTTTTTTTTCTTTTAAGTCTATACTCTTTTTTTTTCTCTCTCTCTTTCATTGAGTTTATTGGTACATTTTAGGTATACAGTACAGTTACATTCATCATTGGGATCCTGTACCTTTAAATGACAGGTCTTGGTTCTCATTTTTTTTCCCTTGTCCCTGCCCTCCCTTCACCCCCTCCTCCCCTCCCCATTTACAAACACTTTATTTCCATTTTTTCGTTTTCTCATATATTTTTCCCTTATTCCCTTTCCCCTACCCTTCCCACTTTCCCTACACCTTTAGCCCTTTTCTTCCTATTTCACATTGTTAATTATAATAGTACATAAGAACCTAATGATATAATTGACAATTAAGGCTGTGCTCAAGTGAAAATAATAGTACACACTTGAGTAAATACCAAATAGTTCCTCTGCTGTGAAAAAGTAAAAGTGTAAATAAGGTTCAAATGGTATAATTGATAGGGTGAAATAGAGGAATATATTTCCTATAGGAATATATAGGAAGAAAATGGCTAAAGGGGAAGTGGAAAGGGGAGGGGAAAGGAAATAAGGGGAAAAATGTGAAAAAAGGAAAAAATGGAAACAAAGTCTTTGTAAATAGGGAAGGGTAAAGAGAGTGAAGGGAGGGCAGGGGTATGGGGTAAAAATAAGAACCAAGACATATGTAAAGGTACAAGATTCCAATGATAAATGTAACTGTACTGTTTGCTTTAAATGTACCAATAAAATTAATGGGGGGGCAAAAAGAAACTAACACATTTTCTCATTAAGTTTGTTTCAATCAAGATTCTAACAAAGTCTGCTCCTTGTGTTTAGTTATTATGTTTCTGAAATTTCTCTTAAGCTTCTTTTAGTCTAGAAAAAGATAACCTATTTTAAAAAGTATTTAACTTTTAATAACAATTTTATTTTATTTCTCTTAAATTCTTTTATTGGTATATTTAAGGTATACAGTACCTTTGCATTCATCATTGGGAACTTGTACCTGTACATGATGTGTCTTGGTTCTTATCTTTTCCCCATTACCCTGCCCTCCCTTCAATCCCTCCACCCCTACCAACTTGTAAAGCCTTTGTTTCCATATTTTAATTTCTTATATTTTTCCCCTACCCCTCCCACTTCCCCTACCCCTTTGGAACTTTTCTTCCTATTTCACATTATCAGTTATTCTTATTGACAATTTTAGATATAATTCTAGTACTATAAGTCACCCCTGCATGTGCGCAAAATGTGTTTTTTAGTATATTCATTCATTGAGTTTTGCATAATCAGCTGCATTATCTAATTCCAAAACATTTTCATGTTCAACATTTCACTCCAAAAAGAAATTCTTATGCCTAGCAACCACAATTTTCTGTCCCTATAGATTTGCTTATTCTGGACTTTTCATATACTGTAAATGGAAAACACAGATGTGGCCTTTTGTATCTGGCTTTTTTCCACTTGAAACTTACATAAGATTTATCCATATTGTATCATGTATCAGTCTATTGTATGGTTGAATAATATCGCATTGTACAGATACCTAACATTTTGTTTATTCATCCATCAGTTGTTGGGAAGCCTTTGACTGAAGGAATCAGGTCAGTTGTCCTAGACTGGGGGTATCCAAGCAATGGTCCACTGGGAACATGTGGACAACTTGAAATGTCCCACCCCACAAAATCGTGAGCTTTCTACATTATTACGTGATCTTTAGTGATATTTTTTGTGACTTGATTGCATAGTGCTCTAGTGTGGACTTCTTAGGTGACAGTGGATCACTGTGTAGGGGAGGATGAAGTACAGTGCTAACTCCACCTCTTCTGCCTACCACAGTCAAATGGAAATCTGAGAAAAACCTGCGTATCAGATGGTACATGCGCTTGTGAGCAATTACTGATATTTCAACCTCTCTTGATATGTATGTGCCCAGGAAGACAGGTGTTTATTGTTACTAAGCAGATAGGTACTTTTCTTATTTAATTAAACTTGGGCTTATTGTGTTATCTTATTTTGATGTTATAATAAAAAACAAACAAAAATAAAGGAAGTTTTGTTACTTATGATATATTCTTGAATAATTGATAGAGGAATTAGTCTGTGAATAAGTCATGTGGCATGCTCCCTAAAGGCACAGAGTTCTAGGCTACATCGCTAGAGTCTGGTTCTATGGGCTCAGAAGGGAGTCCAGGAGTCAGGATGTTTCTGCATGCTTAGCCCACCAGTCGATTCTGATGTAGGCATCAAACCCAATTTTCAGAAACATGCCAGAGAACACAATTTTTGAAACAGTTAAGTGTTTAAAAGTCTTGATTTTAATGGCACTTGACATTTCATGGGAAATGCTAGAAAAGCAACTGGCAGATCACTAAGACTTTTAAAAAATAAAGCTGGAAATACTCCTTTTGCAATTACTAAAAAGGGCCTAACTTAGTGTCTTAGTTAGTATCTTCTGGGAGGTAGCTATTTGAAGAGAATTTTGCATGTGAACGTTAATTAGCCATCCTGTAGTGAATGAAATAGCCAAACAGCTTTAAAGGTACTAAAAGCAAAATAGCCTCCAAAATTAAATTACTGCATTTTTATAGTACTGACCTCAAAATTTAAAGATGCACTCACGTTAATGACTTATTTTTTTTTTTTTTTTTGTACCAAAGATCTAACTTGCGACCTTGTGCTTGCGTAAGTCGCTGGCCCTTAGAGTACTTTTTGATTCAGGAAATTTTAATTCTGAGCCTGAAGCCATTTTAGAGTGACCAGACCATATAAGTCATGAACATTCTAAGATAATGTTATTTTCACTCTATAGAAACATGACATTGCTGCTTCAACAGTTTCATCATTTAAATAATGTATTTTATAACACCAAAGTCTCCTGAGTTTGTTTTCCTCTAATTTCATGGAAAATGTTTGCATTCACTTAATAGATCAGTGGGGCTTTTTAGGGTCTTTTAATGTCTCCCAAAACTGCAAATTGAGTTCCATTTACTCTAAATGCCTCACTAAGCTATTATAGAAGAGAGTAATGCAGCATAATGTAGCACGTTGATGCTGTGAGAGAAAAAAATGGATTTCATTAAAAGAAAAGAGGCTGGGCATGGTGATACACACCTGTAATCTGAGCACTGGGGAGGCTGAGGCAGGAGGATCACCACCCTTTTGAGGCTAGCCTGAATTACATAGAGAGAACCTGTCTCAAAAGAAAAGAAAAGAAAAATGGATTATGACTTTCCAGAAGGCCATATATATTGGGGGGGGGCTGAAAGTGAACGTTTAATTCCTAGGTATTCACAATTTCTATTTCTTGTTCAGGCCTCTTGACCTCATTGGCCTGAAGTCAAATGGGGTACCTAAGCAATAGTGAATTTTAATATGCATTTTATAATGATAAATGCCAAGCATACCCAAAGATAAGAAGAATATAGGAAGAAACTGTATAGGAAGCCTTAGCAATTAGCAATATTTTGTCAATCTCCTTTCATCTCTCCATTCACTCTTATTTTTGCTGAAGTTTTTGCAAAAATACTTGGTTTCCCTGATTGTTTTGAAGTGGTTTTTTACAGTCAGTTTCTTCTAACCAGGCTCCAAACAAGACCCATCCATGGAATTTGGGTTATACCCTTTGGTTTTTTTTTTTCTTTACATTTTATAACATTTGTCTTCCCTCTGACCACTGATTTGTTATAGAATTTGTATTATTTGTCCTGTTAAAGTGATAAACATTCTTGATTTGTCTTTTGCTTCCTTTTAGTGTTTTCTTTATTCTGTATTTCCTATTGCCTGACTTTGTGAAATTCAAATAGAATTTGGGGGCAAGAAAAATTTCTATTCGTAACACATAACATTTGCCCCATTTTTTAGGCTTCCTCAGTGGGTTTAGGTAGTTTTGATCTAATCTGGCCAGTATAAAGTTAGTCTTTATCACTTCTGAGTGAGCAACTTCTGCAACCATTTATGTCCATTCTTTAAACCCTTTCTTTCATTGGTTCCCATAAAATATTCATTTATTTGTTTGTGTGTTTATTGTGGTGGGGATCAAACCCAGGGCCTTGTACATGCTATATCACCAATTTTATTAATTTAAAAAGATTTTCATCATTCCTCCTGCATTTATTAATGGGACTTCTATAGGGAACAACTTTCCCTCATGTGCTATTTGGTTATCCCAAAAAACAGTTCACACAAGGAAGGCAGCATAAATTCTTTTTCATCCCCTTTACTTGCCAAGTTTCACAGAAAAACAACCTCCAATGATGATAGGAGATGTTTTGTGTTATTATGAATTCAGAATTTTTATATATTTGGCATTCATTAAAGCCATGTTTTAAAAATTGATACT